>NC_044031.1:181966571-182334071 GCF_901765095.1 Microcaecilia unicolor
AAGCAGTTTGTCTATTAAGAGAGATATCTGGAAACATACCTTAAAATTGTTTATTATATTGCTGGCTTGTGATGTTTTCAATATTTATAACAATCCTGATGAATATTGTTTATCAAGTAAGGTTTGCAGTTATTTATTTAAATTATTTGTAACCCCTTTAGAAGTTTTATTCTGGCCATGGGCAAAGGCTCATATGCAGCCAATACAGGAATCTATTCTCAGTCGCTGGTCTCCAGTGTCACAGAAGTATGACATTCATCTTGCTTGGATGCTGGTTGCCAGATGGAGTATGCAGTGGTGGTTGTCGCCCAGGAATTTGACCATTGGAGCTCCCCTTCTGATAACACAATGGGAGGTGCTGACAACGGCCACCAGCAAGTCGGGTTTGGGGCACCTGGATGGACAGGAGTCTTGGTGACCGATAAATTGCTTGGAGCTCAGGGTAGTGCGGAATGCCTTATGTGACTTTGCTCCCTTTCTGGTGGGGGCCCTGGTCCGAGTTTTCTCCGAAAATGCGATGGCGATGGCTTATATCAACAAGCAAGTCAGGACCTGCAGCTGTCCAAAGGCAGAGAAAAATCTCTCCTTGTCATCAGTTCACATCGCTGGGTTCTTGAATATGAAGATGCATTTTCTCAGCAGGCAGTCTTTGGATCCAGGAGAACGGGAACTATCCAGCCAGGGTTTTCAGCTGATATTGGACCAATGGAGTTCTCCACTTCTGGAAAATGAAAAGGAATGCTATTAGAAAGAACCAGGCTTGATGTGGACCAATGCCCTATCGCAGCCCTGGCCAGAGACACATCTACTGTATGTCTTTCCCTCCTTGGCCCATGAGGCTGCGTGTTAAAAAGGATCACATTGCATAGGGGTTGAATAATTTTCATAGCCCCTGATTGGCTGCAGAGTCCATGGTATGTGGACCTGATTCAACTGCTGGAGTGGGATCCTCTCCGTCTTCCACAGGTACATGGCCTGCTGAAGCAAGGTCCAGTGCTCATAGAGGATCTGTGCCCCTTTGGGTTTGCAGCTTGACCACTGAAAGGTCTCTGTTAAGACGAAAAGACTATTCTGATTCTATCATTGAAACCTTGCTTTAGGCTCAGAAACACTGTACGTCCATGGCATATGTGAGAGTGTGGAGGACGTTCAAGGGCTGGTGTTCTGAGCACAGACTGTCTCCCTTTTCTGCCCAGATCGCACATATCCTAGCGTTTCTCCAGGCAGATCTTCAGAAAGGATTGGCATTTGGGTTCTCTAAAATTTCAGGTTGTGGTTTTGGCCTGTTTAAGGGCCTGACTACAGAAGATGTCTCTTGCGGCTCACCTGGATATTGTTAAATTCTTGCAGGGAGCGGGCCACTTGCAGCCTTCCTTTCATATGCTGTGTCTAGAGTGGAACCTTAATTTAGTTCTTCAGGCTCTTCAGAAGCCTCCTTTTCAGCCACTCTGGAAGGCCTCCTTGCAAGATCTTATACTAAAGACAGCATGCTGGGTGGCTGTTGCGTCGGTGAGTAGGGTTTCCAAGCTTCAGGCTCTCTTGTTGGTATCCCTTTCTTTGCTTTTGTGGAGGTCTCACTGTGCACAGTTCCTTCCTTTCTTCTGCAAGTGGTATCAGCATTTCATCTGGAGGAGTGGCCTAGTGGTTAGGGTGGTGGACTTTGGTCCTGAGGAACTGAGTTCAATTCCCGGCAGAGGCAGCTCTTTGTGACTCTGGGCAAGTCACTTAACCCTCCATTGCCTGCCATGAGTGGGAAAGCACGGGGTACAAATGTAACAAAAAAAAAATCTCACCCAACCTGTGAAGCTTCAGTCCTTTCACAAAGAGGTTCAGTATTCTTCCTTAAGTACATAAGTATTGCCACACTGGGACAGACCAAAGATCCATCAAGCCCAACATTGGCCAATCCAGGTCACAAATACCTGGCAAGATCTCAAATAAACTCAATACATTTTATGCTGCATATCCCAGAAATAAGCAGTAGATTTTCCCCAAGTCCATTTTAATAATGGTCTATGGACTTTCCCTTTAGGAAGCCGTCCAATGCTTTTTTAAACCCCCGCTAAGCTAACTGCCTTTACCACATTCTCTGGCAATGAATTCCAGAGTTTAGCAATGAATTCCAGAGTTTAATTACACATTGAGTGAAGACATATTTTCTCCAATTTGTTTAAAATTTATTACTTTGTAGCTACATTGCATGCTCCCTGGTCCTAGTGGTTTTGGAAAGAGTAAACAAAGATTTACGTCCACCCGTTCCACTCCCTCACTATTTTATAGACTTCTATCATATTTCCCCTCAGTTGTCTTTTCTCCAAGCTGAAGAGCCCTAGCCGCTTCAGCCTTTCCTCATAAGGAAGTTGTCCCATCCCCTTCATAATTTTCGTCGCCCTTCTCTGTACCTTTTCTAATTCCACAATATCTTTTTTGAGATGCGGCGACCAGAATTGAACACAATATTCGAGGTACAGTCGCACCATGGAGCTTCTTGATGTGCGTAGAGTCCTCATTAGATATCTGGAAGTCACAAATGAATTTCGCAACCTGGACAAAGACTGTTTGTGTTTTTTGGTCAGCAGAGGCTTGGCCTCATGGCTTCCAAGCCCACAATTGCTAGATGGCTGAAGGAGACTATCACGTCACATTATTTGCTTGTGGGGAAACAGGCTCCTCAGACTTGTGGGCTCATTTAACGGGGTACACAGTGACATCCTGGGCAGAAACTACCTTACTGTCTCTGGCAGATAATTGCAAGGGTGCGACATGGTTGACGCTGCATTCCTTTGTCAAGCACTACAAGGTGGATATTACAGTGCGCTTGGAAGCCAGTTTTGGGGCCTCAGTCATCAGGGCGGCGGTGCCAGGATCCCAACCACTCTAGGGATTGCTTTTGAACATCCCACAGGTTCTGGAATAATGGGAAGCTATGTAATGGAAGGAGAAATTAGGCCCTACCTGATAATTTTCTTTCCATTAGGCCTTCTCACTAATCCAGAGGCCTGCCCGAGATTTCTGAGATGTTTAGTTGGTGTGAGGTAATGGGTCAAATAACAACTTTCACCGTGTATGGCATACTTTGTATTTTAATTTGAATATTATTACTGTAATTGTTTATTGCTTACTTTTTACTTATTCTTACTGTACACCGCGCCATGAGTAAATTCCTTCAAAAAGGCAGTACAATAAATCCTAATAAATAAAATAAATATAGCTCAGAAGTATCTTAAGTTTGTAAGATCAATTTTTTAATGTCCTCTGCACAAGATGAGTGAGGCACAATTATAAACATAAACATAAACATAGTAGATGACGGCAGAAAAAGACCTGCACGGTCCATCCAGTCTGCCCAAGAAGATAAATTCATATGTGCTACTTTTTTATTTGTACTGTCCTCTTCAGTGCACAGACCGTATAAGTCTGGCCATCCCTATCCCCGCCTCCCAACCACCAGCTCTGGCACAGACCCTATAAGTCTGCCCAGCACTATCCCCGCCTCCCAAACTACCAGTCCCGCCTCCCACCACCAGCTCTGGCACAGACCGTATAAGTCTGCCCAGCACTATCCCTGCCTCCCACCACCGGCTCTGGCACAGACCGTATAAGTCTGCCCAGCACTAGTCCCGCCTCCCAACCATCAGCCCCAGCACAGACCGTATAAGTCTGCCCAGCACTAGCCCCGCCTCCCAACCACCAGCTCTGCCACCCATTCTAGGCTAAGCTCCTGAGGATCCCTTCCTTCTGCACAGGATTCCTTTATGTTTATCCCACGCATGTTTGAATTCCGTTACCGTTTTCATCTCCACCACCTCCCGTGGGAGGGCATTCCAAGCATCCACCACCCTCTCCGTGAAAAAATACTTCCTGACATTCTTCTTGAGTCTGCCCCCCTTCAATCTCATTTCATGCCCTCTCGTTCTACCGCCTTCCCATCTCCGGAAAAGGTTTGTTTGCGGATTAATACCTTTCAAATATTTGAACGTCTGTATCATATCACCCCTGTTTCTTCTTTCCTCCAGGGTATACATGTTCAGGTCCGCAAGTCTCTCCTCATACATCTTGTAACGCAAATCCCATACCATCCTCGTAGCTTTTCTTTGCACTGCTTCAATTCTTTTTACATCCTTAACAAGATACGGCCTCCAAAACTGAACACAATACTCCAGGTGGGGCCTCACCAATGACTTATACAGGGGCATCAACACCCCCTTTCTTCTGCTGGTCACACCTCTCTCTATACAGCCTAACAACCTTCTAGCTACGGCCACCGCCTTGTCACACTGATTCTTCGCCTTCAAATCCTCAGATACTATCACTCCAAGATCCCTCTCCCTATCCGTACCTAGCAGACTCTCACCACCTAACACATACGCCTCTCTTGGATTTCTACTCCCTAAGTGCATCACTTTGCATTTCTTCGCATTGAATTTTAATTGCCAAACCTTAGACCATTCTTCTAGCTTTTTCAGATCCTTTTTCATGTTTTCCACTCCCTCCGGGGTGTCCACTGTGTTACAAATCTTAGTATCATCCGCAAATAGGCAAACTTTACCTTCTAAGCCTTCGGCAATGTCACTCAGCAGACTGTCCTCTGCACAAAGATGTGTCCTATCCTGAATCTCTTCTGCAGGCCATAATTGCCTTCAGTCTCCCTGTATATCCAGTATGGCAATACCCTCAATATCAGAGAAGAGGTAGATGTAAAATGGGCCCCACACAAACTTGTGACAACAACTAACACCTGCAGCGGTGCTACTGTTCCCCATCCTCCTTCCCAATTCCTCCCTCTAGAACCCTCCTTCCTGATCTGACCCCCCTTTAAGATCAGATTCCTCTGACCTCCTAATCCAATACCCCTTTAAGATTCAATCCCCCTTTAAGATCCAATCCTCCCCCCCACAAGCCCTCCCTCCCAATCCAATCCCTTCTTCAAGCCCCTCCCTCGGTTCAAACTCTTCCCACATTTCCCCAAGCCTATCTTCCCTCTACCCCCTCTTCCCCAGACCCTCCACCTACATCTAGGACTTATTTTAAGGGAAAACAGGTCTGTCCTACGATGTTATTCAGCAGGCAAGGTCCCAAGTCACTCCCTTTCACCATGAACCCAAAACAAAACAAAGCATGCTATTCAACCAATTGCAACATCTCAAATTTAAATACTTGTTATATAAATGCTACTTTATTATGATAGACTACACAGGAAAACTTAGAGTACAGTGAGTAGAGTTCTTCAAAGTGCTCCTGGAGCCAGTCAGTGGAATAGCTAAGACTGATAGGCTCCAGGTGGAAAAATTAAGAAGGACCCTTTAAACACCGTCTATCCCAAAGTAGTGGGAATAAGGATAGGGAGGAAGAAGGTCCCCTTCAAAGGTCTAATAAATAAATAAACTCTGCAAGAAGCACCCCCCTTCCAGACCTATATAGAAAACCTCTAATAGTAATAGAAACTGAAATGCAAGATATCAGAGATGCACAATTTCCAAAGCTTACATATTGCAAATAATAAATTCAGAAAAAATTAATTTTTTCTACCTTTGTTGTCTGAGCATTGTTTTGGTCCCAGTCTCATTTTCTGGTTTTCTCTGTTTTTCTTAACTGTCTTTCCAGGGTCTCCTCTCCTTCTGACATTTCTTTTCTATGCTTCCTCCATGCCTATCTCTGTGTCCCTGACCCTCCCCATGTCCAACTTCTCCCTTTTCTTTTCTTTTCTTTTCTTTTCTTTTCTTTTCTTTTCTTTTCTTTTCTTTTCTTCCCTTCCTTCTGTGCCTTCCCCCAGTCAGGTATATCTCTCTCTCTCTCTCTCTCTCCTTCTCATTGTGGGTCTAGTATCTCTACCTCTCTGTCTCCTGGTCCAGTCTCCCTTCCTTCCCTCTACTCCCTCCCAGGTCCAGCAGATCTCCCCTTCTCCCTCCCTTTCCCCCCAATCTGGCACATCTCATCTTATCTTCCCTCTCCCCTTTGCTCCAGAGGACCTAGTGAAGCTAGAAGCATGGTTCAGTATTTGGCAGCTAAAATTTAATGCTAAAAAATGCAGGGTCATGTATTTGAATTTGGGCCCTCTGATTTCTAGTCTGCTGCTCTAACCATTAGGCTACTCTTCTGCCCTGCCCTGGATATTAGTGCTGCTTTATTACGACACGTGTACTACAGTATGCAAGACTGGAATATGTGGGGAAGTTTTTTGGGGGGGGATTGTTTTTGTTTTTTTGCAGATTGGCTACTGGAGTCTGTTTCTATTATATAAAGTTTGTGACATAATCATAGAATGTACATACATAGTAACATAGTAACATAGTAGATGACGGCAGAAAAAGACCTGCACGGTCCACCCAGTCTGCCCAACAAGACAAACTCACATGTGCCATTTTTTGTGTATACCTTACCTTGATTTGTACCTGTCTTTTTCAGGGCACAGACCATATAAGTCTGCCCAGCACTATCCCCGCCTCCCAACCTCCAGCCCCGCCCTCCCACCACCAGCTCTGGCACAGACCGTATAAGTCTGCCCAGCACTATCCCCACCTCCCAACCACCAGCCCTGCCTCCCACCACCGGCTAAGCTTCTGGGGATCCCTTCCTTCTGTTTTTTCTTCTGAGATGGCAACCCTAGTACTGATAGTTGGGTGTACAGGGGTGGGTGAAGGGTGAAGTAGGTGTGGCAAGGGACGGGGTGGAGCATGAGGGTGAGACAAGGGAGGGGCATGGGCAGGGCATGGAGAAGGGCAGGTGTCGGGTTGTTTCTTTGTCAAAAAGTTGGCAACCCTAGATAGCAGAGACAGTTAAAACAAGCTCCAGCCAAGCAGTGAGAAATGTAGAAAAAAAGAAGAGTAAAGATAAACTTATCACTGTGGAGTGTCCTTCTGCAGAGTGCCCAGCTCTTAACTCATATGTGCTGGGGAATCAGGAAATCAGAACTTTCCTTAATTCAGTTTCACTTCCGTGAGATTCCCTCCCCTAAAGTGACTGGCTTATAGTGGGCCAGCATCTATCTTTCCCCTCTTCCCCCAAGCAGGTCCAGCATCTCTCTGTGCCCCCCCCCCCCCCCCCCCCCCCCCCGTTTGCTGGCCTTTCCTCTTGCGCATCCCGCATATCTGATATAACTTCCTACGGGCAGGATGTGACAGAGGAAAGCCCTAGTGGGGCCAGCCAGAGGCAGCCTGCTTTCACCACTGCCTCTGGCCAGGGACCCACTGTGTGTCTGGAGGAATGTGGGAGGGAGCTACAGAGAAATACTGGACCCACATAGAGAGGCTCACTCAATGGTAGCTACACCCCTGGAGCCAGTGGTTGGGGAAGAAGTTGAAGGAAGAAAAGGTGTGAAAAGAATAAGAAAGGAGGGAAGAACAGTAGACGGAATGAAACATGAAGAGATAACAGACCAGGAGATCAGAGAAAAAAAGAAAAGATTTTTTTTAAAAAGGCAGGAACAGATGGGAAGAAAGCAGGAGTAGGAGAAATACAGCAAAAGAGGGGGAGGTAACAACAGGAGAGGGAAAGTGAGTAAATGAAGAACAAAAGATGAAGAAGAGCAGCAAGGGTAAGGAAGGAAAATAATAGAATTGTGCAGCACAGTGGAAGAGAAAGCAAGCAGCAAAGGAAATGGTAGAAGAGGAGGATGAAAGGGGATGATGATGAATGGATTGAGAAGGAAGAGGAAAAGAAGCAAAGAAGGGAGGGGACCAGGAAAGAAAAGGGAAGAACAAAGGAGAAGTGAAAGTGTTAGGAAATGGAGGGAACATCAATAGAGGGAAGGAAAAGGAAAGAGGAGGCAGAGGGGAGACCAGAGGAGAGGAGAAAGTGGAACAATGAAAAGAAGAAGGGTAGTAAGAGAGGGAAAAGCAAGTCAGGGAATGAAAAGGAGTGCTGGAGATGGAAAGAGGAGGAAATGAAAAGGAAAAATAGAAAGGTATTAGCAAAAGGGAGGGTAGAGCAAGAGAGAGGAAGGTGGAAGGAGGACCCACACAATGTCTAGAAAGACTAGGCAGTCACCTAGGTCCTCAGCTTCTTGGGGATGGCAAAAAGCAGCTATAGTCAATGCAAAACCCTAGGTCTTTACAGCCACATGAACTCAAAGAACCATCAAAACATACTTTAACCTACATTTACATAGGCTGTTTACATGTTTGTTGAATTTAATCATCAAAATCTTGAGGGGGATGGGTGTAAGGCTGAAGGTTTTGCCTAAGGTGCCCACCCCCTAGCACCAGGGAATAGGATAGGAAAGACAGAAGCAAAAGGAAAAAAGGAGAGGTTAACAGAGTGAAAAGAGATATAATAGAAGAAACGAGAAGATGAGAATAAAGGAGGGAAAAAAAAGAAGAGAGGGAGGAGAGGAGAGACAACAGCATAACCTAAAAATGATCGTGGGAAGGACAAATAGCTAATGAAGGTACTAGGGGAAAGACAGCAAATGAAAGGAAAAGAACAGAGCCAAGATGGGAAGAGAAAGCAAAGGAAATACAGACATAATGCTACAGGGAAGAAGTAGAGGATAAGTCCATGTGGGAAGAAGAAGCAGGAAGCCCAGCCCAACCTATATAGCAGGAGGAGGAAGAGGAAAGTTGAAGAGATGGAATGAATGTGGGGAAGTGATGAAAGGAGTGAGGAAAAGCAGGTTATAGATGCAGAGGGAGAGGAGGAAAAGAGAAGACAAAAAGGCTGTGGAGAGACCAGAGAACATTAAAGAATGGGAAATTCATTTGGGGAAGAAGAAAAAAATTGTTGGGGTGGGGGTGGATTTAGCCTGTGCCTTTCAGTGGTGGCTCGAGGCTGGTTACATTCAGGTAAGCATTCCCTGTCCCTGGAGGGCTTACAATCTAGACTCCTTTTATGAAATGGCAACCAATTAGCATGCGCTGAGTGTGAAGAAGACCATTCAATTTACATGGGCTTCTTTGCATTCAGCGCATGCTAATTGGTAGCACCACTTTGTAAAAGGAGCCCCAAGTTTGTACCTGAGGAAATAGAGGGTTAAGTGAATTGCCCCAAATCACAAGAAGCAGCAGCAGTAGGATTTGAGCCCTGATTCCCTGGTCTTCAGTCCTTTTCTCTAACCACTAGGAGCAATAAGACAATTAATAGTTAAGCAAAAAAAAAAGAGAGAAATTTCAAGAGAAAAAGATTAATGAAAGACAGTAATCGATTGGACAAACAGCAGACAGAACAGATGGAGAGGTAAAATGTGCCATGCAGAGAAAGGTTAGAAAAATGTTTATTTAATCATTGGCATTTCAGTTTGCTGCACAATTTTAAATAACTAACACACAAAACCTATTGAGCTATACAGTATTGAGAAAATAAAGCCTGAACATTTTCCACTTCAAAACTGGTGAGAGGAGAGAAGCAAATTCATTTTGGGCAAGATGTGGCTCTGTTAAAATGTCTCAAGATGCATGCAAAGATATGAATCATCCATTATTGATTATCAACCTTGCTTCTTTTCATTTACAGTGGCAACCTTATATCTGTATAAAGAGAAGTACTTATAGAGCGAGAGCAGATGGCTCCAGGTTCGGGGTTAATCTTGAGGATCACCAAAATCACTTGCCAAGTTCTTGCTATTCATACTGCAGATCAGTTAAGCAATGAAGGCCACAACAAAGCAAAGTTGCTTACCTGTAACAGATGTTCTCCGTGGACAGCAGGATAATGTAGACATACTAGTATTGCTTTCTCATAGCCTGCCGACCTGGAGCCACTCTATCAAGCTTCAGGCTTTAATCTATGAGAAGCCAAGGTATCTTTCCCACCTCAAGGACATGAGAAGACTCCTCAGTTCTATGTGTAGCTAAAACAATGCATGCAATAATGTGAATGCCTCATAGTTGCTTAATCCAGTTTTTTTTTTTTAAGTTGTTCTTCTTGTCTTCTTTTTCATCATTTCTTTGCTCTCTTTTTGTGTCTGCATTATCCTACTGTCCACAGAGAGCACCTATTACAGATAAGCAACTTAAAGGAAAAACAAATATAGATGGAAACAACCAACAGAAAGGGAAGAAAGGACACAACAAAACTAGACATCAGGAAAACAGGCAACTAATAAAAATTAAGACATCAACGCCCCTCACCGAACCATACCATTCAATCCAAATCGGATATGTAAACGCCAAATCAGTAGTGACCAAAACAGAGACTATAACAGACTGGATCACTGCAGATAACCTGGACTTCCTCTTCATCACTGAAACCTGGGTCCACAACCTTCAAGATCCTATAATTTTAGAATTATGCCCACCAGGATACAAAATTACACACTGGACAAGAAATGGAAAAAGAGGAGGAAGAATAGCCATAATATACAGATCTGAGTTCAACATCACAAACATAGCTGAATCCATACTGCCACAACTTGAAATCGCTTCCATAAGAATCAGTCACCCAAAATTGCAGGAACACCTTAACGCAGTTATATTTTACAGACCACCAGGCAACTGGCGAGACTGCCAAATGCACTTCACGGACTTTATCTCGAACACCTGTATCTCTTCCTCCAACCTCATCATAATAGGAGATATTAACCTACACCTGGAAGATCTCACCACAACAAGTACCCAAGACTGTAGAGAGTTCTTACAACTATGGGATCTACAAGGACCAAATACGCAACCAACACACGAAAAAGGACACACATTAAACATCATCACATACAAATTTGACCATGATGCAAACATGCACTAAATGGTCACCTACACTGTGGTCAGACCATTACAAAGCACATATAACCCTCCAATGGAGAACGAAAGACTTACCTAACAAACAAATACGAAAAACCTACACCACAAGAGGAAAAATAGATCCGGTTAAATTCTGGCAACAGATCTACAACGACGGATGGACAATAAAAACAGACACAACTCAATTCCTCTCAAATTGGGATAATAGATGTAAATTAACACTAGACACCATTGCCCCAATCCAAACCAGAACCTCGCACAGAAAGAACTCATTACCATGGTTCAACGAAGAACTGAAAAAACTCAAAACACAAGTTAGGAAACTAGAACGTGCGTGGAACAGAAAGAAAGACGATCCCACACTTAACGCTTGGAAGCAACTCCGAAGGAAATATAAATACACCATAAGACAAACCAAAAGTCAATACTACAAAACTGAAATTGGACCAAATTACAAAGACACACACAAACTCTTCCAACTTGTGAATAAATTATTAGACACCACTCCAGTCACCAACAACAGCAAAGACACACCAGGAGCTGACGACTTGGCGAAGTATTTCAAGGAGAAAATCATACAACTGCGACTTAAAATACCTGTCAGCCACATCGAATACACCACACTCCTAGACTGCCTAGACCCAGACCCTGGAATCTATCCAGCAGACAGGATCTGGACTGAATTCACAATACTACCGGAAGATCTTATCTCACAAACGCTTAAAAGATTCGCCAAATCTCACTGCAAACTAGATATATGCCCAAACAGCCCAATGAAATCGGCCCCTCAACAATTCATAATGGACCTAACAAACCATGTGAACTTTATGCTACAAAATGGACTCTTCCCAAGGGAAAAAGGTAATATTTTACTTACCCCTATACCCAAGGATGCAAAGAAAAATGCTAATGAACTAACGAACTATAGACCAGTAGCATCCATCCCCTTAATTACCAAAATAACAGAAGGTATAGTGACCAAACAACTCACAGACTACCTAAACAAGTTCTCAATATTACACGATTCTCAGTCAGGATTTCGCTCTAATCACAGCACTGAAACCGTACTAGTCACGCTCATGACCAAACTCAAACAATTGATAGCAAACGGCAACAACATTCTACTGTTACAATTCGACATGTCAAGTGCATTTGACATGGTTGACCATGGAATTTTACTACACATCCTCGAATACTTCGGAATTGGAGGCAACGTTCTCAATTGGTTCAAAGGGTTCCTCACTACACGCTTATATCAAGTGACATCAAATTTGACTGCATCAGCGACATGGATACCTGAATGCGGAGTTCCATAGGGATCCCCCTCTCACCGACCATATTCAACCTAATGATGACACCCTTGGCCAAACTACTATCGAATCAGAACCTAAACCCATATATATATATGCTGATGATGTAACGATCTTCATCCCATTCAAACAAGATTTAAGGGAAATCTCCAATGAAATCAAGCAAAGCCTACATATTATGAATTCCTAGGCAGATGCATTTCAGCTGAAACTCAATGCTGAGAAAACCTAATGCCTGGTACTCACCTCGCAATACAACAAGAATAAATTTACCACCATCAACACACCTAAACTAAATCTACCACCATTGATCAACACCTAACACTTAAGAACCATGCAAATAACATAACTAAAAAGATGTTTCATTCGATGTGGAAACTAAAAAGAGTTAGACCATTTTTTCCAAGAACTGTCTTCCGCAATCTGGTACAATCATTGGTACTCAGTCATCTGGACTATTGTAACTCACTCTACGCTGGCTGTAAAGAGCAAATACTTAAAAAACTCCAGACAGCCCAGAATACGGTAGCCAGACTAATATTCGGCACACCAAAATACGAAAGCGCGAAACCCCTACGAGAAAAATTACACTGGCTCCCACTAAAAGAACGCATCACGTTCAAACTTTGCACCCTAGTCCATAAAATCATCCATGGTAACGCCCCAGCCTACATGTCAAACCTAATAGAACTACCACCCAGGAACGCAAAAAATCTTCTCGCACACCCCTTAATCTTCATCCTCCCAAGTGTAAGGGTCTGAAATACAAATCAATGCATGCATCTACCTTTTCCTATACGAGCACGCAGCTCTGGAACGCGCTGCCACGTAACCTGAAAACGGTCTATGAATTGACCAATTTCCGCAAACTATTGAAAACGTATGTCTTCGACAAGATATATCACAAAGATCAACATGTGTAACTGTATAATCTTTAAAACTTCCAGAACTGTCTTATAATGTCTTTTGCTTTAACACCATCATGTATTTCACCACCATGTAACACAAAACCCTCTGTAAACCAAATGTATATTCACTTCTATTTCCAGTATCCATGATGAATTGTAAGCCACATTGAGCCTGCAAAGAGGTGGGATAATGTGGGATACAAATGCAATAAATAATAATAATAATAATGGACACAGTATAATGCAGACACACTGGTGACTCCCTAGCTGAGGGTTACCAGTAAAGAAAGGTAATAGAAACAATCTGGCGATATTGGTGGGTGGTGGATGAGTTCTAAGCAAATAGGTTTTGAAGCACAGATTGTTAAAATCTGCTATCGGCCCTGAATGTGTTGTCTATGCAGTAGTGTTTGGTGTAGGTGTGCAGAGAGGACCATTTAGCTGCTTTGCAGATGTCCACATATGGAATCCCTCTCAAATGAGCCACAGAAGTTGAGACTGCTACTACAGTATGGACTCCCAACTTTCCAGGAGAAGTCAACAAATTAGCTTGTTCGTAGCAGAAAGAAATACAGTTCGCTATCCATGTAAGAGAGTGTATGGTTGGAGACTGCCAGACCAAGATGACTAGGGTGAAAGGCAAGAAAAAGCTGAGAAGACCTTCTGTGGTTATTGGTGCAGTGTAAGTAAAACAAGAGTGTTTTTCTGCAGTCTAGAGTGTGTAAAGTAGATTCTGATGGTTGAGAATGAGGCTTTGGGAAAAAGACTGGAAGCGTAATATCCTGATTGAGGTGAAAAATAGAAACCACTTTAGGTAGAAATTTCAGGTATGTTCAAAGAACTACTTTTGTAGGAAAAATCTGGAATATGGCAGTTAATGAACTAGAGCTTGGATTTCACAGATTCACCGAGCTGATGTGATGGTGACCAGAAACAGTGTTTTCAAGGTAAGATATTTCAGAGATGTTGAGGCCAAAGGTTCAAAGGGAGGCAACAGGAGTTGAGACAAAACTACATTGAGGTCCTACATGGGAGGGGGAGGTTTCAATGGAGGATACAGATGCATTAAAACTTTTAGAAATCTCTTAACTGTCTGATCTGCCATGGCAACCTGCTTAGGAGGATGAAATGGCTGCCTGGTGTACTCTCACTGATGATGTTTTGAGACCAGAGTTGGAGAGATGGAAAAGATACTCTAATAGGTCTGAAAATGAGCACTGGAATGGGTTAAGGTTATGAGAGGAACACCAGATAGTAAAACATTTCTATTTTAAGGAATAAGACTTCTGGGTAGATGGTTTATTAGCTGCTTTGAGCACACCTTGAATTGCAGGGGAGGAAGGAGTCAGAATTGAGCAATTGAGGATGGTGCTTGACCTGCCTGATGTAAGAGAAAGGGAGCACTGGAGACAGACAGACAGACAGAGAAAGAGAGAGAGAGAGAGAGAAGTATGACTGGAGCACAGAAGACCGGTTTGACTACCAAAGAGAATGAAAGGGCTATGCCCGTAAGATAAATTATAAGTGCAAAAGGACTGATAAAGAGGAGAGAGGCTGATACCCACCTTGAAAGAGGGATAATGCACAATACAGAGGAGTAAGGATAGTAGCAACTGTCCAATCTGCAAAGAAACTGTCCAATCTGCAAAGAGGTGTGAAAGATGTATGAGCCTGATAGAGAGAGCAATGCTCAGAGGAGACCAAGAATTATAAATGCTTTTTACTTTGTTCTTATGGACTATTTGCCTCATTGATTTTTATTCCTTCTTTTGTATATATTTGTACAACACAATTAATAGGAATTGTAGTATAATGAAGAACAGTCTTCCAGCTATGTTTATGCCTTTGACTTTACTGTGCACAACTAATATTTAAGCCTGCCCTTAATGGACCCATTGCTAGTCTATGTGAATTCCAAAAGAAGGTTTTGGGGCATTTGATGAGTTTTAGTCACAGACCTTGTTTGTGAATTGGCCTCTGAGATGACAGGCAGATGGTGGATGGAAGGGGCAGAGATAGAGGGCAGATGGTGGATGGAAAAGGCAGAGATAGAGGGCAGATGGTGGATGGAAGGGGCAGAGATAGGGCAGATGTGGATGGAAGGGAGAGAGAGGGCAGACATTGGATGGCGGGGACGGCAGAGAGAGAGCAAAGACAGTTGCTGGATGGAAGGAAGACAGTGAAAAGAAGATGAGGAAAGCAGAAACCAGAGCAACAAACTGTAAATAAAATATATTTTTTTATTTTTTTGCTTTAGGATAAAGTAGTATTGTAGATGTGTTAATAAATATTTATAAATAGAACATGTAAATAAGGTAATCTTTTTATTGGACTAATTTTAATACATTTTGACTAACTTTCAGAGACCAAAACCTCCTTCCTCAGGTCAATACAGTATAGTGCTGTTACAGTATCCAATCCTGACCTGAGGAAGGGGGTTTTGGCCTCTGAAAGCTAATATATTAGTCCAATAAAATGGTATTATTTTATTTTCTATATTTGGTTTATTTCTATTTGTTAATTTGTAATGTGGTGATTGGTATTTGTTAGTTTTTTCAAATTTACATTTTCTGTTTCTGTGGTGTTGCATTATATGCAGAATCTAGCATCTTGGGGTTTCAGTTTAATTTTTGTCTAAATAGAAAGTTTATGATTACTTATTTTATAGTAGATTAGGGTATATCTGTGTTTTTGAAAAAGACATGGCTTTCAGTTGGCATTGACTGTGCAGGATCGACGATCTGTACTATTCTGTCTGGTTTCATTTTACAATAGGTGAATTGATGTTCTAGTGCTCACTGTAGTGTTTAAGATGCTTTCCTTTTCCTTGTGTGACTCATAGAAATTACTGCTTATAGTATGCTAGAATTGCTCTATAGGTCCTGAGTGTTTTATATTCTCGGTATGCCTAGTACTGGATTTTGGAGGGGGGTGTTAAAGAATGACCGGCTAAATTGACGGGGAAAATCCACTGCTTATTTCTGGGATAAGCAGCATAAAATGTATTGAGTTTTTTTGGGATCTTGCCAGGTATTTGTGACCTGGATTGGCCACTGTTAGAAACAGGATGCTGGGCTTGATGGACCTTTGGTCTGTCCCAGTGTGGCAATATTTATGTACTTATGACCCCCCTCCTCCCAGAAAATCCAGCACACCATTCCCAGCAGCCCCTCTCCTCCCATAAAGTCCAGCACACCTCTCCATTCCCTGCAGACCCCTCCTCCCAGAAAGTCAAGCACAATATTCCCTGCAGCCCCTCCTCCCATAAAGTCCAACACACATCTCCATTCCTTGTAGACCCCCTTCTCCCAGAAAGTTCAGCACACCTTTCCCTTCCCTGTAGACCCCCTCTTCCCAGAAAGTCCAGCACACCATTCCCTGCAGCCCCTCTCGTCCCATAGTCCAGCACACCTCCCCATTCCCTGTAGGCCCCCTCCTCCCAGAAAATCCAGCACACCCTGCAGCCCCTCTCCTCCCTTAATTCCAGCACACCTCTCCATTCCCTGCAGACCCCCTCTTCCCTGAAAGTCCAGCACACCTCTCCATTCCCTGCAGCCCCTCTCCTCCCATAAGTCCAGCACACTTCTCCATTCCCTACAGACCCCTCCTTCCAGAAAGTCCAGCATACCATTCCCTGCAGCCCCTCTCCTCCCATAAGTCCAGTACACCTCCCCATTCCCTGAAGACCCCCTTCTCCCATATGTCCAGCAGAACGCTACCTTCCCCAAATCCAGCATCACTGGCTACCTTCCTTACCACAGATCCAGGATCGCTGCCGCTTCCTTCTCCTTCCCCCACTACCACTGCAGTGCTTGCAGCTTATATTTTTGGGCTGTCTGCAATTCACACAGGCACTCCAGGGCCTTTCCTCTGCCGCATCCAGCCATCTCTGATGCAACTTCCTGTTGCAAGGTCCAGCAGAGGGAAGTACCTGCAGTGCCTGTGTGAATCATATACAGCCCGAAAACGTAAGCTGGGCAGCAGAGGAAGCGGCAGATTCTGGATCTGCGGGAGAGGAAAGTAGGGAGCGATGCTAGATTGTGGGCAGCGGGAGGGAAGTCAGAATTTGCCGTGGCGGAGAGTTTGCTGCGGCACACCAGGGTGCTGCAGCGCACAGTTTGTGAACCACTGCCCTAGAGTGTTTCTAGCCACACTCCTTTCCTGGAACAACTATGGTGATTAGCCTAGTACCTTTTCCACCTGGGTAGAAACAGGCTTCTGCACTACATCTCCCAGTAGATGCAGCTTCCCTCCCATATTGCTTGCTAAGCCTCTCTCTCATCTCATGTCCTGTTTCCACCTACCTTTCCCACAAAGACTTTTGTTTGGCTACAGGAACTTTTGCTGGAAGCAGATGGCACATCTCTTAGGTAAGGACTTATTTTAACCTGTCATTCTGTTTTTCTTTTGGACCTTTACATTTTTACTGGGTATAGCAACTGGTTACTTTGTAACCTCCATGACCCCTGAGGTCCTTACCCAGCTGGTAGGTCACAATATTAACACATAATATATATTTTTTTAATTTTAGGGGGGGGGAACACATGGCCGAAGGTTCATCTAGGATCAAGACCCTTAGACCACCCCTGCAATGACTCGATGTGGGTCGGCTGGTTCGTAAGAGTACAAGACCTGTCTAACATACAAGGTACTCTGCTGGAAAGGAAAGCAATTTAGGTCTTAGAGTCTTCTAATTTGCTGCAGAAAAGCGATTAGAGCTTTCCAGAAATAGTGCAAATCTTTCTGGTCAGGGATAAAGTATTCCATTTTTTAAATAGTACAGAGGCTCTCTCCACATGGGGAAAGAGAGAGCCCACAAAGTCAAACTGATACCTTGTGGCTCTCTTACATCTTTCATGTTAAATCTGTGAGCTATGTGTAATGCCCTTTTGCCTGGGCACTTCTGGGTCCAGGGTCCAAGTGGGCTGGAGCCCCCACGAAGGGTAGACTCCATCAGACCCTCACTCACTTACTCACTTGGTGCGCAGTGCCTCCATCTAGGTAAAGAAGTGTTAGCAGGTGGGATTACCCTCTTCTCCCCCAGGTGCCCAAAAGTTAAGGTGCAAACCCCTGTGGGAAGCAAGGCTGGCAGTTAAAACATAAACTGTCTTGAGGGGTCAGTCTAGTCCAAAATGACCACTCCATAGGCAGCATCTTAAAACTCAAACAGTTTATTCTTCCACTTGAAACCACAGGAACATTCCAACTGCATAGAAGGTACTCCAAAATAGTATCATTTACACTTTGTACAGCTCCAGTCCATGCCTATCCCCAAAGATAGTGTTCCAAAGACTGTGCTCCTCTCTGTATCTCAGGTCCAGACCCTTGTAGTCTGACCTCCACCTAGGGTGACCTTTGCGTTGGCTCACCCTGGCTAGGGGATGGGCACTCCCTGGCTCCGATCCCACACTCCTGGGCTGGGTGTCTCCACTGCTCACCTAGAGCTCTCCTTCACAGTTACTGTTTCTCCAAACAGTAACTCTCCTTGTCCTTAGCCAATGGATTCACTCCTTTATTTGATGGGGTCCCCCTTCTCCTTCTTTGGGTCACTTGGCAGGGCTTGCAGGCAACAAAAGACCCACAGCAACAAACAGAAAACCCAAAACCCAACATCTTTCTATCACCCCCCTAAAGGGAGGAAACCAGCCCAAGGGGAGTAGCTTTGGAATAAAATGCAGAAAGAAAATGCACTGAAAGAAAGAGTGACAGGGGAGGTGGAGTTAGTTGTTAATAAACCTCCCCCGTCACTCTTCCTTTTAGTGCACTTTCTTTCTGCATTTTATTCCAAAGCTTCTCTCCTTGAGCTGGGCTTCCTCCCACCAAGGGACCTCCCAGTCCCCTCCCCCCTAGTGGCTCTCTACAGGGACTTACTCTCAGTACTCCACAATTTAACAGGGGATTACATATGTTACCACAATGTACTCTGAGTGGACATCCATGAACTGGCCTAAGCCTTCCTTCCAACTCTGAGAAACTGTTCAATGGGGAGCAGACAGACAGAGAGGGAAATAGTTAAAGAAAAATAAAAATAAAGAGAAGAAAAGAAAAGAAGATGAAAAGAGGGTGAGAGAAAAAGAGACAGGGGAAGAGAAACTCTGCAGGCAGTTAAGATAATTATAAGCTTTTGTATCCCTGAGGAATTAGGCTTTGCTAGATTTATCTTACAACCAGTAATTAAATCTTCATGTTCTATCAATCTGCTTTGTTTCCTGTGGGATTTAGTCTTCAAGCTGAAATATTTTTCATACCCTGTTGGAGTATGCAGCATTGTAACTGTTAATTTCGGTGTAATTAGGTATAGGTTACTGTTTGCTCCAAAAGAAAAGTTACTTGTTACCATTAATTGAAAAACATACCTAGGAATTCTCCAGTTTTGACCCGAAGTTTCCATATTTATTTGGGGGGGATGTTAATATTTTAACTACCATCATTAGCACAAAATGCACACGTACTTTTTACTATGCAGACGTTTTCCAGATTTTCAAAGACAAAGTACCTGCACACTTTCACTTTGAAGTTTACTCCAGTAAAACTACACATGTACTCCTGCTATTTGGTACTCTACCCTGCTCTTGTGGTTCTTCTATGAATTCTCTTTATAGTCTTTCTGCTAGAAACTCCTGCTGCCACTCTCCTAGATGCAAAACCTCTTCAAGTTCCAAGTTTGTTAAATATTTGATATACCACTTTTGAGAAGCCTTTTAGAGCGGTTTCCAAATCCCTGGAGTTTTGTCTTGCTCCTGAAAGCATATCCACCTCTTTATAATGCACAGATCAGGGTAATTCCCCTAAGAGCAAGAAACCTAGGATATGCTTCTCTCAACAGGGTTCATGATGAGATTCTAGCTTGGAGCTCCTCGTGTCTTCTCCAAGCACTCATTCTTTCTCTTGCAACTCTGAGGACTCCAACCTAGCATCCTAGGCTACTTCAGAAGAGAAATCCCAGATGAGTCTGCACTCTGTTTTTATTTATTTTTCCAAAATCCTCAGGCACCACCTATTGGGATGTGTCTAAATATCACCAACAGCTCCTCTGACCTCATAACATTGTGTCTCTCTGGAGACATATCCTTCACTAGTAAGGAACCTTCAGGTAGGAAGAGATACACTGGGGATGGTATATATAAAAATGAATAAAGATAACTAGATTAAAGATAATATTAATAATTGGCAGATAGAGCACGTAGCTATATAGCAGCTGCCACTATATAGATATATGTTTTTGACTGTTGCTCCAATTGCCTTTATCCAGATATATTTGAAATAAGCAAATATTAGCAACATAATTAGCCAAGTTACATGTAGCATAATCTGAAGGTCACAAAGACAATGAAATATCTTTCAGATGTGATGTTCACAACCTGGATGCTCAAACCACCTTCAGAAGTATTGAGAGATATTTTCAAAGCATAATCTTTGATTTCAAAATCACACTGGAGGGTCATTTTATAAATCTCTTTTTTGCAGGTAAAACGGGGTTTACACATGGAAAAAAGTTTATAAAATTACACCAGGGGTTACACATGAATAAACTAGGCATGGAGAATGTTTATGCGTACTTTTATGCAACCTGAGGGTAGGCGTGGGGGAGGGCTGGAGTTAGGCTGGCCAGAGCACGAGCAGAATTGCAAGGTACATGTGCAAATGGTGTAAAGGTATGTCTTTGTACCTAGGTAGCCTGTTATAAAATTACCCAGATGGGGTAGCTCCAGAAGAGCATGATGCCATTGGAGTTTAAGGGATTCTAGTAATTTACTGGTCACTTCCATCACTCTCAGGTCAGCCTTCATCTGATTCACAGTCTTCACCTCCTGAACATTCTTTACTTCTTTCAGTTCCAAGTAAAACGAGGAAGGGGTTAGAGATGAGGATCCACAGAAGCAGTATCCTCTCTGCCCCCTAAACAAGTAAGGAAGTTAAGAAAATGAGGCCTTCATAAGTCTTTGGTGAGATTAGGTTCTTTGCAGAAATTATTCTTACTGCACCTCTGTAGTATATTTGAAGAGGAAGTGGTAAGCCTAGAAAAGTGTCTGCAGAAACGGCAATCATTTGCATAATCTGGAGCAGTTACTGGATCACGAAAGGAGATGTGAGTAATGTTTCCAGAGTTATCAACATCAAGAACCTTAACTAAGTTCTTTTTTTGGAATGCTCAGTAGAATCATCAAGTTAAACATGTAGTTGAGATGTGGTCTAGGCTGCTGCATTAGCAAATCCCATCCCATCCCAACACACAGTATACTGGAAATTTAACAGTGAGAAAGCAACATGTGCTAAGCATGGAACAGTAATAAGATGTTTTCTTGAAATTTGTCACTCAAAAATTTGGGCAAAGTCAACTTTAGTACAGACAAGCTACTGGGTGTCAAGTTCTCTTTCCTAGATGGTCGGATCCATCAGAACAGTTAGAGGTGATCAGGAACCTTCCTTTCAGGCTCTTCATTGGGGATGTGCCAGAGGTGCACCAGGAAGTGGCTGGCACTCATCTTCTGGATCCTCTGCACTTCTGGGTCCACGTTTGCTCTCTAGTAAAGTTTCTCACTGAGTTTACTCAGTAAAGAAAAGTCAGAGTACACAATAGTACAAATAAAGCAGTTTTGACTTAAATCATGTACTAGGCAGAATTCCACAAACACTGGGAGTGCAATCAAGAGACACCACAGGCAGGAATCTTGAAGACATAAAACTGAATTGAGTGTCCAATATAGGGCCCACAGTCCATTTCCAGTCTACTGGTGCAGTGGCAGCAGCTCTTCTCCATTTTCTCCTTCCCATCCCACAATGGCCCATTTTGGCTTGTTGGAAGGAAGCCAAAGAGAATAGCAGCACAATACTTCAGGCTGTGTCCTCCTTCTCTTCTATCCAGATCCACTGTGTCACACTTTAAACCGTGTAGGATACCATAATGCTGCCAGCTCCTTCCTAGCACTGTTTAAAATGCTATCTAACATTGTATATGACAGCAGATAAAGGCCTGAACAGTATATCCAGTATGCCCTGCAGTTACATTCATTATCAATTCATGATTAAACCAACAATGAAAGTGGTATAAAATACTTGATCCTGGCCTTTAGTTCCCATTTTTGGGACATAGACATTAGAAGTCCATCCGGTATCGTCCTTACATTCCACCTACTGGCATTGCCAACTAAGCACCACTTAATACATAAACATTTCTGCATCATTTTTGAGTTTTTTATACCATTCATTTTCTAATTAGGGATACTCTGTGTTCACCCGATGCCTTTTTGAATTCCATCACCATTCTTGTCTCCACCACCTCCCTTAGGAGGACATTCCAGGTATTAACCACTCTCTCTGTGAAAAAGAATTTTCTGACATGATTCCTGAGTTTACTACCCAGGGTCGTAGCAAGCTATGTGCAGCCGATGCAGCGGCACTAGGTACAAGGGAAGCCATTCATTGGCTTCCCTTGTGCTGACATGTCATAGTGAGTGGGGCAGGAGCACATCGCATCAGTTTGAGGCATATTGCACAGGTCGCATTTGGCGCTTGCAGTGCTCCTGTTACCACCCTGCAACCTCAATTAATGTCCTCCAGTTTTACCATTGTCCTTTCTCTAGAAAAGATTTGTTACTATATTAATATTTAAATATCTGTATCATATCTCCCCTATCCCTCCTTTCCTCTAGGGTATACATATTCAGGTCTTCCAGGCTCATACATTTTTTGGCGTAAGCCCCATACCATTTTTGTCACCTTCCTCTGGACCGCTTCAAATCTTTTTACATCCTTAGCAAGATACGGCCTCCAAAACTGAACACAATACTCCAAGTGAGGCCTCACCAATGACTTGTACAGGGGCATCAACACCTCCTTTCTTCTATTGGTTATGCCTCTCTCTATGCAGCCTAGCATCCTTCTGGCAATGGTCACCACCTTGTCACACTGTTTCATTGCCCTCAGATCCTCAGACGCTATTACTTCAAGGCAGTGGCGTACCAAGGGGGGGGCGGTGGGGGCGGTCCGCCCCGGGTGCACGCTGCTGGGGGGGTGCCACGGCGCACGCCTGCTGCGAGAGTTCGCTAACTTCTCTCGTTCGCTGCAGCTCCCTCTGCCCCGGAACAAGCAAAGTTAGTAAACTTGCAGCAGGCGTGCGCTGCGGCACCCCCCCCCCAGCGGCATGCACCCGGGGGGGGTGTCCGCGCTGCATCGGGGGGTCGCTGCACCCGGGGGGCGGGGCGCCGCCCCGGGTGTTTGCCCCCCTAGGAACGCCACTGCTTCAAGGTCTCTCTCCCTGTCTGTGTATATCAGCCTTTCACCTCCTAGCACATACAACTCTCTTGGATTTCTACTCCCCATGTGCATCACTCTGCACTTCTTTGGTCTGTTTGGCAGTTAAAATTCAATTAATTCTTCTAACTTTTGCAGATCCCTTTTCATGTTGTCCATTCCCTCCAGGGTGTCCACTCTGTTGCAAATCTTGGTATCATCTGCAAAAAGGCAAGCCTTACTTTCTAACCCTTTGGCAATGTTGCTTATAAATATATTGAATAGAATTAGCCCCAGCACGAATCCTTGAGGCACTCCACTACTCACCTTTCCTTCCTCCAAGTGAATTCCATTAACCACCTTCTGATGTCTGTTTGTCAGTCAGTTTCTAATCCAGTTCACCACTTTTGGTCCTAACTTCAGCCTGTCAAGCTTATTCAAGAGCCTCCTACGTGTTATCATGTCAAAGGCCTTGCTGAAATCCACACTGATTACATCTAGTGTATAAATCTGCGGTCCATAAGATGGTGGATCACTGTGTAACTCCTAAGATGCCTGCCTTTCTACCTGTAGAGCCGAAGCTCTGACCAGATCATACAGGGCGTCAGCCAAAAATGACAGGGCCGACTCCATCCGCGAGGCAACCTCAGAAAGGGGGCCCGCACCATCGGCAGGCTGCTCCACCGCCTGCTGTAGCCAGGAAAGACATGCCCGGGCTGCATAGGAACTGCAAATAGACAACCTCAAGGCAAGGCCCACAATTTCAAAGGACCGCTTCAGTGCGGACTCAAGCCGCCGGTCCTGCATGTCTTTCAAAGCGACTCCTCCCTCTACTGGGAGAGTGGTCTTTTTTGTCACCGCCGTGACCAATGCATCCACTTTAGGCATCCCAAAGGGGCCAAGTGCGCCTCACGCAGAGGGTAAAGCTGACCCATAGCCTTGGCCACTTTCAAAGGCCCATCGGGGTCAGACCATTGAGCAGAAATAAGCTCTTGGATGGAGTCATGCACAGGAAAGGCCCGAGTAGGCTTCTTAGTACTCGCCATCCTAAGATTAACAGAGGAGGCGTCGCCTTCAGCAGGATCATCAATCGAGAGGGCCTGCAAGGCATCAGTAATGAGAGCTGGCAGCTCATCGTGGTGGAAAATCTGGACCACATTGGGATCATCCAAATCCAGTGGCAAACAGGCACCCTCCTCTGGATCATCCATCCCTGAGGATCTGCCAGATCCCTCAGACTCTCCACAGCCTGACCACAGGGGGGCAAAAGGGTATGCGCCACTTTCAGATGGGGAATTTACCCGTCTATGTTTAGCGTGTTTCCAACGCTCGGGGGAGGAAATAACCTCTGAAGTCATCCCCAGGGCATCAACACCCGGAGGGAAGCCAGGAGGCAACGCAGTGTCAGACACCTGCGGCACAGCTCTTTTCAGCATAAAAGCCTTATGCATTAAAAGCACAAACTCAGGGGAGAAAAACTCACCCTAACCCTCCGCCTCCGAATTAGGAGAAAAGGATGTAGGAGCTCCTCTGGCAGCCTCTAAATGAGGCATCCCCCTGCACTCAGACTCCTCCGCAACCGCGAGGGTCGAGGCATGCAGCGCTTCCAAAATGGCGCCCGCTGCCAGCTCCATCGAGAGGGAAGAAACCTCGCTTGGCATGCTCAAACTAGCGTGAGCGTGTAAGGAGCACGTTTTACACAGCCCCGCTGCTGATCTGCGTTTACTACAACGGGAGCAGCGCTTAACTCCTTCAGCAGCCATCATCTGTTTTTTCACAGGACGGGAATATAGCAATAAATGGCGGCTTCGCGCCAAAACTTACCCCAATCGGAACGGTGTCCGCGGGACCTCCCCAGAGGAGCTGGGCACCACTCTCACCTCAGAAGACCGAGTCAACGAGCTCTGGTCAAGCTGCACAGAACCAGGATCACTGGAAAAAGCCTCAGAACAGCCACGCAGTAAAAGCGCGCTCTTTTTTTTTTAACGCTGTGAGGAAAGTTGGAGGCAGGCAGCAACAGAGGGACTCCGGGAGGCAGGGAGAATGGGTAAGGCAGGGAAAGGGCGAACCTATATGCCTTTAAAGTGGGCACCACCAGCCACAACACCGTGGGCACCACCAGCCACAACACCCCTGCTCAACTGGCAAAGCACAGGAGCCACCCCAGGCAGTCTGAAATCCAGTAGCTGATCAAGCTACATCCACACCTGCTGGGAGATAGAGAAATACTGAAGGCAGTTGGGGCTAGCCGTCCTAGAGGCACTATGGTCTTTCAGTGTTCTCTATCCACCTGCTGGTAGGCGGATACAACCCATCAGTTAATGGATTCATCTGCTGCTGATGACAAGGAATGCTAAGATTAAATTGTTTTCTTCAGTACTGTCACATTTTCTTTTGCTGGGGATGACTACCTGAAGTGACCTGCTTCCATATGCCACCCCCACCTTCTAGTTTAAATGCCGAGAAACATATACTCTGACTTTATCAGCAAGAATTCTTTTTCCTGCCACAGTGATATGCAGCCCATCATCACAGTATGGTCTTTTGTTTTCTGTGTATTGCCCCATCTTTCTATGTACCTAAAACCTTCTTGATCACACCAAGCTTTGAGCCACCTATTGAACTTCTCAGTATTTTGCAATCTTCCTGCTCCTTTTCCATAGGCAGGGGCGTAGCTATTGGTGGGCCCACCTCGTCCCAGGCCCGCCCACCCAAGCGCACACACTGCGGCAGCCTACCTAGCCTTAGCGTACCACGGCAGAGTCAGATGACACCCGCTCAGCTGATCTTTGGCTCAGGCCCGCCCGCCCGCCCACGCAAGCGCACACACTGCAGCAGCCTACCTAGCCCTAGCGTACCATGGCAGAGTCAGACGGCACCCGCTCAGCTGATCTTCGGCTCAGGCCCATCTACCTTTCGGGTTTGTGCCTTGCAGAGGCAGAGTCGGCACTCGGACACTGAAATGCAGGTCGCGTTGAGGCCGCGCAGATCGTCGTTCTTGTTCCATCTGCGGTATGACCGTATGACTGATGTGGCTGTGCACGGCGGCGTGCTCAGCCTCGCTCCGCTCGCTGCCTCATGGCCATCAGGGTGATAGGCTAAAAAAATAGCTGCATGCAGGGTTGAGCATTGGCCTCAGCCTGCCTGGCCCTGGAAACGTGGGGAAGGTTCTTTGAGAAGATTCAAGAATCGAATTGAGTTCCTGTCTCGGTACTGAACCGTGGTGCTACCAAGCAGCTGCCCTGCAGGTAATAAACTTTTAAATTCTCTCTCTCTCTCTCTCTCTCTCATATATATCTATATATATAGTGCCCACCCGTATTAGCTCTGGGCCAGCCAAAATGTCAGGTCTGGCTACGCCACTGTCCATAGGTAGGAAGTACTTCAGAAAAGGCTACAGTCTGTACTAAAGGCTTTAACCCCTCCCCTCAGCATTAGAGGTCTACAAGTGATTCTCATGCCCACCAGCCATTCAACTACAAACATTCCTCATGACTGATTTGACTACTAGTACAATGGCCATCCTAACTCTTCCCTCCTGAGTTTAGAACCCTTGAAGTATATCCTTAGTGCAAGAGGATATTGCATCACCTGGAGGGTAGGTTCTGGCTAGAGGATCACTTCCTGCCACACCAAGGTGATCCTGTCCTTCCAGATGACCTTTTTCTTCCAAGACAACACAGAGACCACCAGACTGAAGGTAGGGCTTCTCTGTGGGGTTCTTTTACAAAGCTGCGCTAGAGGCGGGGGCCATTTTTCCCATGCGCCAGAGCCCTTTTTCCCACAGTGGGTAAAAAGCCCTCAGACACACATGGCCATGTGGTAAGAGAAATCTTATAAATTGGTCATGTGGCAGGGAGCCCTTACCACCACCTTTTGCGGTGGCGATAAGGGTTCCTGTGGTAACTGGGAAGCACGCAGTGATGCCCGCTTACCGCTGGGTCACCATCACGTAAGCCATTTCTGGGGATTTTCTTTTTCCCCCCCGGAAATTGCACACACTCGGGAAGGGACTACTGCCGGAGGGTCACGTTGGGCTGGTGGTAGTCCTGGAAGAGTGAGCAATAAGCCCGTGTTGGGCTTACCGCCACTCTGTACAAGGGCCCCTATGTCCCTAAAGGTGTTCTCTATATATCTCTATCTGCTTCAACCAGTTTAGCCTCCAGACATCAAACTCATTCTCTGAAAGCCAAGAGCTCTTTGCAGCAAGTACACACATAAAACACCTCACCAGCTGTGAGATAATCCTATATGTAGCACTCTGCAAAATACTGGAAAGGCTCCGGCCTCTGCATGCTGTTTGCTGGTTCTTCAGTGCTTCATTTGTTCCATCTGGGTCCTGTTGCAGTCCCCGTGTGGGGATCACCTTGCTGGACCTATTCGTGTCAACCTGGATTTCCATCACCCACCTTGGCCCGCCTGGACTTCTGCCGCCCAACTTTGCCTCCCGTACCTTTCCCTTCTTACCTTGTTCTCCCGCCCTAACTACTGAAATGTAACTGTAATGTATTTATTTTAATTAGTTCATTGTAAGCCGCTTTGGGGCTGCAAAACTGCGGCAAAAAGTGGGGTATAAATGACCTGAAATAAATAAATAAATATCTGCATCTTGGTGTTGTTGAATAGTTTTGTTATTTAAAGTTGCTAAGGGAGTAGGGATGCTTAAACTAGTATAATAGATCTTAAGTTTATTTGGTATATTTTATGCTATTATTTTATGTTTGTTTTTCTGTGAACTGCACAGGATTTAGAATTAATCTATTTAAAAGGTCATGTTGTGATTCAAAATGGCCGCCAACTAGCTTGGACGCTCAGCAGCTCTCGGAGAAAATGCCGAAGAGAAGGAGCCACGTTTCCTCCTCGGCAGCCCAGCCGCGGCAAAATCCTCAATTAACCCAAACCACCATGACCACTCACCTCTGAAGGATAGAGATACCGACGACATCGGGAGAGGACCCGCTAGGTCTTCCGGGTGTAGATGGAAACGCTACGGAGACCTCTGGGTTGGAGCTGTCGCTCAGCCCCGATGCTAGAGCACCTCCCATGCAACCCTTGGGAGCGAGCACGTCGACGTCGGTTTCTAGTGGGACGCCGCCGATGAGTGAAGCAGTCCTACGGACCGAGGAGGGGAGACATCACGCAGAGACTGCAGGCCTACAAGAACAAGGCACCTTGGAGAGGGTTGAAACGTCGTCTAATTCCCATGAACAGACGGCAGCTGGAAGTCAAGTAAGAGTGTAACAATCCACAGAAGCTGCAGAGGTACTATTTCCTTTTTTTCAAAAACCCACTGAAATTACACTAGAGTCTCTTTGGACATTGATTGTGGACTTGGGGAAATCCCTAAGTCCACAAGTAAAACAAATCTCACAGGACGTTGTTAGTCTTGACCAAAGAGTTCAAGTCACTGAAACCAGGGTAGAGACTATGGTGAACCGACAAACAGAAATGGAGAAAGAATTGAAAATTGCACAGTTACAACAAGAGACTATGATGAAAGATCTGACTAATTTAAGGAGAAGAACTGAGTTTCTGGAGAATGTAACTAGAAATAATAATATCCGCTTCTTGAATTTTCCCAAAAAAAATTGGGGTCTTACCAAGGGAAATGTTAAGGAAGTATATCATAGAGATATTAGGTGTCTCAGAAGAAATGGTTCCACCATTTACGCAAGTATATTAAATACCTCAAAAAAATCAAACACCTCAGACAAATACTGCATTAGATATCTCGAGGATCTTGGAATCCTCAGATACTGAATTAGTTAATGCTTCCACTTTAATTGCCACAGTAGCTCTGTCGCTGGATAAAAACTGGCTGATGAGGCTTTTCTTTCAAAATAAAGACAAAATTTTCCTTGGCTTGAAGGTTCAACTCTTCCCGGATGTTACTAAGGAAACTCAAAAACGCCGACAGAGATTTTTACTTTTGAGACCTGGAGTACTTCAGACAGGGGGGACATTCTTCTTAAAGTACCCTTGCAAATGCCTAATAAAGTATGATTCTAATAAGTATGTATTCTATGACCCTTCACAGCTGTCCTCTTTCTTGGCGGCAAAGAGGCAAGGGACTAATTAGATCATAGCTTTAGGTTAAATGAATGGTATCCTAATGAGCAACTAATCTAGTGAGGTTTTCCTAATTTTTATTTTATTCTAAAATTCCATATTGTAAATTTTGAATCACCATAATGTGGACTTTAACTAACTAGCTGTACCCACTTGACCTAAATAGTTTATTTCCTTTGTTTTTGAATGTACAACATAGTTACTTGTTTGATGATATATGTAAATGAATAAATAAATAATAAAAAAAGGTCATGTTTATTTGTTGATTGACATCTCGAACTGAGCGCTGTAGTGAAGAATTTTCTTCATATCCTCTCAATTGGCATATCAGCCTATAAATCAAAAGAATGTGCCTGGGGTAGGTGGGAGTTGGGGGGGATAGAGTCAAATACATATAGAGAGTTTTTGCCTATTTTTCTGCCTAATTTACTGTTTAAATAGTTTATACATCTTGCAATCTTTGGGGCCCTTTTACTAAAGCTTAGTGCACGCTAACGGACATGTGCTAAATGCTGCACAACGTACCTTATACCTATGGGCCATGTGGCACTTAACACACGCTAATGTTCGTTAGCATGTGCTAAGTTTTAGTAAAAGGGCCCTTTACTTTTTTTTCCTATCCTGCTTTCTAACTTTATTAAAACACAGAATTTATCAGTTTAACCCAAATCTCTGTTTTCCCCAAGTTTTAAGGTACGGTTTCCCAGCAGGCCAATACTCACAAGTGCAGACCACTTATGAGTAGTGGCATGTCCTGTCTCGACACTCCTTCTTAAGAGAAGACATATCTTTCTTCAAGAACATTTCTGCAATATTAGGGATAGTCCTGAGAGCCTATTTTATAAAGGCACAGAGGTAACTGTCTTGCTTTTATAAAATAGGCCAAGATGCTTTTTTTTTTAATTTTCAATATATGCCCCATTATGAAAATGCACTTATACCTTGTTCGTGAAAATTAAATTTACCTTCATGATTTCTAACTGTAACCCTGAAATATGCTCTCCTACCCCCACAAATTCTCTCTTCTATGCAGATAAAAACACACACTTTATGAAGTTACACACATGCTTTCAGGTGACTGAAAATCTACTTTTGCAGATTCAGCCAGTCTAGCCACATAGCTCCTTATTGCACACACTAGTCCTGCAGTATTTATAGAACTTCCAACTTGCCAGCTTAAAACACGGGCTAGTTTCCATTTTGTCAGCTGCTGAGATTTAAAGCTGATTTCCTTATGTGAGGGATCATGTTGCCATCAAGCCTCAGAAAAATTAAATGCTAACTACTATATTATAAACCAGCTAAATTTCTATTTAAACTCAATGAGAACTTGGGCAATTTAATATAGTAAGCAGGGCTGCAGACTAAGATAGCAGGCCAACACTGAATATTTCAATTACAAATTGGAATATTTCCTGGAATTAAATTAGAATAACCCTCCTCTCCTACTTCAGTAGCAAGTGTGTCTAGATTTTTTCAGTCATGTGATCCCTCCAAACCTTTTTGCCCAATATTGTGTCATTCACTCAATCATTTATTTCTTGCACACCGTCCTATCAAAATGCTCAAAGCATGTTATATACCATAAACAAGTGGGGACAACATGACGAGCACAGTGCATGAAATTATTTCTAACCTCTCTGCATGCAAATGCATGTATGTAGGGGAAGGAGGGAACTGGTAGGTGTGTGTATATATGTTTGTGTGTGTCTGTGCATGTGTGTTGGTATGAGAGTGTATGCTTTCTGTGTGTCTAATCAGGAGACGAGATGAGAAGGTAACACTTTGAAAGGTGTAATTCCTTAATCACTGTTACGGTGAATCAATGTGTCTATACTACAGTGGCTAGAACTACTTCTCCTATATAAATGTATTTTAAGTATTTTTTTGGAGGGGTAATTTCTCATCCATCCCCACCATATGTATTTATTTATTTAAATTTATTTACTGCCTTTTTTAAAGTATAAAGCAAAAATAAGTCAAACATAAGCAACAGACTATTACAGAAGTAAAAATATTCAAATAAAGGTACAAAGTCTGGCATGGAGGGGCATAATCGAACGCGAACGCCCATCTCCATGGGCGTCTATGTCCGAGAACGGGTATGTGAAGGGGCGGGACAGACCGTATTTTCGAAAAAAATGGCAGCCCATCTTTTTTTTCGATAATACAGTTTGTGCCCGGCAAATGCATCAGATATGTGCGGATTTGAGCTGGGCGGTTTCGTTTTTCAGCGATAATGGAAACTGAAGGCGCCCAGGTCAAAAACGAACAAATCCAAAGCATTGGGTCTTGGGAGGGGCCAGGATTCCTAGTGCACTGGTCCCCCTCACATGCCAGGACACCAACCGGGCACCCTAGGGGGCACTTGTAAAAAGTAAAAAAAAAAAAAAAAAAGTTAAATACCTCCCAAGTCCATAGCTCCCTTCCCTTGGGTGCTGAATCAGGGGAAGGGAGGGGAGGGAAGGAAGATGCTAAACCAAAGATCCCAAAGGTGGCCCATCCCAAAGAGTGAGATTGAAGGCAAATGAGTGAGCATTTTCTCATGGTGCATTCAGGATATAGATTTGGCACAATGGTGAAGGGACTGAGGCCTGAGGAAAGGCTACTGGCTACATTTATTAACAAGTAATGCCTTCACTTGAACCTAAAAATGGATTTCTGTATCATGGGTGACATGTTACATATTTTAAACTCAATTATTTCAAGCACTTACCAACACTAAACTACATACACAGATCTATGGAAACAATTAAATTTATTTAAAGACCCCTGAAAAAGCAGTGTTTCGTAATTTAAACCTGATCAGACAAAAGTCTACTAAAAGGCAGCCACTTCAACAAACATCAGATCTTGCTAAATATTCTAAAACCCCATTTGATATTATAACAAACTAAAACTATATTGATTTTTGATGTAATCTTAATCAGGTAAACACACAGTCCCTCCACTGCAAAACACTGTACACAAATTGAGCAAAAACATACTCAGAATCTTACCATACCATAATAGTACTAAGTCCCATGACTCAAAACAGCAACAACCTTACCCGTGAAAAGGCAGCACTGTAAATATTATACAGGGCCCTAAAACACCAAAACATCATCTAGTGAAAAAAAAAAAAAGAACAAACGGTACTGCTATGTGATCTCTACACGGACACTAACATGCGAGCAGAATATCGCACCTTGATCACATATGCATATGCATAACCATAACCAAAACACAGACAGACCCTCAACAAATAGGAAACAAGGGAACACACATCAGTAATAGAGATATGAATGCAATAAAACTGAAATGGAAACCTCAAGAAGTCAGAATCTGCATATACAGCAATACTAGAGAAACAAAAACAAATGCAAGATGAGATGTGCATTTCCAAAAGCTGGCATATTCTAATTAATAAATTCAAAATAAAATTATTTTCTCTACCTTTGTAGTTTGAGCGTTTTATTTTTCCATTCATTTTTGGACTGTGTCTCCTTTTCTCTGTTTTGTACATTTGACATTTCTTCTCTCTTCATGTCCACCATCCTTCTTCCCTCTGCATCCCTATCCATCCTGTCCAGCACCTCCCTTCTGTGTCCCTTTCTTTATTCCCCCCCCCCCCACCATATTCAGGATCTGCCCCTTCCATGTCCCACATCACCCCTCTGTGTCCAAATATCCCTATCCCCTCCCTGCCCCAGCATCTGTTCTCTGCCCTCGACTCTCCCCATATTCAACTTTTTCCCTTTCTCTATCCTTTTTCCCACGCTCCAGCCCCCCACCCCACCAGAGCCACATCTATCCTTCTCTCGCACCAGTCTGCCTCTTCCACTTCTCCACTGTGGTCTCTTTCTCCTTCTCTCTCTGCTCCTCACCGTTCCCCACTCGGTTCCAGCATTTCTCCCTCTCCCTCTCCCTCTCCCTCTCCCCGAGCCCTTTGTACTTGTTTCCTGTCACCATCAGTGGCAGCTAGTTAGTCTGGCAGCCTTCCACCTGCATCAGGGCCTTTCCACTGGCGCATCCTGATTAAGCAGAAACAGGAAGTTGAAGAGATGGAATGTGCCAGAAAACAGGCCCCAATGCGATAGAAGGCTGCCTGCCTAATTTGCTGCTATTACTAGCAACAGGAAACAAATCCAAAGGGCCTTGGGAAGAGGGAGAGGAAGAAATGTTGGAGCCATGCTGACAGCAACAGGAAGTAGAGAGAGAGGTACTAAACTCCGGACTAAATTTACCAATGGGCAACTGGGTGGCATGGCCCCCTTTGCCCATTGGTAAATGCAGCCCTGACCACTACTAAGATGGCTTTGAGGAAAGCTACTGTTTATGTCTGGGGGTAAGTAGCATGGAATCTTGCTACTCTTTGGAATCCTGAATTGACCACTGTTGGAAACAGGATGCTGGACATTATGGACCTTTGGTCTGACTCAGTATAGCAATTATTTGCTTATGTCCTTATGCACTCTGTGATGCACTGAGGGGCCAATGCAAAATGTGTCTGCAGGCAGAGTAGCATGGCTAATGAGGGGTTAATGCTTGTTACTGGCTGCATGATACAGAAAGTGTTTCACCACTGAAGTTTGCTCATGTAGTACATATCAGTGCATAGTATTAAAATGTCTGGTAATGAAGCTATTAATCTGCAGCAATGCGGATAACTTTTTAAACTGTGTGCTGGTGTCTACCAGGCCAGTGCAGCACAAGAAATGTACTGCCAGGTAAAGAGAAACCCCCTCCCCCACTTCCTCCTTGCGACCTGAACCTCATGCCACTAACATAGCTTTCTGCATCAGCCCCAACACCCCTGGAAGTCTATCTGCCTTCCCCTAGACCTGCCCCTGCCCCATCTCCCTAACTTAAAAAAATAATTCCTTGGCATCTAGCAGCACCCACTGCCCCCAGGGTATATTTTCAAGAGGCAGGAGTAATGTCCACTTGCTCCTCTCTCCGCATCACTTTAGTTGGCAGCCTGACTCTGTTCAGTGTATCTCAGGATGTACCGTGCAGGATCAAGCACCACCATTTTCCAAAATGGTGGCACGGAGACAGGAGTACCGCTTGAAGGTATGCACAGGTGAGTGGGAGGTGGCCACTAGACATCAAAGAATTTTTTTTTTTTACAAGCGAGGTAAGGGATGGGGTCAGGAAGGGGCCAATGCACAAAGCTACCATTTCAGGAGGGGAGGTGGGGGAAGGGGGGTATACTGCACTTTTTTAACCTGGCAGTAATTTGCATGTTTATTGCTTACTACAGCTAGTTTTGTGATAGAAGCCATTAGTACACAGCTGTACTGTGTGGTTTTCTTCCTTGGCCACTGAGAGCTAAGATCTTAGTCAATAACCAAGTGTCCTTTTTTTCACTTTAAGGAGGTACAAGACAAGGTGTCCTTAGTCACCTTTATTGTTTTAATTTTTTAGAGCCCTTTGCTACTAAAGGAAGTCTGTGGCTGATACTGAAGGCGTATGACTGACTGGACAGGAAATGAAAATGAGAATTTTTTCAGATGACATGCTTGTGTTTGTAAAACATCCTAGACGATATATTTACTGATTATTACATATTTTGAGACAATATTCCAGCTTTACTGACCTACAGATTGAATTCCTATGTGATAGATCTTTTTCTGAAAGTGAAAGAGGATTCTCCTCTCAGATTGGCATTAGATTCATTTCTTGAACTTGGCATCTCTATAGGGAAGTCCTATACCCAAGTGTACAGACAACAGCACTTAAAATTATACATATATTAAGCGTGCCAATATCTATTTAGTTGGGGGCACTAAATATATATTATTAGCACTGACCATGGCATCTAATTTAGATTTGCTCTTTGGCAGGCCTAAATCAAATAGATACCTTCTCCATGGAGAAGCTGAATGTTGCTGCTAAATATACAGTTCCTGGTGTGCCATCACTTCACTCCTTCCCACCTGGCTCCTAACTAAACGGTATTTGGCCATGAAAATAAATAAATAAATTTAGGGGCCCTTTTACAAGGACACAGTAGAGCTGCCACGGTGTTGTCACATGCCAATCCGGCACTACCACCAGCCCACTGCAGGAGCCGGCAGTAGTGCCACCCACCGGAAATATTTTTTATTTTTGTTGCTGGATTAGCGTGGGACCCCTTACCACCTCCTTAATAGGAGGCGGTAAGAAGGGCTCCCCCAGGAAATAGCTGTGGGGCAAGCTTGTACTTACCATACAGCCATTTCCTTTTTTTTTTTAAACCACACGGTGATAAAAGGAGCCTCTGTGTGTGGCAAATCCACCCACTGATGCTACCTCAGGGCCCCTTTTATGGCAGCTTTGTAAAAGGGGCCCTTCGTTGCACCTTTTCCAGTTCTACTATATCTTTCTTGAGATGCGGCAACCAGAATTGAACACAATACTCAAGGTGCGGTCGCACCACGGAGCGATACAACAGCATTATAACATCCTCACACCTGTTCTCCATACCTTTCCTAATAATACCCAACATTCTATTCGCTTTCCTAGCCGCAGGAGCACACTGAGCAGAAGGTTTCAGTGTATTATCAACGACGACCCCCAGATCCCTTTCTTGGTCTGTAACTCCTAACGTGGAACCTTGATTGACGTAGCTATAATTCAGGTTCTTTTTTCCCACATGCATCACCTTGCACTTGTTCACATTAAATGTCATCTGCCATTTAGCCGCCCAGTCTCCCAGTCTCGTAAGGCCCTTCTGTAATTTTTCACAATCCTCTCGCGAGTTAACGACTTTGAATAACTTTGTGTCATCAGCAAATTTAATTACCTTGCTGGTTACTCCCATCTCTAAATCATTTATAAATATATTAAAAAGCAGCGGTCCTAACAGTGACCCCTGAGGAACCCCACTAACTACCCTTCTCCATTGTGAATACTGCCCATTTAACCCCACTCTCTGTTTCCTATCCTTCAACCAGTTTTTAATCCACAATAGGACATTTCCTCCTTTCCCATGACCCTCCAATTTCCTCTGTAGCCTTTCATGAGGTACTCTTTGGACTTCCCCTCCCCCAGCCTACCCCATAAAAGTTTCCTGATGGCCCTGTGGGCCCCAGAGCCCCCCCAACATTCCTAACCCCAGAAAAATCCCTTGTGGTCTCTTGTCCCTGTGTCCTCCCACCATGATGTCCCTAGTGGCTCTCCCATTCCCCCCCCCCCCCCAATGTCCCTGGTGGCCTTTGGACCTCCCTAGAACTCTCCAAAGAACACCTCCCTAGAGTTGGAAGATGGCAGCAATGCCCACTCACTCTCGCCTCCATGCTGCCATCTTGAAAAATGGCAGTGCTCAACCCCTGCGGTGTATCAGGACCCTATACTGGGGTTAGTCTGCTAAATAAGGGAATCGTTGCACAAGATCAAGTGCCATCATTTTCTAAGATGGCAACATGGAGTCAGGAGTGAGTGGAAATTGCTCCTGCCTCCAAATTCAAGGGGTACACTTGTGTGTGTGGGGGGGGGGGGGGGTAAGGCATTATAGAGGGTATATTGGGGTCCGCTTGGGTCCCCAGAATAGTTTTGGTGGGATTGAAGAGGTGGGGAACCACAGGGACCTCAGGAGGGAAGGGGTTGGGAAGGAGGTGCCACAGACCAACAGCGACCTCTTCAGGCTGGGAGAATGGGTTCTATGGAAGGTTGTTGTTAATTGGCACCGATTAGGATTTACGCGCGCATCTGACTGCATGCTTTTCTGTAACACTTGGCAGCCAAATCGTATAGTGCACAACTCAAAAGGAGATATGGCCATGGGAGGGGCATGAGTGTGTTGGGGCATTCTGAAAAGTTGCATGTGTTATTACAGCGCGCCCAGCTTCGATACCATCATTTACAGCAGGTTTCAGTAGGCGTAAGTCTAGTGCCCAAAACTAGGGTGCAGGAATTGGTGCGAGCCTTTTATAGAATAATGCTTAGCACCGATCTTTTCTAGCACCCAATTTTGAGTGCTATTTATAGAATCTGGCCCTATGTGTGTCTGATGTGCGCCTGTCTCTTATTATGCTTCAGTATATGTGCATAAGTTTTTTCTTTATTTCTCTTTCATTCTCTTTTCTTTACCATAAATGGAAGTCTGTGAGTCTTGTTCTGTGATTATGCATGAGCTAGAAAGAGGAATGGAAAGATGCCAGGTTTATTGCTTACCTTCCTTATTACCAGCCTCATGCTCTGTATGCTCCTTTTCTCTTAATTTCTTGTTCTAGCCTTTGAAATGTAAAACACTGCACTTTCTCCCCTCAGAGGAAAAGAACAAACTCTGTGCCAGAAATTCCCCACTGTGTGTGGACAAGGAGAGGAGCCCTGCCACTTTACAGGTTCTGTCACTCTCTGTGGGAGCCAGTGTGTTTGGCAACAAAAAAAATAATGCTTGAATGATGCACAACAGCAGTTCAAAGAATGCCAGAACTTTTTATCACTTTTAGGTGACAGGACTAATGAAAGCTTGGATAATGCCAGTTGTGCTGTGAACTATTCTCTCTTTCAAGGACTCATTACGTAACTCTAAATTTTATAATTACTGCAGTCGAGAAGCCCCCTCTATGGAGGCTTGGGAAAGAATGTCAGCAGGACGACTGGTTAAGATGAAACTCCAACACCACCTTAGGAAGGAACCTAGGATGAGTACAGAGGACTACTCGTGATGAAAATGTGTGTATGGTGGATCCACTACTAGGGCTCATTAACCGTGCAAGCTGAATTGATCAAAAAACTTTCCAGATCAAATACTTCTGGTGACATGAGTTAAGTCGCTCAAAAGTAGCTTTCATCAGCTGGGCAATGATGACATTGAGGTCCCATGACACAGTAGGAGGTTTGATGGGGGACTTTATCAAAAGTAAACATCTAATGAAGCAAACAACTAAAGCAGCCATTCCCAACCTAGTCCTCAGGGTACAGCTAATCCCATTGGGTTTTCAGGATATGCACAATGAATATGCATGAGATAGATCTGCATGCAACAGTGCATGCAAATCTAACTCATGGATATTCATTGTGGATATCCTGAAAACCCGATGGGGCTAGGTGTGCCCCAAGGGCTGGGTTGGGAATGGCTGAACTAGAGGCTGTACAAAGATGGGCTTAACCCCAACAAGACACACTGAGCCTACAAATAGATGGGAAAATGTGGGATATAAATGTAACAAATAAATAAATAAAGATAAGCACTGATTGCATTAAGGTGAACCCTTATAGAGTTGGTTTTCAAAACAGACTCAGAGAGGTGAAGGGGGTATTCAAGCGGGTTTTGTGTAGGGAAAGAGAGGGGATCTAGGGCCTTGTCCTCACACCAGATGGCAAACCTCCACCATTTAAAAGCATAACTCCTCTTAGTGGAATCTTTCCTGGAAGCCAGCAGGATCATGGAGACACTCTCTGGTAGTTGCAAAGAGTCAACATCCAGGTTATGAGGGCCAGGGACTGGAGGATGGGGTACAGAAGAGCACCCTCATTTTGTGAGATGAGTCAGAAAGCAGTCCAGCTCCACGGTTCTTCAGAGGACAATCCAGAAGTAGAGGGAACCATATCTGCCTTGGCCAGTAAGGCACAATGAGGATCATGGTCCCTCAATCCTGCTTGAGATTCAGCAAAGTCTTCTCAATCAGTGGAATGGGAGGATATGCATACAGAAGACCTTTCCCCCAATCAAGGAGGAAAGCATCTGATGCTAGTGTGCCATGTGGCATGAGTCTGAAGCAGAACCAAGGGACCTTGTTGTTCAGATGTGTGGCAAAGAGAGCCGCAGCCACAGACGGGGTGCCCCACTCTTAGAAGATCTTGTGGGCAACACTCATGTTGAGAGGCCACTCATGCGGTTGCATGACCCTGCTCAACCTGTCTGCTAGACTGTTGTCTTTCCTCGCCAGGTATGTGGATCAAAGCACCATACTGTGGCTGGTAGCTCAATGCCACATCCTGACAGCCTCCTCACACAAGGGGTAGGATCTCATACCATCCTGCTTGTTCACATAATACATGGCAACCTGATTGTCTGTCTGTTTGAATGAGTACAATTTGGTTTGTCAGCTGATCTCGGGAAGACTTTAGAGAGCTCCAAATTGCCCACACATCTAGCAGGTTGATCTGATAACTGGACTCCTGAGGGGACTAGACTCCCTAAGTGTAAAGCCCGTCTACATAGGCCCCCCACCTTAGAGTGGACGCATCAGTAGTCAGAATTTTCTGGGACAGAGAATTTTGGAATGGATGCCCCAGGGCTAAAATGGACCACTCTACCAGTGGAGCGACCGGGTGAGCTCCAGGGTTACAGAGATGACATCCACTAGGTTCCCTGTAGCCTAGATCCATTTGGCACCTCTCAAGTGGAGGAGTGCAATGGGTGTGACATAAACAATGGAAGCCTTGTGGCCCAACAACCTCAACATCTGCTGAGTCGACAACTGCTGGCTATCCTGAATGTGAGTGGCAGTGGCCATTAGGACATGTGCCAGAGGCAGATAGGCCCAAGCATGCACTGTATCTACCAGGGCTCCAATGAACTCCAATTGCTGAACAGGGAGTAGATGGAACTTTGGGTAGCTGACAACAACCCCTAGGACCTCCAACACCAGTATAGTCTTCCGCATTGAATCTTGAGCACCTTCCCTGGAGTGCTCTTAACCAGCCAATCATCCAGGTAGGGAAATGCATGGACCCCCATTCTGTGTAGCAACACTGTGACTACTGCAAGACATTTTGTGAAGACCCTGGGAGCAGATGCTAGGCCAAATGGCAGGACGCGGTACTGGCAGTGGTGTTTCCCTACTCAAAATCTGAGATACTTCCTATGACCTGGGAGTGTCTGAATGTGGGTGTAAGCATCCTTTAAGTCCAAAGAGCACAGTCAGTCATTTGCCTAAATCATGGGAAGAAGGGTGACCAGGGAAACCATCCTGAACCTTTCCAAGATATTTGTTCAAGTCCCTTAGTGTAGGATGGGACATCTCCCCCCCCCCCCCTATTTATTTGGGCACAAGGGAGTACTTGGAATAGAATCCCATCCCTTCTTCCTCTGGTGGAACAAGTTCAACCCAGTGGGCTGTGAGAAGGGAGAAAAGTTCCTCTGCAAGCACTGCCTGGTGCTGAAAGCTGAGGTTTGATGCTCTTGGTGGGAAATTTGGAGGTCTCCGATACCAACTGAGTATGTAGCTGTCAGGTTTTCAAGGCAGAAATTAGGTTCGTGAGCCCTTGGGCCACTGCCGTGGAGCAGCAGTGGCAGGCAAAACCACCCCACACCAGAGACAAGGCAGAACTCTGACAGGAACAGCTAGACTTCACCTGCACTTGACCGCCGTTCCTCAGGAGTTGAGCCCCTGGGTGCAGGCGAGCGACAGGATTTACCGGACAGGGCAGGAACTGAATGGAGGAGTGGCCTAGTAGTTAGGGTGGTGGACTTTGGTCCTGGGGAACTGAGTTCAATTCCCACTTCAGGCACAGGCAGCTCCTTGTGACTCTGGGCAAGTCACTTAACCCTCCATTGCCCCATGTAAGCCGCATTGAGCCTGCCATGAGTGGGAAAGCGCGGGGTACAAATGTAACAAAAAAAAATATCAACTAGGCTGAACAGAGACTGAGGGTCAGAGGGGAAAGGATTATACATGGGCAGCAAGGCAGGAAACTGGGCTAGGACTCACAGACAGACAATACTACACAAAGCAGGAAATGGACAAGCTAAAGAACAGGAACTGAAAGCTGACAAGCAGCCACTGAAACAGGGTACAAACACTGACAGAAAAGAGACAGGACTGAAAGCTGCCACGCAGCCATTAAGAAAGAGACACAGACAAACAGAAACTAGACCAGGAAGACAGACCTGAAACAAGACTAGGAAAATAAGCAATAAACCTAAGCTAAACTACACACAGACTAACTAGAACTGGACAAGAAACTCAAAAAAGAAACCAGACTAGGCAGAAGTGCAACAAAGCTCCAACAAACCAGGGACCTTAGACGTTGCAAAGGCAAACACAGAAGTTTCCAGGTGATTAATAAAGCCCATCAGCTGCTGAAGTTCAGCTGCAGGAATCACAAGGCAGCTACAGGTGCTGTTCAGGCACAAACAAGAGAAGCAAGTCTGGCAGCCCGGAAGATCCGGACCGGACTAGGCTGAAGTCTGGAAAGTGTGACAGTTCATAGCAGCCACCGGTTCTGGCCACCAGGGGGTGAGGTGAGCACAGACAAGGAAACAGTAGCCTACCCAGACAATCTAAAAAGCCACTGGTCTGAGGTTATGAGGGTCCACCTTTCCTGGAAAAAATTCAGCCTCTCTCCGGTTAGGACATTGTGAACAAAATCTTCACGGCTTTCCTAGGTAGAGAATCATACTCCAGGAGCCTCAACAATTCAGCCCTGGGCTCATCCTCCAGTTCAAACTTAAAAAGGGATGGTGGCTGCAATCTCCCACTAAAAACTGACGGAAGAAAGATCATCTCTCCTGTGGTGGGAAGGGGCCTAAAGGCAGTCCCAAACAGTATAATAGTGAGATTGCTCTATCATTGGAAAAAGGCAACAACTAGGTAAGAGCCTGAGGGGCTCAACCCTTGAGATTTTGAGGTCCTTGAAAGATGAGAACCCTCAAGCCACACATGAGGAGTACCTGGAAAGTGGGTCATCTACTTTTGTTTCAGAAACACTTGTCAACCAGAGAGGGAAATGTTCAGATTATCTTCAGAGGGTCAAAGCCTTACTAAGGAGAGTGATTCAGAAGGATGGCCTCGCCTCATCAAAGAAAGACTATCAAGTTGGAGCAGCTGGTAAAGGTGCTCCACACACAGACTGAATGATTATGCAGTTGAGGGTGTGAGAGAGAAAAACTAACCCCCCCCCCCACACACACACACACACACACACTTGGATTCTTACATCTGCCAAAAGAGATCCATGATAAGGAGTAGGAGCCTGAATCTGGTAGGAACAAGTACAACCTCTGAGCCACCAGTCCCTCAGCCAAAATAAATGAAGAAACGTATTTAAGAGTCCTTAAAACAGATGCAAATGGAAACAGTTTCCCTAAAGGCCAGCTGCAACACTGCCCCAACTCAGGCTACAGAGGGGATGATGGCTGCTAACCCTGTGATGGCAAACCCTGAGGATGACTGGCAAATCGTATATGCAGGAATGTGTCGATCACCACATTGAAGGCTGCACTATTGTCTCAAGAGTGAAGAGAACCCAAAAAGCAAGACCTTTGGATCCTCAAGGAGTTAAGAGACTCCAGGGGGCATAAGGTAAAATTATGTCTTACCTGATAATTTTCTTTCCTTTAACGCAGCAGATTAATCCAGGAACTGGTGGCTTAAGTCCGCCTACCAGCAGGTGGAGATAAAGATAAACAAACTAAAGGCAGTGATGCCAGACAGCCAGCCCCTTCCTCAGCTAGTATGTCATTCGTAAGCATTTACCAAGGCCAAAAATATGAAACCAATTGTAACCAGGTACCTCTTTTGTGTAGCCAAGGATAGAACAATCTCCTCCAGCCACAGGCTCCTGGTACAGTGAAGAAATAGATGTCCACCAGTAACTTCAATCTTAAGAACTTTTATTCCATGCAGGTTTCTAGTACACAGTTCCAACAGCAGCATAGCACATACCAGGATTCAATACAGGCTTCAGTCTGGGCTCTTTATCCAGTGCACAATAAACAGTAATTCAATTCCCAAGACAAACAGTTCTTTCAGTTCATCATCACAGTTCAGTCACCAAGCAGCATTTTCTACCTTCTATCTTCTTTACCTTCAGGAGAGTTCAATATTTTAGGGACTCCTTCTACCCAAGGGTTTTCCCCTGCATCAGCTTCACAGTGAATTCAATACTTTTGGGACTTCCTCTCACCCAAGGAATCTCAGCCTGCTTCAGTACTTTAGGGACCTCCCTGCCCAAGGATTTTCAGCCTGCAAATACTTCTCTCCTTCTCTCTCCTGAACTGAACTCCTCTTCTGGGACTCCTTCCCACCTGCCTAATCAATCCCTGGCTTCAGCTACCACAACCAATCATTCTCCTTCCATTAGCTTCCTCACACCCAAACCAGCTGAGTTAAGCATTAGACTAATGAGACCAATGAGGAGCTCCTACTACTACTACTACTACTACTTAACATTTCTAAAGCGCTTATAGGATTACGCAGCGCTGTACAATTTAACATAAAAGGACAGGCCCTGCTCAAAGAGCTTACAATCTAAAGGACAAGTGAGTAGACGATACGATGGGGGCACACAGGGTTTCCTAACTCTCTTTCCGCCCAGTGGCAGCCCCTCTACACAACCTGCCAGCCTACACCCATGTCTTCCCTGATTGCAGCTAGGAGTCCAGTCCGGGTTCTTCATCTCCCCCTCTGGCTCCTTGCCTGCAATGCCTTCTGGGACTTGTATTTCAAACTGAAACTGCCTTAACCCAACTATCCTGGAGGTGATTTTATCACACAATAACAACAAGAAACCATCCTCACTATTAAAAACAGAGAACCAAATAAGAACTTTCATATAACTGCAACTTGATCCCCAAAACTGGAATCCTTTCCATGTTCCCATATCTGTCTGAACTCTGCAAAAGAGAACCTGGAAGAAAAAAATAGTCACTCTGCGCAGCAAATGAAATCAACAGTCGGCTGACTAGGGAGGGATCCTGGATTCATTTGCTGCGTTAAAAGAAAGAAAATTATCAGGTAAGACATAATTTTATCTTCCTTGTCACTTGCAGCAGATGAATCCAGGAACTGGTGGGATGTACCAAAGCATTCCTTAAATAGGGTGGGAAGCCGACGCTCCCCACGCCAACACCGCCCCAAAACTCGCATCTTCCCAAGCAGACACGTCCAGCCTGTAATGCTTCGCAAAAGGATGATGAGACGCCTAAGTAGCCGCCCGACAAATCTCTTCCAGAGGTAAGGCAGATGCCTCCGCCCAAGAAGTCGCCTGTGCCCAAGTGGAATGTGCCTTCAGGGCTACTGGGGATGCCTGCCCTTGTAGCAGATATGCTGCCCCAATGGCCTCCATAATCCAGCGAGCAATGGAAGCCTTAGAAGCCACCTGTCACGGTTGTGCCCCTGTTTCATGCTCTCATTCATCTCGCCACCTGGTGGTCAGAGCTGGTGGCTGCAATGGACTGTCTCTGCTGTTTCCCATGCTCCAGAAGTCATGCCGGTCCGGTCCGGATCTTCCAGCCTTCCCGACTGGCTTGGGATATTTGGAACTTAGCAGCACCCTTACCTGGTGAACTCCCTTGTATGTGGCCTTTATTAAGCACCTGGGAACTTTCAGACTTTGCCTTGGCAACAGAGGTCTTCAGTCCTGTTCTTGTCCTTGTTGGTCTGTTGCGATTCCTGCCCTGAAAGCTTGTTTTGCCTGTTTTTGACCTTGCTGGTTTCCTGGTTTATTCTACTGTCTGCTGCCTGCCCAAGACTCTGCTTGCTTCCTGGTTTGTTCTACGGTCTGCTGCCTGCCCAAGACTCTGCTTGTTTCCTGGTTTGTTCTACTGTCTGCCGCCTGCACAAGACTCTGCTTGATTCCTCATTTACTATTGATTGCCGCCAGCCTACAGACTCCGTGTGGTCCCTGGTTTCCCTGCTGCTTTGCTGCCTGCCGGTAAGACTCTGCGTGATTCATGGACTATTCTCCTGCTTCTGCTTAGTACTTCTGCTCCAGTCCAGCTGCTCCAGTCCGGCCTGTGCTCATCTGTCTGTGGTCTGCCTTGCCTCACTTCTCCTCATCAGCGTGACACCGCCTCACCTCTTTTTGACCCCAACAAGAGCACAAAGAAATGATCCAAGCATCAAAATGCATTCAAAATCTGTAGGTACCGATACAAGACTTTCCACACATCCAGGAAACGTAGCAATGCAAATTATCCTGGATAATCCTCTCTTCGAAAAGACGGAAGATAAACCACCTGATTGACATGGAAAGCTGAAACCACTTTTGGCAGAAATGAGTGCACCGTTCGAATGGACACTCCGACTTCTGAAAACTGCAAAAAAGGATCTCTGCAGGACAAAGCCTGAATTTCATAAAAACTCCTAGCCGAAGCAATAGCCACCAAAAACGCTGTCTTAAGCATGAGATCCTTCTCAGAAACCCTATTCAAGGGTTCAAAGGGTGGGGCCTGGAGGGCTCGGAGCACCACATTCAAATGCCATGACGGGCACAGCTGTCGCAGAGGAGGTCGAAGCCGAAGAGCCCCACGCAGGAAACGGACCACATCAGAGTGAGCTGCTAAAGAGGAACCGTCCAGTTTACCTCTAAAACAAGCTAACGCGGCCACCTGCACCCGAAGGGAATTATATGCCAACCCCTTTGAAGACCATCCTGAAGGAACTCCAGAATAACCGGAATTTCCGCCCGAAAAGGCAACTCAGCACGGAAAGCGCACCACGACGAAAAAGCTTTCCACACTCACGCGTACGCTGCTGAAGTAGACTGCTTCCTTGCCCCCAAAAGAGTGGCAATGACTGGTCCTGAAAATCCCTTCTTCCTCAGTTTATTTTATTTATTGCACTTGTATCCCACATTTTCCCACCTATTTGCAGGCTCAATGTGGCTTACAAAGATCTGTTATGGCATCGCCATTCCAGGGTAAGAGATACAATTGGTGTTACAAAGAGATCAAGGATGACAAAAAAGATCTAAGCAAACAGTTAAAGAAATATGACTTTCAGAATAAGGGTGGAGTGGTGAAGTGTTATAATTAAGCTATGGATTCTCGTGGTAAGCCTTGTTGAAGAGATAGGTTTTCAGAGATTTACGAAAGTTAGTTATTTCGTTAATTGTTTTCAAGTTAGTTGGTAGTGCATTCCACAGCTGTGTGCTCCTTTAGGAAAAGCTGGTCGCATGTGTTAGTTTGTATTTTAATCCTTTACAGCTAGGGAAGTGCAGATTAAGAAATGTGCGGGCTGATCTTTTAGCATTTCTGGGAGGCAGGTCTACGAGGTCTAGCATGTAGGTCAGGGCATCTCCATGAATGATTTTATGAACAATCGTGCAGATCTTGAACGCGATACGTTCTTTAAGTGGGAGCCAGTGAAGTTTCTCTCTTAGGGGTTTTGCACGTTCATATTTTGTTTTTCCAAATATGAGTCTGGCTGCGGTATTCTGGGCTGTTTGAAGTTTCTTGATAATCTGTTCTTTGCAGCCAGCGTAGAGTACGTTACAATAGTCCAGGTGACTTAGCACCATTGACTGTACCAGGTTTGAAAAATGGATCTCGGGAAGACCAAAGTAAGACCAAAGCGGGAGGGATTTTCCATCTGAACCGGTCCTTGATGCAGCAGATCCGGAGTCACCGGAAGTCGCAAAGGCGGCTCTGACAGTGTCCGAATGAGATCCGCATACCACGGACATCGGGGCCAGTCTGGGGCCACCAGAACGGCCGGCCCCCGGTGCCATCCTATGCGACAAAGGACTCTCCCTATCAGAGGCCACGGATGAAAAACATACAGTAGCTGTTGTTCCGGCCATGGCTGAAGAAGAGCGTCCAATCCTGCAGTTCCTGGCTGCCTTTTTCGGCTGAAGAACTGGGGAACTTTGGCATTGCAAGCCATGGCCATGAGATCCATCACTGGTCTTCCCCAATGTTGACAGATCAGCCAAAACGCTGAGTCTGACAGTGTCCATTCTGCTGCGTCCAAAAGAGTCCGGCTGAGAAAATCCGCTTGAACATTGTCTTGACCCATAATGTGCGCTACCAACAGACTCTGAACGTGTGCTTCCGCCCATACGAGAAGACGAGATGCCTCCACTGCCAAGGGAAGACTGCGAGTGCCCCCCTGCCGATTGATGTAGGCTACCATTGTGGTGTTGTCCGAGAATACATGAACCGCCTGCCCTTGCAGAAGGTCCCGAAAACTCCGCAGCACATTCATGACTGCTCGTAACTCCAGACGATTTATCGGCCAAGTCGCTTCGATAGGGGTCCACAATCCCTGGGCTACCCAATGAAGACAATGGGCTCCCCAGCCCGCAAGGCTAGCATCCGTCATGACTACAACCCAATTGGGAGACGCCAGAGCAGTGCTTTTTTTGTGCCGGTACACAACGGTACTGCGTACCGGCACCTTTTTATTCTCTACCCCACAGACGCAGGTCTCCTTCCCTCCCGACTCAGCTCCCGAACTGGCAGCCCAACTCAGCTCCATTCCTCCTCCTCCCCCCCCCCCCCCCCCGCAGCCCGACTCAGCTCCGTTCCCCTGCCCCAAGCGTTTAACCCTTTTACTGTCCGTGACAGCGACGTCAGTAAAGAAGAAGGCACTGCTGGCTCGCCTCCAGCTTCTCCCTTCCCTCTTCACACAGTGTCCCGCCCTCGCGGAAACAGGAAATGCATCATCGGAGAAGTTGGGACACTGTGTGAAGAGGGAAGGGAGAAGGCGAGCCAGCAGTGCCTTCTTCTTTACTGACATCGCTGCCACGGACAGTAAAAAGGTTAAATGCTTGGGGGGGACAGGAAAGAACAGTGAGGAGGGCTGTCAGGGAGCTGAGGGAGGGCAGGGAGAATCGCTGGACATGAAGGGGAGGGGAGGGGAGGGCAGGGGAAAGAGAACAGATCGCTGGACATGGAGGGGAGGGCAGGGGGAGAGAAGAAATCACTGGAGAGGAGGGGAGGGCAGGGGGAGAGAACAGATCGCTGGGCATGGAGAAAAGGGGAGGGCAGGGGGAGAGAACAGATCGCTGGAGAGGAGGGGAGGGCGGGGGCAGGAAAGAACAGAGAGGAGGGCTGTCGGGGAGCTGAGGGAGGGCAGGGAGAATCGCTGGACATGAAGGGGAGGAGAGGGCAGGGGGAAGAGAACAGATCGCTGGACATGGAAGGGAGGGGAGGGCAGGGGGAAGAGAACAGATCGCTGGACATGGAAGGGAGGGGAGGGCAGGGGGAAGAGAACAGATCGCTGGACATGAAGAGGAGGGGAGAGCAGGGGGAGAGAAGAAATCGCTGGAGAGGAGGGGAGGGCAGGGGGAGAGAACAGATCGCTGGGCATGGAGAGAAGGGGAGGGCAGAGGGAGAGAACAGATCGCTGGAGAGGAGGGGAGGGCAGGGGGAAAGAAGAGATTGATGGACATGGAGAGAAGGGGAGGGAAGGGCAGGGGGAAGAGAACAGATCGCTGGATATGGAGAGGAGGGGAGGGCAGGGGGAAGAGAACAGATCGCTGGACATGGAGGGGAGGGGAGGTCAGGGGGAAGAGAACAGCTCGCTGGGCATGGAGGGGTGGGGAGGGCAGGGGGAAGAGAACAGATCCCTGGACATGGGAGAGGAGGGGAGGGCAGGGCAGGAGAGAGAAACGAGGTCACTGGAGAGGAGGGGAGGGCAGGGGGAGAGAAACAAGATCACTGGAGAGGACGGGAGGGCAGGGGAAGAGAAACAAGATCACTGGAGAGGACAGGAGGGCAGGGGAAGAGAAGAGATCGCTGGACATGGAGAGAAAGGTAGGGCAGAGGAAGAGAAGACATCACTGGAGAGGAACAGACGGCAGGGGGAGAGAAGAGATCGCTGGACATGGAGAGAAGGGGTGAGCAAGGGGAGAGAAAAGAGATTGCTGGAGAAGAGGGGAGGGCAGGGGAGAGAGGAGAATTGCTTGCCATGGATGGATGGAGAGGAGGGCAGGGGAGAGAGGAGAATTGCTGGACATGGATGGATGGAGGAGAGAGCAGGGAGAGAGAAGAGATTGCTGGACATGGATGGATGGAGGGGAGGGCAGGGGGAGAGAAGAGATCGCTGGACATGGATGGGTGGAGGGGAGGGCAGGGGAGAGAGGAGAATTGCTGGACATGGGTGGGTGGATGGATGGATGGAGGGGAGGGAAGTCAGGAAGGAGATGCACATGGATGGAGGGGAGGGAAGGGAAGGGAGGAGAAATGCTGGACATGGATGGAGTGGAGGGCAGGGAAGAGAGGAGAAATGTTGGACAAGGATGGAGGGGAGGGAAGACAGAAGAAGTAGATGCACATGGATGGAGGGGAAGGGACTGAGGAGAAATGCTGGATATGGATGGAGGGGAAATTGCTGAATTTAAGGGCTGGATTGGAACACTTTGAGGGCAGATGTTGAAACTGGAGAAGGATAGGGACAGGGCTACAGATGGTAGACAGGACGCATAAGGACACAGAAGGATGGTGGACATGGTGAGAGAAAAAATATCAAATGGAAAGAAGACACTGCATAAAACAGAAGACACTGGGACCAAAGCTAATAGAAAAACTAAATGCTCAGACAGCAAAGGTAGAAAACATTTTTTATTCAGAATTTATTAATTGGAATATGTCAGCTTTTGGAAATGTGCATCTGTGATATTTTGCATGCAAGTTTCAATCCAATTTTTCTAGTATTGCTGCATGCTCAGTCTGACTTCTTGAGGTAACTTTCCAGTTCAGTATTTTGCCTTCATATCGGTTGTGTCATGTGTTTTTCATGCATAATCAAGATGCAGTATTCTGCTAGTGTGTAGTATTTGCAGCCCTTTTGGGGTTTTTTTTTTTTTGTTTTACTAGGTTGTGTACTGGTGTTTTAGAGCCCGGTGTAATTATAGTGCTGCCTTTCCATGCATAAGGTTGTAGCTGATTTTTTTGTCTACATTTTTATTAGTTTATAATCAGTCTTCAGGGTTCTTGTTTTGGGCCTAGGGACTTGTGTACTATTTTCAATGCTACATTTTTATATGCTCCATGGCTAGTAAAATGGATGTGGCTAATATGGGGGTGTGGCTACTATGGGGACGGAGCCATAGATAGTGACCCCCCGCCCTTAAGGTTGGCACGGTATGAGTACCGGCACCTTTTTTCCTACTAAAAAAGCACTGCGCCAGAGAAACCCCCTTCTGCAAATTGGTCAACTAGACCCACCACGCGAGACTGTCCCTGGCCTAGCTTGACCAAGGGAGGCGCCGTTGATAATCCAGTGACGTCGGCGACCATCTGCTCAAAAGGAAAATCTGAAGAGGCCACATGTGAGCCCTTGCCCACGGAATGACTCCCAAGGTTGCCGTCATGGAACTGAGGAGCTGAACATAATCCCACACTCGTGGAGCTTGACAACTCAACAAGGTCCGTACCTGAGAAAGCAATTTGATCCTTCGCCCCTTGGGGAGAAACACCTTCCCCCACTTCGTATCGAACTGCACTCCCAGATACTCCGGACTCTGAGTAGGAACCAGATGACTCTTGTCCAGATTGACCACCGAACCTAAGGATTGCAACACCGAAATCACTTGGTAGGTGACCACTCGACTCTCCTCTGCTGTAGACGCCCAAATCAGCCAGTCGTCGAGATGGATGCACTCATATCCCCTCCTTCCATAGGAATGCCGCCAACACCACCATGACCTTGGAAAAAGTGTGTGGGGCAGTAGCCATCCCGAAAGGAAGGGCTCAAAACTGGAAGTGCTGATCGAGTACTGCAAATCAGAGAAATCGCTGATGGGGCTGCCAAATGGAAATGTGGAGATAAGCTTCCCTCAAATCAAGAGCCGTCAAAAATTCACCTGGTTGAACAGCAGCAATAACTGCCTTCAACGTCTCTATGCGGAAGTGACGAACCCGCAAAAACTGGTTTACCTTTCTGAGCTTGAGAATAGGTCGAAAAGCTCCTCCTTTCTTTGGAACCACAAAGAAGATGGAGTACCGACCTGTACGCCTTTCGAGAGGAAGAACAGGCACGAGCCCCTATCCTTAGCAGGTCTCGCAAACACTGCAGAACTGCTGTCCTCTTGGCCCGCGATAAACAGCGGGATTCCAGAAAAAAATCTGTGACGGGAGAGAAGAATTCTAGCTTGTAGCCTTCTCACACTACATCGAGGACCCACTGGTCCGAAGTAATTCTGGCCCACTCTGGAAGAAATAGAGAAAGCCGACCACCGATCTGCTCTTTTCCCGAGTGGACCTGTGCCCCATCATTGGGAGGATCGAGCCGGAGCTCCCTGACAAGCGGGGGGTCCAGCCTGACGCTTCTCGTTGCGAAAGGAAGAATGCTGCCCAAAACGAGAACACTGGAAGGCTGCGTTGGACCGTCCTGGGCAATACCATCGCGACTCCCTAAATCGTGACCTCAAAGGTCCCTGCCTGGGCAAAGACTTGGATCTATTCTCCGGGAGACGCTGAGATTTGGAATCTCCCAAATCTTTAACAATTTTTTCTAGGTCTTCCCCAAAAAGCAATTTCCCTCGGAAAGGCAACTTAGAGGCCATAGCAGCGGCCCAATGACGGAGCAACAGCAGAAGTCGAGAGGAAACAGCCAAAGCCATGAACTTGACCGAAGCTCGGACCAAATCATACAAGACATCCGCCAAGTATGCCAGCCCAATATCCATCAGAGACAATTGAGGAGTGTCCGACATATCAGACTCCGAAACCGAATCCATGTAGCCAACTGAGACAAGCTCTAGCCGCATAAGAACTACAAATCGAAGCTTGAAGTGTCAAAGCGGCCACCTCAAAAGCACGTTTTAAAGAGGCCTCTAGCTGTCTGTCTTGCCTATCCTTGAGTGCCACACCACCTTCCACTGGAAGAGTAGTCTTCTTAGTGACCGCCATCACCAGGGCATCCACCCTAGGTAGCACAAACTTCTCCAAACAGTCTGCTTATACCGGATACAGCCATAGCCCTGGCCACTTTCAGGCCCCTCCATCCGGATCCACCCACTGGGCCGAAATCAACTCTTCAATAGCTTCATGCACCGGAAAGGCCTTGGAAGGTTGCCTGGTACTAGCCATCTTGGGGTTGACCGCCTGAAAAGCCACCACCTCAGGGTCTTCTATATTCAGGGCTTCCAGCGCCTGAGAGATAAAGGATAATTCCTCCTTATGGAAAATCCTCACGGCGGAAGAGTCCTCTGGTTGGTCAGTGAGGACACCATCCTCCATGTCCTTTACCCCCATGTGCTCCGAAAGCGCCACCACGGAGGGGGCTGCAGATGATTGTACGCAGGACCCCTCCTCAGACCCTAAAGAAAGCCTGGGATTTTTAAGGGAGAAGAAATCCTCTGGGGCAAAACCCAAAATCTTTTGGGTACCCCCAGACCCCTTGAGAGGATCAATGGCCGAAGCTGCCGCAGCAGCATGGGGGGGGGGGGGGTAAGGCCCTCTTCAACAAAAAGGCCTGATGGAGGAGTAACATAAACTCTGGCAAAAACCCTCCCCCGCACCAAAAGAGGCCGCAGCCAAGCCCCCTGCACCACAGGCCACAGTGCCTGACGACCCCCCGACTCCCCTACCAGCTGAGAAGAAGCTTTGCCCAAAATTGGAACCGGAGCTGGCTCCGCGATCGATCGCAAACTGGCACGAGAATCGCCAGGCTCCGGGCGGGAAATCACGCTCTCGGGGGGGGCCAGCGCTCTGTCGAGTCCCACCAAATCAGCACACCCCGCGCTGCAAAGTCCCGCCGCCGAACGCCGTTTCCCATATCGGGAACAACGTTTTACCGCCTCAGCAGCCATTAGCCGCCCCCAAAAAATAGGAGCCCTGCAGGACTTACCCCGGACTGGGAAAGCGCGGGAACTGACAGCTGAGCCGAAGAAGAAAACTCTCCAACTCCACTTCGAGGCAGGCTCAGACAAGCAGGCAACAGAAAACAGGACTCAGACAGCAGAAACCCAACCTGCTGTCAGCACAAATACACTTCCCTGTGCTTCTCTGTTTCTCTCTTTTTTTTTTTAAAATAAATTCTATGGTTCTCTTTTTTTTTTTTTTATAGTGAGGAGGCAAAAAATCAAACAGGGAAGGAAAGGAACAGCAACAGCCTGTTCAGAGGGAATTTGAGGTGCAGCAGGGACCCAGCAGCTGAGTATGCTGCCAAAGGGGATGCCACCCCTGGCTCAAACTGGCCACCGGCCCAGGAACACCCTCAGAAGCCTTGGATCCAGGAGCTGGAGAAAAAGCCGTCCACCACCTTCTGGAGATAGAGACATACTAACTGAGGAAGAGGCTGGCCGTCTGGCATCACTGCCTTTAGTTTGTTTATCTCTATCTCCACCTGCTGGTGGGTGGACTTAACCCACCAGTTCCTGGATTCATCTGCTGCAAGTGACAAGGAACTACATATTTTCCACCACAAGGTAAAGCAGCCAAGTCCGCACTGCTGAAGTAAGCTCTATATGGCAAGTAACTGAGGTTACTGTTTCAGGCAGCAACTTCAGTGGATTGGGGAAGGATACCACATTGGAGCCAAGTCATCTTTGGGGCCATGAGAGAGGCACTGTCCTACTTTCACACAGGCCTCCTTGCACAGAGAATGGATGGTTAGGACACTGGCATAGTCAGGGCTCACCATCTCCTGGCATTTCTGAGCTAATCGTCCAAATAAGCTAGCATTAGTACCTATGATGACTGGGGTGTTGTCCCTTCTTTTGCTTGCTAGTGCCATCACTGGTATAATCTCTTGAATCTCTGTGACCACCTCAAGGAACTCTACTTCTATTATCATATACACTTGGTATGGATAGCTTGTTTCACTGAGGCCTCATATAGATAGACGCTGTATAGGGTGTAGAAGTAGAGGCCTCAAGTAGGCTAAATACAACAGTCAAAGATGGTGATCTATTACTTTACTTCTTATATTTCGCATCTACCCATAGAATTCAGTGTGGATCACAACAAGAAGCAATCAAGCAGACACTGCGAGTTAACAACTATTTAGTTAATTCACTCTCTAACAGCGTTCTCACTGGGAGTCCTGCTACTTTCACTAACACCATAGGTTCTAGTCCAATTCCTGAAGAAACAAATAAGACTATGGGGCCCTTTTACTAAACTGCATAAGTGTCTATGCGCGCCCAATGTGCACCAAAATGGAGTTACCGCACAGCTACCGCATGGCCCTTGCAGCAATTTCATTTTTGGCGCACATCCACTATGCGCGCCAAGTGGCATTTGGCGCATGTAGGTCATTACTGACCGGTTACCACATAAGACTTTACCGCTAGGTCAATGGCTGACAGTAAAGTCTCAGACCCAAAATGGACGCACAGCAATTTTCATTTTGCTGCACGTTCATTTTCAGCAAAAAGTTTTAAAAGGCCTTTTTTACAGGCACACTGAAAAATGGATTGGTATGCGGCCAAAACCCACTACCGCAAGCCATTTTTCAGCGCACCTTAGTAAAAGTGTTCGATACTAAATTGTGTTTTCTGTCTCTGCCTGTACTTCACTGGTTTTGTGACTGCTGTCCTTTTTTGCAGAAAAATTCTAATTTTGGGTAAACCTTTTGGTTCAGAGCCCTGATTCAGGCTTGGATTGAGTTGTTTAATTCTAAATTAAATTACAAAAACATCAGAAAGCCTAGCTAAAACAGAATGCTTTCCGATGTTTCCTGAAACACATTAAATCAAGTTCAGACTTTACTCCAAATGGCAAAGCTATAGACATCACCTGATTCCAGGTGCTGACTTTAATGAAGAGACATTTAAATTAAAATGGTCCCAAGAGTGCAAGGTACAAGAAGTACATACAAAGCTAATAAAAACTTAAGAAGCAAAGGCATAGATAAACATATCACTTTAAATTTCACAGGACACATAACTGGAAACCAATGCAACCAAAATAGAATGGAAGTAAAATGATCAAAAGTCCTCTGTCTAGCTACAATTCTACTCCATTTTAGTGGTTTCAGAGTAGTAGCAGGTACCCCAAAATCAACTGTTGTACAGTAGTCCTAAAATCATTATCAGCTAAAAATGATTTCAGGCTAATGAGTAATCTTAGGTTATAAAAGGAAACACCATCTTAGCTTGAGATTTAAATGTCAAACCTGAATCTCTAATCCGTAAATAGGTTATTTCAGTCCTCACTTATAACCAGTGACTGCAACAGACTCCTGTTTATGAGTAATAACCATTAGATCAGTTTTGCTCAAATTTAACATTAACATTATAGCTTGTATTCTGCTAATACCTCGCAGATCAAAGCAGATCACAATTCACAAGAAGCTGGATATTTCCTGGAAATACAAATTATAAACAAGAATTATACATACACCTTCTACTTTGAGAGGCAGTCTCAAACTATTATCCTGCAACCAACATGCATATATCTTATTCACTCACCTATACAATTTAAAGATGCATGAGTTTCCTTGTCAAGTGAAAAACATAATATTATCTGCATAAAAATCTATCACACACACGCTGTTTTTCACAACGATGCCAAGGGACTGAAAATAAAATGATAAAAAGCATAACATAGGCAACCGTGATACCCTGACCCAGTTCCCTTTTCCACCCAGAACCCATATTAATAGCACGTACACTTATTATATGGGAACAACATGGCTGCAGCTTTATTAGAAAGATATGACTGTATTTAACACAAACAGCCCAAACAGGATACCCAAGCCAAAACTGTAAGCTCTTAAAACTACAACTAATGCACCCAGTCCGCCACCATAAGTAAGACTGACCAATGCGCTGAATGCTGTACCCAGGATGCACCTGCCAAGCAGCAAGGTACATCCAACCCAGGTGCAGTGAACCCATCTGCACCAAACCATACCTTGATGGATAGTGCTGCTGCAATTACCCAGGCTTGGGTATTCCTGCCCACCAAGCTGCAACATGCATAGCATAGAAAGCAAGCAGCAAGCAAAACACAGAGTGGTTGGGATGCTCCCCATCGCGTCCTCATGGCAAAGAGGACTCTTCCAGTCAACTTGTGGGCTTTTACACCCCTTGTTCCAGCACCTCCCTTCCCAGCAGGGAGCCCAGCTTTGGCACAAATGCTCCCTTCCAACAGCCCAGGCTCACTCCTCTGCAATAACTCCCCCTCTTCCCCCGCAACCGGGACGCGGGTGCACAGGTGCACTGCACCAAATTAAGGTTGGCTCCGTATACTCGCACACTCTGCCTTATTACTAGTAGAGTGTGCAAGCCTCTGCAGAACCCCTCCTATCGAGGGAATACCAATCAGAAGTTTCATCGATGATTCACACCTGCTGCATTTGCTCATACAGTATAAACACATCTCGGACCACTGTAGCACTGTATCCTCAATCCCACAATCCAGTAGTTTTATCAACAAAACAATGAACCACTGAATCAAATGCCGCAGATATATCCAAAAATGCCACAATAGCATCAAATCTCTCAAGATCACTCAACCAAGGAAGAGATTAGACAATAATTATTCACATCAGATGAGTCTACCTCTGCTTTCTTCAAAATAGGATGCACTGCTGCTTTCTTTACTGGCGATAACATACCCTCACTAAAAGAGGCATTATCCTTTGTAAAATAATGAACACCTCATCTTCACCTAACTTAACTGAAGTACTAGGGCAAAGTAACCAAAAAGAATGATGGATTAGCCAACTGTTAGAGTAGAGTGCAATCTGCTATAAAGGCACACACTGAAATACAGTCCGCATTGAATCCTTCTGCAATCCCTTATCAAAAACTGGACCACCAGACTGTTCAAAAACAGCTTGATGAAATTTATTTACAAACATGATCAGCCAGACTATGACACATAATTACTGATAACAGCATTTCACCAAGGAAGATGTGGGAGAGATACAGGTGCCAGAAATGGTATTCAGTGCTGACGAGTCAGAGAAACTGAATCAAATCTCTGTAAACCTGGAAGATGTAATGGGGCAATTTGACAAATTGAAGAGTAGCGAATCACCTGGACCGGATGGTATACATCCCAGCGTATTGATAGAATTGAAAAATGAACTTGCAGAACTATTGTTAGTAATATGTAATTTATCGTTAAAATCAATTTTTAAAAAGGGTTCCAGAGGTGATCCAGGAAATTACAGACTGGTGAGCCTGATGTCGGTGCCGAGCAAAATGGTAGAGACTATTATAAAAAACAAAATTACTGAGCATATATATACATAAGCATGGATTAATGAGACAAAGCCAGCATGGATTTAGTGAAGGGTGTATACAGCCTCCGAATATTCAGCGGTTCAAATACCTGTAGCTCCACCCCTATACACTTAACCATTGTACTTCCTTGTTCAGGCCATGTGGACTGACCACATTCCAGGCAGAACTTAATCGTTGTTGTTCCTTCCTTAATAATAACATAGGAATGTTGCCACCCCTAGTCTGTCCAAATTGGTATAACACCACAAATTTCAAATCTTGAACGGTGTGTCTCACCGCTGTCCAGTGGGAAACAAGGGGAGGGGCACATTTAGATCGGAATGATATACACCATTTGCAGAAATACATTTAGAACCGAGTTTCATGTCATGTCTTTGATTGAGCATTGGCATGTACAGAGAGTTCCACAGGACTTGTGTTTATATAAAGAACCATGATTTTTAGATGATCTGGCATATGTTTCAAGGTGGAATGACATATCTAGTTGTTCTTTGGACCTGATGCTCATCACAATCGATAAATTAGACACTATAGTGTTTAAGAGTTCGGAGGAACTGAATGAAAAATTAGAACAAATTAAGTAGGGTAATTTGGTAGAGAGTTTTGAGCACAAGTATAAAGAACACCAACAAATTATAGAAAAATATCATCTAGAAATAAGATCTCAAAAAGTAGCGAAGTATAAAAGGGATGAGCAGGATTACACGAAAGGGTTCATGTATTTGTGGATGGATCATAATAGAAAGTCAAGACGGGCACGTAGAAACAAACAGGTGTCTTTCATCAATTCGTCCAGTGATTCATTTGGAGATAACAAATTACTGGCAACCCATGTACACCCCAATGCACCTTCCATTAATGAGGTTCAGGATCAATCAGGAACTTTTTTAGGGACAGGAAGTCAACGGTCCGAAGGAGTGACAGTAGCACCAGTAGTTCAGCCAAAAAGACAAACGAAGAAAACCTTTCAATAGTGTTCAGTTTGTCATCCAAGCATCTTACCACTGACAGGAACAAGTGTCAGCGTTGGGTTTGTCTTATGTTCCCACTCAGTATTATGATTCCTTTAATGTACAGGTGGCTTTGTATAGGTTTTTTCGTAAACTACATTTACAATTACATTTTTCGGATCCAGCATGCTTAAGCATGTGTGAGTCTGAACAACCTTTCTTAAAGGAGTATCAGTTACCCTCAAGCTGGAACCCTTCTGGTCCAGTTGACCCGGTTCTTGCGACTTTTCAGCAGTGAGTGTTACATGATATACAAGCCACTGAGAGTACATTGTGAAGAGGTTTTCATAATTTAATGAGGGAGCATAAAGAGGCACTGCATGAGTTGCAACATGATGATACGATCATTATTAGGAGGGCAGATAAGGGTGGGGAGATGGTGATGCAAAACACGTACGATTATAGGCAGGAAGCTATGGGGCAACTGATGGATGAGATGTGTTATTTGAAGTTGAATGAGGACCCGACAGTCCGATACCAACAGCATGTGTTCGCTTTTTTGTTGAAGGCTAATAAATCTGGTATAATTTCGAGTCGTGATGATCTCCTGGATGGCCCCGTGTACAGGGAAAGCCCTGGCTGGTTTTCTAGTGCTAGCCATCCTCACATTTACTGCTGCAGCAGCCTGTGCCTCAGGATCTTCTATATGCAGGACTTCCAAGGCACTCTAAGGTTGGGAGGCCAACTCTTCCCTATGAAAAATCCGTACCGCCGTGGGATCATCCGGCTCCTCCAAAATGATTTCTCCCTTCTCCAAATCCTCCATGCCTGAGGTCCTCAATGAGCCCCCCAGAACATACTTGTAATGATGGGGCAAGTGACAGGGGTCCTACAGAACCTCTGTCAGACCCAGAGTCCAGGCGTCTGCACTTGTGAGCCTGATCCCATGAGACTGGTATCAAACCCTGTCCCAAATCCCCCACGGAACTCCCTGAGACCCCCAGCCCTACCACAGGCTGAGGGGGAGGAACAGCCCACTTTATCAGATATGCTTGATGAAGTAGTATTAAATCAGGGGAAAAAAACCACACCCAATGCTGCTGGGCCTGCCAAAACCGCAGGATCTGTCCCAGATGCCAAAAAAGACCCCCCCCCCCTCCCCAGCCGCACTGCCATCCTCCTTTCCTGTCGATTCCACAGCAATGCGGGCTAAGAGTGAAGGTGCAAGCTGCAGCGAGCAAAGTCGCCACCATGGGAAAATCCAAAATGGTGCCTGCATCGGGGAAAAGAGAACCAGTATCCCTCACTAACGCTTTGGAACACCCTGCGCTTAATATTCCTGCAGCAGGAACATTTTTTAACTGTTTCTGCCGCCATAAGCGCCAGGAATGCTCAATGGAGGGAAATGGGTCAAAGGAAGGAAAGCGCACTCACCCGCAGTGCCGCTCAGCTACAAAGCCTCCCTGCAACAAGCTCATTGACTCACTGGTCCAGTAAACTCACTGATACTGCACTCTGTCCAGAAATGGAAACCCCATACTGCACAGGCTGAGCTAACCAAATAGCATTGTACCAGCTGAACTCTGAGAGAGTGTTTTGGGTTTTTTTAAATATTGTGAGGAAGTTGTCAGAGCAGCCACCAAAGCCTGAAAGCACTGGGAGAAGGCGATTTTGTGGGGTGAGGCAGGGCCTGGCCAAGCAAGTATGCCTCTAAAGGAGGTCAAGTGACTGGCTAAAAGACCAGGAGAATCCCAATGCCAAAGATCCATCCACCACCTGCTGGAAATAGAGATATATTAAATGGCATAGGGGCTGGCCGTCTGGTAGGACTCCCTTCAATTTAGTTTCTCTATCTCCACCTGCTGGTAGCTGGATACAACTACTACTACTACTACCCACTAGTTCCTGGATTCATCTGCTGTAGGAGCTAAGGAAGACATGGATTCCAGTTGTGATTTATGGTTCTAAATGACTTGAAATATTGAAGTACAACTAAGCCTAGCACATGTATGGGACACCTGGTTATTATTCAAGTTCCCGACCCTGGAAGATTTCACCATATTTGATGGATGAACTTGTCAATTGGATGTAAAAATTACTTTGGGAAGGAATAATTGTGCTTCAATCATATATTACGTTTTCTGCTCTTTATGTTATTCCTAGACATGTCTAGTCTTCTTTATTGAACAGCATTGAACCTTATACCGGTAACTGTGGAATATAAGTACCCATATTGTATAGTTTCTATAATGCTGTTGGCAGTTAAAAAAAATCATTCACATCATCCTTATTAGGCATAGTTCTCACAACCTAATAGGACTGGATTCTATATCTGGCACCTGAAAAATCATTGCCGAAAATTTTCCGCCTAGGCGTATTCTATAAACCATACCTAGATTTAGGCACAGTTTATAGAGGAATGGTTTATAGAATATGCCTAGCAGCCTTGCTTGCACCTAACTCTAGGTGCATCCATTTACAACAAGTAATACTGGTGTAAATAACAGCGCCTAAGTTAGGCGCGCAGCAGGTGTATTCTATAACCCTGCACCCACAGTCCACCCATTCCACGCCCATGGCCATGCCCCCTTTTTGGCAGTACACATTAGAATTTATGCACACCACTTTACAGAATATACTTGGCAAGTTGTGTGCATAAATTCTAATTAATGCCAATTAGTATCAATAATTGCTTGTTAAATGGCAATTAGCACTGATTGGCTTAAGTAATTAAATTGCAAGCGCAAATCTAGAATACAACCGGATTTGCACGTGCAATTTCAGTCACGCTATATAGAATTCAGGGGATAATATCTATTGTTGAGTATGTCCTTTAGTCTGTTCATCTGCCTTTTTGTTTGTACATGAGCATCAGTGTGACTGTGTCTGAAAGTCCAGAGAGGATTCCACCCTGTGCCAGCCAAATATAGTCTGACCACTGTGGAAAGGTGAAGTGGGGCAGCGATCCAACAGCAGCACCTCAATAACGTGAAGAGGCAGCCAGAGGAGAGTGGTAAGAAGAGAAAAAAAGGTGACAGTGAAGTAGGATACAGATGAGAGAAGCTAACTCACTCCCATGCCTCCCTCAACCACCCAGACACACCCTCACTCACCTTTCTATATGCTCTCCACTGGAAGGAGAAATGACCTTAGAAAATGGTTCACGGAACCCCTTTGCACATATAGACATTCAAATGTAGAAGTAGATGATTCTTACTGAATAAAATACCTGTTATTCTCTGTTTGCAAAGCTCTCATGCTTGCCTATTCCACCACCAACATAAAGGGGTCTTTGGAACTTTTACTATATCTTATGATGCTCCCATGAGACAGCATTTAGAGCAATAAATGCAGAGTGGACTGAACCATTTTACTGGAAAGCAGCAGGAAAGAAGTTGGTCTCCAGTTCCTGAGTGTCTTTGTACCTAGAAAGGGAGGAATTCTGCCTCTTGGCTCTAGTTTCCTGTGGTGGATACAGATGACTATACATTAGAGTTCTTGGGGTGGTGCTTCTTGTGTCCACTGAAGTAGAACTCCCTAGGGATTGGAAGTGTATACACTGAAAAGGAAAAAGCTACCTGACTGATGGTTAATACAGGAGTCTATAAGATCCCATGAGGCAGGCACTGGGACGAACAAGCATCAAGAAGGATCCTTAAGAAATCAATAATCTCAAAGTCCAAAGGAAGGGATGGAGAGTATCAGAGAGAGGGTTGTGGAAGAAACAATCAGAACCACATTCTGCATGTTGTATAGTTTGAAGGAGCAACTTAACCTGTTACGAGTACATAAGAATTGCCATATTGGGTCAGACCAAAGATCTATGGGGCCCAACACCTTGTTTCCAACAGTGGTCAATCCAGGTCACAATACCAGGCAGAATCCAGAAAGGTCTATCTAAATCATGGTTGATGGGCTTTCCTTATAGGAACTTGACAACCCCCCCCCCCCTTTTTTTTTTTTTTAACTCGGCTACACTAACAGATTTTACACATTCTCTAGTAATAAATTCTACAGTTTAATTACATATTGAGTGAAGATTATTTTCTCCAATTTGTTTCATTTGTACTACTTTGTATCTTCAATGCATATCTCCTGGTTTTTGTAGTTTTTGAAAGAGTAAAACAGCCAACTTGACTTTTACCTACATCACTCCACTCAGGATTTTATAGCCCTCTACCATATCTCCTTTCAGGCATCTCTTTTCCAAGCTGAAAAGCCCTAACTTCTTAGAACGATTCCTCTATGAGAAAACGCTTCTCCTCTTTATATCATATCTTCTGTAAAGTATCTCCTTAAACTTTTACTGAAATGCTTTGGGCCCTGAAATAACGAATCTTTTTCCAGTCAGAGAATCCATGCCAGGGTTTGCAGACAGTAGGTGGGACCTAGCCCTTGAACTAAGAAAGGCCCTGGTCTGTAAGTGTACCCAGAAAAGGAGCTGGGAATACAGTATTAAAGCATTTCTTGGATCAGGCACTTTTGTTTTCATTTGCTCCCCAAACTATCTTTCTAATGTTAAAGCAGAGGACATCTATCAAACTACTTACTCAGTGATACCTGGTACATCCAGATGCTGTTTTTCTCACCACTGCATCTCTTGTGAATTAGTTTACTGCAGCTGTTGGAATTGCTTCTCCCATAGAAATGTAATGAGTATTTTGGAGAGGGATAATTTCACTTCTGCCCCATCACATGCAGAAACTTTAAACACCTCCTGACTTCCTGTGCCTACACTACAGCAGCAGTCCTCCACTGCTATTGCCTTCCTATTGGCTGAACCTGCTTATATAGTCTCCACTGCTAGTCACAATGGAAACGGGCAGGGCAGACTCACTCATATGAAGGAGGTTGGGGGGGGGGGGGAGAGAAAAAAAGACTAAAGAGCTGCAGGTAGAGGTTTTAAACTCAGAAAACTGTGCACACATATTACCCATCCACTTTCTGGACATTAATGTAAAATTCTGCTGACTTCTAAAAAAAAAAAAAAGTCAGACAGTTGGCAATACAATCCTGAGTCCTGAGCACATCTTACAGCTCCCCCCCCTCCCCAAATATGTGGACAGAAAGTATGTGCTAAGTAATCTGGCCCTGCCCATGGCAACAGATTTCACTAGGCAACACACATAGCAACCATAAGAAAACTGTCTTATTCTTGAAATATTTTTCAGAGTAGAATCAATAACAAAATTAATCAAATATTTGGAACGTTTAAGAAGCAATTATAAACCTGGATGGTTAGAAACATAGAAAAATGTAGGCAGATAAAAACTATAGGGCCCTGAATACCCCATCCCAATCCCCATGGTCTGGCATCTCTCTCCCTCTCGCTCCATTGGTCGAGTCAGGTGCACAGGCTTTCTACACAGGGCTGCTTTTAGAAATGGCAAGTTTTGCCCCAAGTCTGCGCTCTTTATTTCTTCTCCCCCTCTTCCGCTTCCTTCCCAAACCCCTACCCCAAGTCCTGCATCGCTGTCTCATCCCCTCTCTCCCCCCCCCCCAACCCCTGAACTTCCCTACCTATCTTCTAGCAGATGGTGATGGGGGGGGGGGGAGAGGGAGATGAGGTTCCTGAGAGGACAGATGCTGAACATGGGGGAGGATAAGGATAGGGACACAGAGGGAGGATGCTGAACCATATGGCTAGGGATGCAGATAGAAGATAGATGGTGAACATGGAGAGACAATAAATGTCGAATGAATAGGAGACCCCCTGCAAGGACAGGAAAAAAAACTGAGAAAAGCAGATAAGACACTTGAACCAAAGCGAATGGGAAAATAAAATACAGACAAGAAAGGTATAAAAAGTATTTTATTTTGAATGTATTATAGAATATGTCAGCTTTGTGAAATGTGCATTAGTTTTTGTTCCTGTGCTTGCTGTATGCATGGTCTGACTTCTTGAGGGTTCATTTCAGTCTGTTCAGCTCTATGTTACTACTAATCTATGGTCCTTTTTTCCTACTTGTTGAGGATCTGTTTATGTTTTGTGGATTTGACAAAGGTGTGGCATTCTGCTAGCCTGTGGTTTCTATGTAGAGATGTGTACCAGTCCTGTTTGTTCTTTTTTTTCTCACTAGGGGCAAGACGCACTAAAGACTCGTTAAAGCCCTTTCCTTACCGATTCCCTTAGCAAATCGGTAAGGAACGGGCATGCATCAAGGAATAGGAATGCAAATTAGCTGCTCGTTGTAGCTCACTTGCATTCTCTATTCCGTCATTAAACAGTCAGCCAGTGGCGGTGGAGCATGCGCAGAGCAGCCAAGCATTATGCTGGCTGCTCTGCGCATGCCAAATACGCCTCCCTGTGCCGCCCAAAGACACCGCGCTGCACACCCCCTCCGATGCGGCTCGACAGAGGACAGTGCAGTTGAGGACGCCCATCCAAAAAAAATGTCTATTTTGGCCATCATTCCCCCCTGCAATAATAAAACCGTCTTTTTTGGCAGTGCTTCACTCAGCTGAGAGACCTGGAAGTCTCTGAGGCAAACACAGCGCGTTTAGCTCTGCTAAACACGTTGTGATTGGCTCAGGGACTTCCAAGTCTCTCAGCTTAGTGAAGCACTGCCAAAAAAGACGTTTTTATTAGTGCAGGGGGGGGAAGGCGGCCAAAATAGACGTTTTTATTATTGCACTGACGAGCACTTGACTTTTTTTCCACGATTTGTTTTTTAACTTTTGTAGCAGTTTTTCAATCCTGCGCATCCTCAATGAGAGGTACAGACCTCTCATTAGATTTTCCAGCGTTAAGGCAATTGGAAAAGGTTAATGCATCTCATTACAATAGGGTTTCTACACAATTTGCTCATCTGCATTCCATTTTCGTTAGCTGCTACCATCGTCGGAAAAAAGTCTTTAATACTTGTTCATTAATGGCTCATTAAGTTTAGTGCATCTGGCCCTAGGTAAATGTGGTGTGGAAGTGCTGGAAAGGGGATGAGAGGGAAATGGGGAAAACCAGTAGGTAGATGAGACATGAAAGGAGGAGACTGACTAGTGGGTGGAAGAAAGGGAGAATGAGGGTAAAATTAAATGGGCAGAGAAAAACATAGAAAAGAGAAAAATGAAAACAAATATTAGAGCCAGACATGTTAGAAATGGCTCCCAGATAACCTGAGAACCTATACAAAGAAAGAACTAAAAAAAAAAAATTTGTGAAGCAAGTCTTAATTTATTATTTCTAAATACACTCTTGCAAGAATGGGTGTCTCTGATAGCAAGCAGGAACACCCAACCCTTAATTCTTACAGTTTATATTCCTCTTGCTTGTAACATAGGTTTCTACCCCTGAATTCGTTATTGGATATTGATTTCATATCTATAACCTATTACATTAGTTCTAAACATTGTATGTCAGTCCCCTTTTTCCTTCTGAAAACTGAAAATTGAACATAGTTACGGTGCCTCTATTCATTGTTAGTTCTTATCTCAGCCTTCAGACCTTTATGTCCTGAGAATTTACATACATTTCTGCATCAGCAGTTTCAGGCCTCTTGGGCTTCCTCCTCCTCCTACTGTTTATCTTGCTTCTTACATTGTTTGTTAGCCAGCACATCCTGTCCTTTCAAACTGCCAAAGATTTCCCTTCTAAAGGGGACATAAGCTATGTATTTAACTTTTACAATTTTGTTAAGTGAAAAAGCAATATATTTACATATTTCTCACAGACAGATATAAAGAAGACAAAAGGAAAGAAAAGAAATGAAAAGGCAAACCTGGAAAATAATTTAGGCGAAGATTGACATAAGGAAAGTGGAAAAGAGACTGAGACCAGCCCGATTAGAAAAAAATTCCCAGACAACAAAGAGGGAGAGAAGGCGATATAGTGGACATGGGGGGGAGTAAGGTGACAGAATGGAGATGCTGAATTGGGATGGGGGAAGAGAAGGGATATAATGGGATGGGATAGAGGAAGATACTGGCTTGGAGGAGGGGGGAAGAAATGATGCTAGATCAGGTAGGGAGGAAAAAAAGGATTTTGGAGGATGCTGGACATGTGTGGAGTAGGAAGACAGGGGAGATGCTAAACATGGGGAGAGTAGAAAGATGGGAGATGCTAGAAATGGGGGGAGTAAGAAAATGATGGAGGGTGCTGGGAACAGATATTCTGGACATGGGAGGAATAGGGATATGGGGAGATGCTGACATGGAAGGGGAGAGGGACATGGAGGGATGCTGGATACAAAGGGGAGTACGGTGACGGGGAGAGATGCTAGATTGAGATAAGGGAAGAAGGATATGCTGGACAGAAGGGGGCAAGAGAAAGAGAGAGAATATACTGGTCAGAGGAGTGAAAATATATAGAGAGGGCGCTGTACTGAAGGGAGGAAATAGAAAGAGAAGGTGCTGAAAGAAGGGAGACTTAGCAAAAAAAAAAAAAAAAAACAGGAATAATAGGATGAAGAATGGAATGGTTGGGCTGATGGAGATGAAAAACTGTAGGTAGATGTAGTTTAAACAAAAGGAAGATTGATTCATAAGAATGAATGAAGTCTGAGCAGATTAAGAGACAGAAAAATAAATGAAGGAAAGCTGAAGGGAACAGATCAAAATAAGAGATGGCTATTCACTCTGCCGCTCCCCAGTACCTCTCCACTCTTGTCTCCTCCTACGTTCCCCCTCGAGTACTCCGTTCTGTTGATAAATCTCTCTTATCCGTCCCTTCCTCCTCTAATGCTAATTCAAGACTCTGTTCCTTTTATCTCGCCGCACCTCATGCCTGGAATAGACTTCCCGAGCCTGTACGTCTAGCCCCGTCTTTAGCCGTTTTCAAGTCCAAACTCAAAACCCACCTCTTTACCACTGCTTTTGACTCCTAACTCACTTACCCTATCCTTTATCCTCATCTCTCGTTATTCCCTTTACTTTAATTGTTCTGTCTGTTTACCTGTCTTATCTAGATTGTAAGCTCTTTGAGCAGCTACTGTCTTCTGTGTATGGTGTACAGCGCTGCATATGCCTTGTAGCGCTATAGAAATGTTAAGTAGATAGATAGAGAAGAAGTGAAGAAGGCAGGAATGGAGAGAAGAAGCAGGAGATGGACTAGAGATCTTGTAAAGAAAGTTAAGAAAAGCTAGACGAAAGCAGAAACTGGAGACTGGGACAAACAAGATAAGGAAAAAAAAACAAAACAACCAGATAACAAAGGTAGAAAGAAGAACTGTATTCTTAATTCAGTGAATGGAAAATGCCAGTTTTACAGTAAATTTAATTTACACTGCTTTCTTTATAGCTTGAAGAGTGCAGAGTGTTATTTCTATTCCCTTTCTCTAGCGTATGCATGGTCTGACTTCTTGAAGGTCATTTTAGTCTGTTCAGCTTTATTTTACTAATCCGTGGTCCTTTTTTTCCTATTTGTTGAGGGTCTGTTTGTGTTTTGTGGATTTGACCAAGATATAGTATTCTGCTAGCCTGTGGTTTCTGCGTAGAGATGTGGCTTCTTGGACTTCAAGCTTAATTTTTGTTTACGTATCCATATTTTAAGTTTGTGGTCATAGGCGCCCCGTATAAGAGGCTTGGGGAGGCTAAGCCTCCCCGCCCAGCTGTGTGACCTTCCCCGCCCCAAACGTAGCCACTTTCCCTCCAAGCCCGAGGCCCACCGCTTACCCAACACAGACCCAGACCTGCCAAGTCGGGAGACTCCCGCTTTGGCGGGTCAACTCCCGCCAAAGCGGGAAAGTCTCCTCTTCAGCGCGAATCGCGCGACAAAACAAAAAATGTAAAGAAGCAACAGCGGGCCCTAGCAGCCTTCAAGCATGGGCTGTCTGCACTGCAGCCGCTTCTCTCTCTGCCCCTGGAGGAGCAGGAAGTTGACATTGACTTCCTGCTCTGCTCCGGGGACAGAGAGGAGCGGTTGCAGACAGCCCATGCGTGAAGGAAAACTGCTACTGAACAGCCCTGCGCTTGTTCCAGCTGTTGGTCTGTTGCAGTTCTCGTGTGCGGGCCGGCCCCTGTCAGGTGATTATTTCTCCGGTGCAGTTCCTGCCCAACGCTCCTGGGGGCTCCAATGCAGTTGCAGCTGATTCCTGCTTTGGGGGCGTGCAACGCGTGTTACCTTTTTTTTTTTTTGTCGGGGCGCTGCTGCTGAAGAGGAGAAGCAGCAATGGCTAACAAATTAATACATGATGGAAGGGGGAGCGGGAGGCACTAGGCAGGTATGATGGGGAAAGAAGGAGGGGACATGGAGAAGGGCTGGAGTCCTGGAGAAAGGGAAAAGCTGCTGAAAATGAGGAGAAAGTGGGGGGGGGGGGGTTGAAAGAGGGAAGACGCTGGAAGGAAGGGTAGGGAGAGAAACTAACAGCAGGAGAAACATTGAAGGATGGGGGAGAGAGGGGGGGCATGATGAATGGGTAGAGAGAGAGACACTGGATGGAAGGATCGGGGAGAGAGGGGGGTAGACGTTGGATGGCAGGATCGGGAGAGGGGGTAGACGAATGGAAGGATATGGAGAGAAAGAGGGAAGTGGAAGACAGAAGGGAGGGGCGATAAAGAGGGAAAATGGATGGAAGGATCGGGAGAGAGGGGGGTAGACGGATGGCAGGATCAGGAGAGGGGGTAGACGAATGGAAGGATATGGAGAGAAAGAGGGAAGAGGAAGACAAGGGAGGGGGAGATAAAGAGGGAAAAATGGATGGAAGGATCGGGAGAGAGGGGGTAGACGTTGGATGGCAGGATCGGGAGAGGGGGTAGACGAATGGAAGGATATGGAGAGAAAGAGGGAAGAGGAAGACAGAAGGGGAGATAAAGAGGGAAAACGGATGGAAGGATGAGGAGAGAGGGGGTAGACGGGACAGGGGAGAGAAGATAAATCACTGGACATGTAGGGGGAGGGCAGGGGAGAGAGGAGAATTGCTAGAAATGGAAGGATGGAGGGATCAGGGGAAGAGATTTATTTATTGCATTTGTATCCCACATTTTCCCACCTATTTGCGGGCTCAGTGTGGCTTACAATACATTGTATTGATGGAAGTACAATTTGTTACAGCTCGATTATGGTTACATTGTGAGGCATTGAGTTTAAAACAGAGTCTACGTATCGTTAAGGGGAATAGTACAATGGAACAGAACAATGGAACAAAGGAAGAACAACGGATACTGATAGGACTATAGAACAATAGCGCGAAAACGTTCGGGTATAGCATTTTTACCTGTAGATTAAGGTTTAAGTGTGTTAAAATTACGGGGGATGAGAGTACAGATGAGAATGTATTGATGTATTACTAACAGTGTGCGTGGACTTCACGTGTTTTGATCCTTTCGATAGATTTTTTCGAAGAGATGAGTCTTCAATAGTTTGCTGAAGTTGGTCCGCTCGTAGGTCGCTAGATGGACGGATGGAAGGACCAGGGGAGAGAGGAGATTTGCTAGATATGGATGGAGGGCAGGGGAAGGAGGAGAGTTGCTGGACACGGATGGATGGATGGATGAATGGAGGGGAGGGCAGGGGAGAGAGAAGAGTTGCTGGACATGGATGGATGAATGGAGGGGAGGGGAGTGAGGAGAAATGCTGAATATGGATGAGGGGGAAACTGCTGAATTTAAGGACTGGATTGGAACGCTTTGAGGGCAGATGCTGCAAACTGGAGGAAGGATAGGGACAGGGTGCCACAGATGCTAGACAGAACGCATAAGGACACAGGAGGATGGTGGACATGGTGAGTGAAAGAATATCAAATGGAAAGAAGACACCATAAAACAGAACACACTGGGACCAACGCGAATAGAAAAACTAAATGCTCAGAAAACAAAGGTAGAAAAAAGTATTTTATTCAGAATGTATTAATTGGAATATGTCAGCTTTTGGAAATGTGCATCTGTGATATTTTGCACGTAAGTTTCAATTTCTCTAGTATTGCTGCATGCCGAGTCTGACTTCTTCAGGTAGTTTTCCAGTTCAATATTTTGCCTTCATATCTTTTGATTTCTAGTTCCTTTTGTCATATCTGTTGTCATGTGTTTTTCATATGTGGTCAAGGTGCAGTATTCTGCTAGCGTGTATTATTTGCAGCCCTTTTGGTTTTGTTTTTTTCACTAGGTAGTGTATTGGTGTTTTAGAGCCTGGTGTAATTACAATGCTGCCTTTCCACGCATAAGATTGTAGCTCATCCTGTCCTTGGAATTAGTGCTGTTATGAATTGGTAAGTTTCTGAGTGTGTTTTTGCACAAGTTTGTGTATAGTGTTTTGCAGTGGAGAGATTGTGTGTTGGCCATACTAAGGTGACATCAACACTTTAAATTAATTTTAGTTTGTTTGTCATAACATCAGACATGGTTTATATATTTTGGAGGATCTGATGTTGAATTGTTAAAGGTATTAATTGGTGACTATTTTACTTTTATTTATTTATTTTTCCTGTGTGTTATCAGACAATTATGGATGTAAGCCCTGCCCCTGGCACCACCCATAAGCCCGCCCCCTTTAGCCTCCCCAAACAGTTGGGCCACCGACCGCCTATGTTTGTGGTCACTCATTTTGTACCTGGCAAGGGTCTATTTGTGTTTAGGTTTTGTGACTGAGGCCAGGTAGTCTGTTTGCAAGGAGTTTCTGTTTAAGCCTCTGTAATAATTCTTGTTTCCTAATTCAGTTTCCTAATAGGTGTATTGATGTGCTAGGTCTGATTGCAATATTTATTGTGTTGCATCCTTCTGGTCCCTTCCCCTCCCTGTCCCCCTATATGGGACTCATTCCTTCCCCCCCCCCCCCCCCCCCCCCCCCCATGAATCTGACTTGTCTCTCCATTCTCCCCATGGAGGGCCGCTGACCATGTATTATGTCTGAGAGGGAGGTAGCGGAGGTATATTAACCAGCTCTGCAGCATACATCTAGTAGCACTATAGAAATAAGAAGTAGTATTAGTAGAAATGGGTGCTGAGCATCCCCAATATTCAGCAAGTTCCTTCATTGTGTCCAGGAAGAGGAAATTATACTGTGTTTGACATTCCCAATTATTTGAAATGTTAGTGCCTATGAGTAGAGGTAGGGGCACTTGCAAGGTAGGAGTAAACCAGATATACTGTGCTCCTGGTGAATACTATATAAAAAGTGACATATGAATATGTAATGGTAGCACTCTGTATCAGGATTTCTGGATCACATCTCTTTTATTAAGCGTACCTGAGTCTTAGCTCCTGGGAACACTGACAAGCAACTGACCCAAGACCCAAAGATTATGATTTATTTACAATCAAGTGAAATACCTAAAGATAAACCGGAGGTTAATCAGAATGTAAGAATTATATACAAAGCTAGGTAGCTTAGAGAAAAGCTATAAACAAAATGATCATTAAATGTTTTTGTGTGAACACTTTCCAGAAATGGTTTTAGAATAAATGTACACTCGCTAAGCCCACTATTAGAACCACCTGCTTATTCCTCAATAGCACTACAGAGCTTGTACACAACCTGGCAGTGAAGCAAGTTTCTTCTCCTTCGGGATGAAGGTGCAAATCAGCAGGTGAACAGGAAGGCGGGAGAGCTCTGAAGTGCCCCAGCAGTGCACAGATGAGTAGAGGAGTTCAGTGGAGTTTACAAGCTGACAGGAATACAAGACGATGACAGCTCGGATCTGATGGACGCACCAGATATCTTGGTCCCGGGGATGCCCCTTATATTTGGGTTCTGCCAGGGGCAGTAGACATGAGGTAAACAATTCATTCTGTTCTGGACATTCTAATTTCAGAAACCACAAGAATGTCCATTTTACGTCATCGAAGATACAATTCTTGGAATCAGGAACATCTCTTTGAACTTGATCAGAGTCCTCACTCATCCCTGCACAAGAAGAAAATGATGCAATGGTTGCAAGGTGATTGCATCGCAAAAGGATCTGAATTATGAATTGCAGGAGGCTGTTTACCAAGCTCTGTTTATAGCTATATAGGACAGGGGCCTAGCCCCTACAGCAAGTTTTAGGAGGTGGAACAGTTTGGAGCACATAGGAATAGCTGAGGAGGACTAGTTGTTGGGGTGGAGCAATTTGTGGGGTGGTGGGACAGTCTGTGGGGGTGTTTTGTCAGTTGCACGTAAAATAGTGTCTAGATATAGGGTAGTTTGTGAATGATGCAACTGTTTTGGGTGTAGTTCTTGTAGATGAAGCAATTTGCAGGGTGGGGGTCATTTTCTTTAGAGTAGTCAGTTTGTAGGGAGGAGTTATGCGTGGAGACAGTTTTGGTTGTGATGTGGCAGCTACAGGGTATATTTATTTAGATTTGGGAGCAGTATACATGTGTGTAGTAGTTGTAGGGGGTAGATCTGGAGGATATGGCATGGGGCTGGAGCTGTTTGTGCAGGGGGTGGTTGTTGGTGGGGGCAGTATGTAGGGTGGTGGGGTACTTGCAGGTGAGTACGTTTTGGGCTGTGGGGGCAGTTGCAAGGAGGAGTAGTTTGGGGAGGTAGGATCAGTTTGGGGGTTTGCCTTGTTCACTAACTGCTACATTTCACTTAAGTTTCTATGAGACAGAATCTAGACCTCCTATTCCCAAAGAAATGCATTGGGTCATTTGTGGGAGGCTTATTTCTCTGGAACCTCCAGTCCAATTGACTCATTTTTAATCTCAACGTGCCATTTTACTGTTTGCTTTTTCATGTCAAATTCCATCCCATTCCATTTGCTTCAGAAGCTGATAATCCTTCTCCCACAGAAATGCATTAGGCCATTTGGGAGGAGAGGGCTTATTTCTCTAGAACCCCAAGTCCCTCTGAAACCCCAAGTCCAATTTGGCTGTACTTTCAAACTCGTTTGGTCATTTTACTGGTTTTCCCTTATGCCAATGTAATCCCCCATTATAATGGGGATTACTAAAGATTGTGAGAGAACTCTCCAGAGTCTGAGGGGAGGGTTCTGAGTTGTGGGTGTGGGTTCCTGGGTAAGCTGCAGAGGGTGTTATGATTCTGCTGGATAGGCAGGGGAACATTTGGGACTCGCTCCTGATTGGCTTGTCAGGGGCTGAGCCAGCAGATGTCAGAAGCCTGATCTATTTTAGCCTGCCTTTCCCTGCAATCCTTGCTTTAGCGTTGATTGCTTTGTTTGCTCAGCTAAAGCCAGCCTGTGCTTGGATGCTTGGAGTTTAGCCTTTCTCCTCGGTGCTTGTTTATTCTGTGTGTGTGTGTGTGTGTGTGTGCTGGGTATTCCCAGCATGAGCTTGATTGCCTCACTTCCCTACATCTGGTCTGCTTTCTGCTGCTCTAAACGTTGTGCTGTCTGTGGTAAGCTTGTGCCTTGTATTGTTCCAGTTTGTTTGTTTAGTTTTCTCTCTCTCTCTGTTCCCTTTGTTGTACTGAGCTGTTGCCCTGCTCCCTGTGGTTCTGCCTCCGTTTGGCAGTCCCCCTGTCCTTGTATATTGCTCCTGTTTGTTTGTTTTAGTTCTCTTTGTTGCTGAATCCGTCTCCTGTCTCTGGTGAGCAGTGCTCCTTTTCTGGTCTGTGTGTGTCAAGGCAGCTTCCTCTGTTTGCTTACTGTTCCCTTTTCCCTTGTGTGTTGTGGGTCCAGCTTTGTGTATTCTTATAAGTAGTTTTCCTTTTCCTTTGTGCGCTGTATGGTACAGCCTAGTGTGTCCTTGTAGGGCTTCCTGTATCTTTGTATGCTGTAAGGTGCAGCCTAGTTCCCTTGAGTGCTGTGGGGCAAAGCCTAGTGTATTCCTTTGAGTGGCTTCCCCTTTCCCTGAGTGCTGAATGGTTCAGCCTAGAGTGTATTCCTATAGTTCAGTGGTGGCGAAACTATGGCACGCGTGCCAGAGAGGGCACGCAGAGCCCTCTCCCTTGGCACGCGCGTCTGTCGCTGGTCCGCCCACGCTCCCTCCCTCCGAATAGTTCGCCGCCTCCCGCCCTTTCCAACCCAACAAATATCAGGCCCGCCCGCCCGTCCTCCCTCCCTCCCTCCCTCCCAGCACCAGGAACCTCCCACCCACCCAGCAGAAGCACCCAGTAGCAGGCCTCCCTCCCACCCAGCACCCCCCAGCACCAGGCCTGCTGCCCTCCCTCCCAGCACCAGGCAGGCAGCTGCCCTCCCACCCAGCACCCAACATCAGGCGACCCAGCACCAGGCCTGCCGGCCTCCCTCCCAGCACCAGGCCTGCCGCCCTCCCACCCAGCACCCAACATCAGGCCGCCCTCCCACCCAGCACCTCATAGGCGGGACCAGAGCTTGAGAAAACCGAAGGAAGGCCGAAGGTGCGCCGAGCGAAGAACACGCGCTTCTTCGCTGCTGGCGCTGCACGCTGCTTTAACCCCGAGGAACGGTAGGCTTTTAAAATTTCACAGGAGGAGGGGGGTTCCTGGTGCTGGGAGGGAGGGAGGACGGACGGGCGGGGCGGGCGGGCGGCCTGATACTTGTTGGGTTGGAGGGAGGGCGGGAGGCAGGCCTGGTGCTGGGTGGGGAGGGCCTGCTGCTGCTGCTGCTGGGTGGAGGGCGGCCTGATGCCTGGTGCTGGGTGGGAGGGCGGCCTGATGTTGGGTGCTGGGTGGGAGGGCGGCAGGCCTGGTGCTGGGTGCTGGGAGGGAGGCCGGCAGGCCTGGTGCTGGGTGGCCTGATGTTGGGTGCTGGGTGGGAGGGAGGGCTGGTGGTGGGAGGGCAGCTGCCTGCCTGGTGCTGGGTGCTGGGAGGGAGGCAGCAGGCCTGGTGCTGGGGGGTGCTGGGTGGGAGGGAGGGCCTGCTACTGGATGCTTCTGCTGGGTAGGTGGGAGGCCTGATGTTGGGTGCTGGGTGGTGGGAGGGAGGCTGGGTGTTGCTGGGTGCCGGGAGGGAGGGCGGCCTGGTGCTGCTGCTGCTGGGTGGGAGGGCGACAGGCCTGGTGCTGGGTGCTGGGAGGGAGGCCGGCAGGCCTGGTGCTGGGTGGCCTGATGTTGGGTGCTGGGTGGGAGGGAGGGCTGGTGGTGGGAGGGAGGGAGGGCAGCTGCCTGCCTGATGTTGGGTGCTGGGTGGGAGGGCGGCAGGCCTGGTGCTGGGAGGGAGGCCGGCAGGCCTGGTGCTGGGTGGCCTGATGTTGGGTGGTGGGAGGGAGGGAGGGCAGCTGCCTGCCTGATGCTGGGTGCTGGGTGGGAGGGCGGCAGGCCTGGTGCTGGGTGCTGGGAGGGAGGCCGGCAGGCCTGGTGCTGGGTGGCCTGATGTTGGGTGCTGGGTGGGAGGGAGGGAGGGCAGCTGCCTGCCTGATGTTGGGTGCTGGGTGGGAGGGCGGCAGGCCTGGTGCTGGGAGGGAGGCCGGCAGGCCTGGTGCTGGGTGGGTGGGAGGGCAGCTGCCTGCCTGATGTTGGGTGCTGGGTGGGTGGGAGGGCGGCAGGCCTGGTGCTGGGTGGGTGGGAGGGCAGCTGCCTGCCTGATGTTGGGTGGTGGGTGGGAGGGCGGCAGGCCTGGTGCTGGGAGGGAGGCCGGCAGGCCTGGTGCTGGGTGGGTGGGAGGGCAGCTGCCTGCCTAATGTTGGGTGCTGGGTGGGTGGGAGGGCGGCAGGCCTGGTGCTGGGTGCTGGGAGGGAGGCCGGCAGGCCTGGTGCTGGGTGGCCTGATGTTGGGTGCTGGGTGGGAGGGAGGGAGGGCAGCTGCCTGCCTGATGTTGGGTGCTGGGTGGGAGGGCGGCAGGCCTGGTGCTGGGAGGGAGCCGGCAGGCCTGGTGCTGGGTGGGTGGGAGGGAGGCCGGCAGGCCTGGTGCTGGGTGGCCTGATGTTGGGTGCTGGGTGGGAGGGAGGGAGGGAGGGGGCAGCTGCCTGCCTGGTGCTGGGTGCTGGGAGGGAGGGGCAGCAGGCCTGGTGCTGGGTGGGAGGGAGGCCTGCTACTGGGTGCTTCTGCTGGGTGGGTGGGAGGCCTGATGTTGGGTGCTGGGTGCTGCTGGGTGCCGGGAGGGATGGCGGCCTGGTGCTGGGAGGGAGGGCAGCCTGGTGCTGGGAGGGAGGGCAGGGGGAGAGGAGGGTGGCTGGACTTGGGTGGCTTGAGGGAAGAGGAGGGTGGCTGGACATGGGTGGCTTGAGGGGAGAGGAGGGTTGGCTGGACATGGATGGAGGGCAAGAATGAAGAAGAAAGGAGGAAAGTAAAGAAATAAATGGAAAGGAAGACCTGGAAACGGAGTTAAGAGAACAGATAGAGAGCAGCAGAATCAGAGACTGGACCAATATGGATAGAAAAACAAAATCACCAGACAACAAAGGTAGGAAAAAAATCATTTTATTTTCATTTTAGTGTTTAGAATATGTCCAATTTGAGAATTTACATCTGCTGTCTTATTTTGCACTGGGTATACTGGAGCTGTAACAGCTTACAGAAATGATTATAATGAAAAAAATCATGTTATTTTTTTCCTTCTATACTAGTATAATATTTTCAGTGATGTCTGTTTATATGTGCCATGACTGGTGTAGGGGGTGTGGCTATCATAGGGGTGGAGTCATGTGGTAACCCCGCCCATAATGAGTACCGGCACTTTGCGATAAATAATTCGATTTTGGGTTGCTGTTTGGGCACTCGGTCTCTGAAAGGTTCGCCATCACTGCTATAGTTGGTTCCTTTTTCCCTTGCGTGCTGTATGGTACAGCCTAGAGCAGTGATGGCGAACCTTTCAGAGACCGAGTGCCCAAACAGCAACCCAAAATCTAATTACTCATTGCGAAGTGCCAGTACTCATTATGGGCGGGATCACCACATATGACTCCACCCTATGATAGCCACACCCCCTTACACCAGCCATGGTGCATATAAACAGACATCATTGAAAATATTATACTAGTATAGGAGAAAAAAACAACATGGTTTTCTTTCATTATAAATCATTTCTGTAAGTTATTACAACTCCAGTATACCCAGTGCAAAATAAGGACAGCAGATGTAAATTCTCAATTGCACATATTCCAAACACTAAAATGAAATAAAATGATTTTTTCTACCTTTGTTGTCTGGTGATTTTGTTTTTCTATCCATATTGGTCCTAGTCGCTGATTCTGCTGCTCTCTATCTGTTCTCTTACTCTGTTTCAGTGCTTCCTTTCATTATTTCTTTACTTTCCTCCTTTCTTCTTCATTTCTGCCCTCCATCCATGTCCAGCAACCCTCCCCTCCAGCCACAAATGTCCAGCCACCCTCCTCTCCCCTCCAGTCGCCCATGTCCAGCCACTCTCCTCTCCCCTCCAGCCGCCCATGTCCAGCCACCCTCCTCTCTCCCCTGCCCTCCAGCGGCAGGCCTCCCTCCCACCCAGCACCTGGCCACGCACCAAGCACCAGGCCACCCACCCAGCACCAGGCCTCCCTCCCTCCCACCCAAGCACCAGGCCATGCACCCACCCAGCACTCCCACCCAAGCACCAGGCCTCCCACCCAAGCACCCAAGCCATGCACCCACCCAGCATTCCCACCCAAGCACCAGGCCTCCCACCCAAGCACCAGGCCACCCAAGCATCCCAAGCCTCCCTCCCTCCCACCCAGCACCAGGCACCAGGCCATTCACCCACCCAGCACTCCCACCGAAGCACCAGGACACCCACCCAAGCACCAGGCAGCCCTCCCTCCCAAGCACCAGGCAGGCCTTCCACGCACCCACCCAAGCACCAGGCAGGCCTCCCACCCAAGCACCAGGGCTTCCGGCCTCCCACCCAATCACCAGGGCTCCCTCCCACCCGGCACCAGCCCACCATCCCTCCCTCCCTCCGAACCCGAAGAAATTTAAAAGTCTTCCCTTGTCCGAATAGGCGGCGTCAGCATCAGCAGTAGCAGCGAAAAGCATGCTGCTGGTTCGGCGCGTTTTCAGCCTTCCGTCTCTCAAGCTCTCTGTTCCCGCCCTAACAGGAAATGAGGGCGGGACCAGAGAACTTGAGAGACGGAAGGCTGAAGACGCGCCGAATCAGCAGCACGCTTTTCGCTGCTACTGCAGATGCTGACGCCGCCTACTTGGACAAGGGAAGACTTTAAATTTCTTCAGGTTCGGAGGGAGGGATGGAGGCCGGAGGCGGGCTGGTGCCGGGTGGGAGGGAGGGAGGAAGGAATGCTTGACGCCGGGGGTGGGTGGGACGGCTGAAAGTCTCGGGTGAGGCGACCGGCGGCGTGCGTGCCAACAGAGAGGGCTCGCGTGCCCTCTCTGGCACGCGTGCCATAGGTTCACCATCACTGGCCTAGAGTGTTCCCTTCTGGGGCTTCCTGTATTCTTGTCGCCCTCTGTGGCACAGCCTAGTGTATACCTTTAGAGGTTTCTATCTCTCACCCTTTTCCTTGTGTCTTACCCTGCACTGAGTGTACTGCTTGTGTTCCAGTCCCTTGGGGACCCTTAGTTGTTCTTTCTCCCCTCCCAGCATGTGAATGGGTTCCTGGTCGGCCGTGAGGCCCACTTTCTTGGACTCTGTGCGAGTGGGTTCCCGATAGGCCCTGAGGCCCGCCTGAATCCTCTATCTCCATTTTCTGGTGGTGCCTGTTAGCTTTTGTGTGTCTGCGGGGCTTGGTGGCTGGGGTGGTGCATAGGGCCTGTTCAGTCTACCCTAGGCCTTGGCCAAAATCCTATGCTAGGCGTTGGCCTGGGCTCACGTCCAGAATAACAGAGGGAAATGGTTTTGGTTGTTGAGTGACAGTGGGAAGAGTTAGGAGGTAATAAATGCGCAAGGTCTTTGGGTGCCGTACCCCACCGGGACCCTTGGGGGAGAGAGGGAGTCCTGGATGGGTTCAAGAAACTTAAGGCTGATCATAGGGGTGGTTTGTGCAAATTCCAGCATTAATCTTGAAGTGGGAGAAGGCTGCAGGTGGGAAATAGGACATCCCAGCCTGGGAGAAGGGACAGTGAAGAGCTGTTCGGAACCAAAGGTGGTAGCCCTGAGAGGTACTCCTTTGGAAGAGAGTGTGGACAGACAGGGAGGTCTGATCCAAAGGAAGATCTGCTTGCTGCACAAGTGCTGCAGGCACAACCTTAGATTGTTTCACTCAGAAAGGGTGGGTATGGACAGGAGGAGCTGTAATTATATACATACTGTAGGATTATAAATTGCCTTTGAGAAGATACACCTTATCCCTAAATTGCTCTGGATTATAATTTGCATCTGACATTAAGTGCATTATAAATTGACTGCTTCAAGGAAGAATTGAACTACCTGTTGCAGAATGTTTGGTTATTTTTGCATAACTCTCTGGACTGGAGTATTTTCTTTGAGTAAGAGTGAACTTCATTTACTCACAGACTAGTAAAGAAAAAGAGTAAAAGATAAATAAAGCCCCTGTTCATAACCCTAAGGCCTTTTGGATTTTTATATGGCCCCGGTCTACACCCAGCTCAGTACATCAGAGGACTAAGAATTTGGTAAAGTGTGAATTTTTTCTTTGTGGCCCTGGTCTCTGATGCCTCAGACCCATGACAAGCTAGCTGGTGCTTGGACTGATAAGGCTAGGGTTACACCAAGTTTCATCCAATTCGGTACATTTTCAGAGAGTTGTGTTGTCCACAGACAAAGGACGGTCAGCAGATTCTTTTGTATAAATATTTCCATCTTCCATTGGGTTGAAATTAATCATTAGCAGCATAAAATATTTGCCTTTCTTTTGAGCATTGAAAGGACGCAGACAAATTCTCTGAGCTGAAAACTGCTGTCCATTCAGTGGCTAAAAGTTTGTGCATAGCTTTTCCAGCACAGGCACTGATACCGGGAATTGGGGCAAGAGGATGCTGTAAATAGGATGATGCACTCCGATTTCTTCCCATTGACTAGGCCACTTGGCTTTCATGAAAGCAATGATCAGGATCAGTGCACTGGCACTGAGGTTCTAATAACTAAGAAAAGGGGCTTAAAGGGTGTGTGAGTGAGAGCCTTCACGGTGAGGTGACCCACTTCAAAGAGCGAGACCTGGTATCTCTTCCATGCCCTGCTACCTCTTGCTGTAAGAAAAGAAGCTTTATTACACTGACTGTTAAACTTTATGGCACTCCATGGCTACCTTGATCAGCTTAAGATGCCTTCAGGGATATGAATTACCTGTAAGAAAGGGAGGACTGTACACATGGTTGAACTTGAACCTACTGCAAGATATCATTGCTTCTTTTGCTTAAACATTTTTGTTGATTACAATATGATAGTAAAAATATGGAACACTTATGGCAGGGTTTCTATTTGGGATTGCAATCTCAGCAGGCTGTAAATAGAACCATCATCAACCTGCACCTGCAGGTGTCATGTGCTTTCTGTGGCCATGTTAATAAGATCATGGCCATAGAAAGTTTGATATGCACTGACTTAGGTCTCAGTTTCATACCCGTAACAAACTGTCTACCTCTCAGAAGCCTCTTGATGTTTTAGATTTTCTCATTCAACTGTGTTTTCCTACTGAATCCTGTGTAGCTGAGCTGCAGTGTTACAGCATCTCTTTTTTTCATACAATAGTTTCAGCTGTTATCTTTCTCTGTAGTAGGAATTTTCCCAGATCTTTTTTTGTTTCTAATTTATGATACAGATTGCCTTTAGATGGAAAAATAATTAGCAACTGTAATAAAGTAAAACTGAGACAGCATCTAATCTTTATGCCTAGGGGAATCAGATGGTTTACAGAAGTGTCTGCTTTCTATGTAAATAAAGTACTAAGCCTCCTCTGACTCTACAACAGTGGCCTAATTTCAAACTCCAGGCTTAAAAGCAAAACTTGAGTCCCCCTCCCCCAGCCGAGATCCAAGAGTTGGAGAATCCCCCTATCAGGAACCAGAAGGAGAGGAGGGAGCTTTTTTTTTTCTTATATTAGGTTTTGCATACAATTTGATGTAACGTGGAGGAGCATAATCAAATGTCCACCGGCGATCTATTTTGGCAGCGGCGCAACAGCTGGCCGGAACCATATTACCGAAAAAGATGGCCGGCCATCTTTTTTTTCAATAATACGGTTTAGCCCGGCCAAATGCCAGAGTTCGCCGGGTTTGAGATCGCCGGTTTTGTTTTTCAGCGATAATGGAAAAAAATGCCGGCCATCTCAAACCCGGCAAAATCCAAGGCATTTGGTCATGGGAGGAGCCAGCATTCGTAGTGTACTGGTTCCCCTGACATGCCAGGGCACCCTAGGGGGCACTTCTAAAAATGTTTTTAAAAATGCACAATAGCTTCCAGGTGCATAGCTCCCTTACCTTGGGTGCTAAGCCCCCCAAATCCCCCCCAAAACCCACTCCCCACAACTCTACACCATTACCATATAGCCCTTATGGGTGAAGGGGGGCACCTACATGTGTATACAGTGGGTTTTGGGGGGGGGGGTTGGAGGGCTCAACACTATCACGACAAGTGAACAGGTCGGGGGTGGATGGACCTGGTCTGCCTGCCTGAAGTGCACTGCACCCATTAAAAACTACTCCAGGAACTTGCATACTGCTGTCAGGGAGCTGGATATGACATTGAGGCTGGCATATAGGATGGTTAAAAGGTTTGATTTGTATTTTTTAGTTGTGAGAGGGGGTTGTTGACCACTGGGGGACTACAGGGAGGCCATCCCCCTTCCCTCCGGTGGTCATTCTGGTCAGTTGGGGCACCTTTTTGAGGCTTGGTCGTGAAAATAAAAGGACCGAGTAAACCCAGCGAAATACTGCTTAATGCCGCTTTTTTTTTTCCATTATCCGCAAAAGCCAGCCCCATGCCTGCCCACCTTCGCTACACTGCCGACACACCCCTTGAACTTTCGCTGGCGAGGCGACGGGAAAGCGGCAATGCTGTCAAAAAAGCCGCTTTCGATTTATACCGATTTCGCCGCTTTTGAGAGGATCGCGGCCATCTTCCGATTTAAGTGGGAAAATGGCCGGCGATCACTTTGAAAATAAGCCTGATAGTAACATAACATAGCAGATGTATTTGTAAATTTGTTTCATTTTTGATGTCTCCACCTAAGGTGTATTTATACTTACCTAGGTTATAAATTAAAATACTTGCATATATCCTTGCTGGGTCCTCCCCTTTTCTCCCTCTCCCCCCCCCCCCCTCCCCATGACACTTCTCCATACACTTTTCCTACCCTCCTTTCAGCTGCCTGGTCCTGGCTCAAGCACAAAGGAGGCCCAACCAGACCTCAGAAACCAAGGATGGACCATTTAAAAAAAATGGTGGTCAATTTAAAAAATGCATTTTTTTTAGGTGAGACATTGCTTCCTGCTTTCTCAGCTATGCAGTGTGACTGTGCTGTTGTACTGCTGCTTATGTGATCATCAGTGAGGGTCACTCGCCCAATGCTGCCACATCATGTAATGCTCTGCTCTTTCTGCCAGCTCTTCTCAGCCTACAACCACCCGCTCACACTCCCCCCCCCCCATTACTGCCCTTCTCAGCACCCCTGTTCTCCAGGACAGTCACTGGCCACTGGCTCAATTGATGCTGTAGAAGGCCAGCCTCTCCCCCCCTCCCCTGCCAGAGCACAGAACTCTCTCTTCATGTAGAAGCCTCACTAGCACAGCACAGGAACTTCCCATTCCCCTAGCTCACCCCTATCTTTATGTGACTAGAGTTTGTGCCCCTGGGGCCTTGCCATAGGCTAGATCTCACCCACAGTCTCTGATTGATGGGTTATTCTTACATGGGCCTGGTAAGCAGAAGTGGGAAATCATCAAGTTGATAGGGGCTGCTGGATACTCCTTAAACAACCTTGCTCCTGTAGGCTCTGATGTATGATAAGATGACTCAAGGATGTGAGAACTTCTGATAGTCTTCATTTGCATGTAACACATATCTAATGCATGTGATCTGGCATGTCCAAATCCTCCACCCTGGAGCTGCTACCCAGGGCTGGTGCCCATGGTGATCCTTCAGCTGTAGTGATAATATGGAACAGTGGACATGCTTATAGGCCCAGCTGTGCCTACTCCCTGCAGATTTCCTAGGTAACATGCAGGTGAAATGCATGAGCCATGGCTGGATCACATGCTAGCTCACAAGCCTTACCCTAGTTTTTTCTATTGTCCCTTTCACTGAAAGATCACCAGGGGGCATTGGTTCTGGGAATGAGGTCTGCCAGATCCCCTTTCTTCTTAGTCCCACTTCCCCAACACATACACACACTGCAGAGACTGTTTGGCAAATTTACACAGTACCGTGAGTATGGAAAGCTCTTTTTTTTTTTCTCTGTAGCAGCTTGCTGCCCTGATTCTGCATGATTGTGAATTACAATAGATGAAATCAATGCAATGTTGGTTGCGAATGCAATAATAATTTAAGGGGTCCTTTTACTAAGCTGCAGTAAAAAGTGACCTTCCTTAGCCTCAGCAGCAGATGAATCCAGGAACTGGTGGGTTGTAGCCACTACCAGCAGGTGGAGATAGATAACACTGAAGCGAAAGCAGTGATCCTGGACGTCCAGCTCCCTCTCACTCCAGTATATCTCTATCTCCAGCAGGTGGTGGACGGATTTCTTCCAGCTCATGGATTCCTCTTGGGGTGCTCCTGGGCATTTGTTCCAGTTTGAGCTTGGGGGTATCTGGCTGATGGTGCCAACCTTGAGGACGTACATGTTCTTCAGGCCCCTGTCCTACCCCTTACCCCCTGCTCTCTGTGATCTCCCTAGACGTTTGTCTCAGCTGCTGTAAAAATAAAAAAAAATTTAAACCCTCAGAACTCTGCAGCAGCCAACCGGCGTTAAAAAAAAAATAGCCTTGCAGGGTTTTTTTCCTTTCTGCTTGGGTTTGTAGCCCCAGTGAGTGTTTTCTCCCCTTTTACTTTTGTTCTGTGGGCGGTTCGTCGGCGATGCACTGGAGCATTATGGCGGCGGAATTGGTTAAAAGATGTTCCCGCGACTCTCGCCATTCCGCAGCAGGTTCTTGTGTGGCTCGTTGCTCCGACGTGGCTCTGAATGGAGTTGTGACACTCTGGAGGAGTGTCCCCGCACGTCGGAAGGTTCCGCATGCCTCGTGGTGGCCCTGCAGGCATGGATTTCTCCCCAGATTTTATTTTGTTGCTGCATCAGGCTTATTTGATGAAAAAGGATTTTGCTGCTGTTCCTCTTTCCCTTCCTCTTTCTTCTTTGGAGCCCTTTTGTAGATTCTGCTCCTAAGCACAGAAATTATCTCCCTTACCCAGGAGGGGTCTTGGGTCCTCTTTCACCTACGCCTTCTATTTTGGTGGGATCTGGTGATTCAGTGTTCCCTTCTAAGCTTGATGAGCTAGAAGATGGTGATCCTATGCCAGCTGAGCAGGATGATCCCAAGGCAGTCAGAATTTTTCATTAGGATGAGATTCCTGCTCTGATCTATGACGCCTTAGCTGCTGTAAATATTTCAGACCTGGAGGAGCAGACGGTGGTCTCTAATCAACGTTAAGATGGTGAGCACGCGGAAGCCATCTAAAGCCTTTCCAATGCATTAATCCATTCAAGAACTGATTTCTTCACAGTGGTCGGATCCAGAGACTGGATTAAAAGTAGCTAGGGCTATGGCACATCTCTATCTGGTGGCTTCTGCTACTTTGGATACTTTCTCTTTACCTAAAGTGGATGCTTTAGTGACTGCGGCCACTAAGAAGACCACTCTGCCTGTGGAAGGGGTTGTTGCACTTAAAGATGTCCAGGATAGGCATCTCGAAGCCTCCCTTAAGTGTTCCTTTGAGGTGGTGGCTTTGGCATTGCAGGCTTCCATCTGTAGCTCCTATGCTGCTAGAGCGTGCATGTCCTGGTTTCAGCAGAGTTTGGAACAGGATCCGGATTCAGCTTCTGTTTCAGTTACCTCTGCCCCTATGGAATCGGCTCTCGCCTACCTTGCAGATGCTCTCTATGATTTGGTTAGGGCATCTGCTAAACAGTTTCAGCTCATCGTCTCCTGTGGTTGCGCCACTGGTCAGCTGATTTGGCTTCCAAAGAGCGACTTACGAGACTTCCCTTTTATGGGAGACTGCTTTTTGGTGAAGATCTTGAAAAGATTGTAAAGGATTTAGGTTACTCTAAATCTCAGCATCTCCCAGAGGACAGGCCTAAGGCTGATTCGAGATCTGGTTCTGCGAAGCCTCATTTTTGTGAGTCTTGCCGTTATCGGCTTGGTCGTGGTTCGTCCTTTCAGCGTTCTAAGTTCCAACAGCGTTCTTCCTTTCGAAGTGACAAACGACCCTCAGGTCCTTCTGCCAGACCTCAAGTCATGGGACATGCTGCCCAATGATGGGGCGCGGGTCCACTCTCCAGTCATGCCCATAGGGGGTCAGTTGACCCTTTTTTACGGAGACTGGGCCAAAATTACATCAGACCAGTGGGTCTTAGATCTCAGAGACGGATACAGACTAGAATTTGCATCTCCCGTCGCAGATTCCTTTTTGGAATCCTGATGTGCCATATTAGCCAGAAGAGCGGCTATGGACGCCACGTTGCAGAACTTGTTGGCTCTCAGGGCAGTGGTTCCTGTACCGCAAGCCGAGGTCCGCTCTGGACACTATTCCGTTTACTTCGTGGTTCCTCGAAAAGGGGGCTCCTTCAGGCCTATTCTCGACTTGTGAAAGGTGAATGACTGTTTTGGGGTACGTCATTTCCGCATGGAGACTGTTCGGTCTGTGATAGCGGCAGTCCAGCTGGGGGAGTTTCTCATGGCCCTGGACTTAAAAGAGGCTTATTTACACATTCCTATCTGGCCTCCTCATCAGCGCTTTCTAAGGTTTGCCGTCTTAGGCCATCACTTTCAGTTTGTGTGCTGCCTTTTGGCCTGGCTACTGCTCCTTGAACCTTTTCCAAGGTCATGGTTGTGGAGGCCGCCTTTCTTCAGAAGGAGGGCATCAAGGTTCATCCCTACCTCGACGATTGGTAATACGAGCAGATTCTGAACCAGACTGTTGAACCTCGCGAGTGTTGGAGTTCCTGCAGTCCCTCGGTTGGGTTGTCAATCTTCCCAAAAGCCGGCTAGTGCCCTCGCAGACCTTGGAGTATCTAAGGGTACTTTTTGATATAATGCTCAGGGACGTGTCTTCTTGCTAGAAAGCAGGAGACTCAAGCTCTGTTCTCAGGTTCACGGCCTGTTGTGTTCCTCCCGTCCGCGGGTCTGGGATTACGTGCAAGTGCTCGGGTCAATGACGGCGTCTCTGATTCCGTGGGCGAGAGCTCATATGCGTCCACTCCAGTGTGACCCTCTTGCATCGTTGGTCTCCGGTGTCCCAGGATTACCACCTTTGCCTGCCATGGCTTCCTGTCATGAGGGAGAGCATGTCATGGTGGCTTTTGTCCCAGCAGTCTCCAGAAGGAAATGCTGTTAGTGTCCCCACAGTGGGTGATGCTTGTCATGGATGCCAGTCTCTTGGGGTGAGGTGCACATTGCCTTCACCGAGTGGCACAGGGTCTTTGGTTGGAGATGGAGGCGAAGTGGTCCATCAACTGGTCGGAGCTGAGAGCAGTGATGCTGCCCCTCAGGACCTTTCAAGATCTCCTGTAAGGTCAGGCGGTTCATGTCCTCTCAGGACAACACCTCAATGGTGGCTTATATCAACCACCAGGGGGGCACTCAGAGTGTGGGTTTGGCCTTGGAGGCGTTCCACCTGCTTCAGTGGGCGAAGACTCATCTGCTCTGTCTCTCAACGGCTCACATAGCAGGCCAGTCCAATGCCGAGTTTCTGAACTTCAGACCCTGTCATGTCGGGAGCCCTTTCTTCAGTTTTTGGAGTCTGGCGTTACTCTGCGGATGGTTCCATCCTTTTTGCCTAAGGTTGTGTCTGCCTTTCATTTGAATCAGCCACTTTTTCTTCCCTCCTTTAGGAAGTCGGACTTTCCAGAGAACTTTCCACTTCTTCGACTTTTGGATGTTCGTCGTGCACTTTTTTGTTACCTTCAGGTCACTAATGAATTTTGTTGCTCTGACCATCTTTTGTGCTTTTGTCTGGCCCAGACGCGGTTATGCTGCATCCAAGGTGACCATCACTCGATGGCTGAAGGAATCCATTTCTTCAGCTTACCTAGTGAAGGATGCATTCCGGAAGCTTTGCATTCTCATTCGACTCGAGCGCAAGCTACTTCCTGGGCAGAAACGGGTGTTTGGGGAACAAACAGTATTCAACACAAAGCAAAGGTGGGAGGAGGGGGGTCTTATGGAAATAAGATCGACCTGGTCAATTTTTCTTCAGAACCCTTGCCCTGCCCTCTTCTCTTCTCTCTTCCAGCTTTCTCCCCTCCCACCAAACCTCTATAGGAAAGTGTACAAGACATTGGGGGCTGCAAGGTAGCTTGTTTTACCCTCAGCTGCCTACAAGGGTGAAAGTGGGTCAGTAAAATGAAGGGCCTGCACTAAATTCACTTTATAGCATGTAACAGTCTGTTCTAAAGCTCCTCACTGAACAAAGAGGGTATGAAATGGCTTCTTAAAAGCAGAACAAAAACAATGTTATTTGATTTGAGAGGATAAAAATAGAAAATGAATGACTGTGAATAAAACTAAAAGCATAAGGTAAAAAAATTGCACAGAAATTTGTATGATTCCCCCCCCCCCCCCCCCCCCCCCCCCTAAAAAGTAAATAAAATATTTTGGGCCTCATATTCAGCCGGCAATCAGTGTTTTGTTGTTTGTCACCAGCACTAAACCTAGAAATTCAATGCTGAGCCATGTTCGGGCACTGGTATTAAAGTTCCAGGTTTCTGAAGCCGGCTGACGCATAGACGGTTAAGTGTGATATTCAGCCTTAACCAGCTATGGGTTATTACATAAAGATATGACTGACTTTTATGTGGTTAGCCTGGCCAGTTAAGTGCTGAATACTTCCACTTAACCAGCGAAGTGCCAACTCTGCCCCTGGAACGCCCCCAAAATAGCCGATTTTCAGTTTGGTGCTAACTGGTTATTTTCAGTAGCACTAACTGGTTAAGTGCCACTGAAAATTAGCAGTTAGCCTCAAACAGGTGATTTAACTGGCCGGGATTCATCTCTGGCTGGTTAAATCACTTTGAATATCAACCCCTTTGCACATATTAATAAGAAAATATTTTGGTTTCTAGCATCTATGCAGATGCACATATCCTGAAATTTTGGTTCCTGTAGGTTGAGTGGTTCAGGAGATCACATGTACACACATGAATAAAAATCTTCAATTAAAATTGTAAGAAAAAAGGCACACACACACACATATACACAAACAAACCAGTAAAGCAGATGTGCCAGAGAAGGGAAGTATCCTGAAGGGATGGTTTCCTAACAGTCTTCAGAACTGCCTGATTATTCTCAAAGGATACTCAGCTCAAATATGCTAATATTTACTGCAATAGGATGCAGGAATATCCCTGGTCAGCCACTAGACCTCTCATATAATAAGCCACTTATGAATTACTTTAATCCTGTGCTATATATCACATTTCTCTTCTTGATTTCCACTTCGAGTAATCTGCTGGCATGAACACTTAACCACTGTACAGTTCTGCATTTACCAAATACAGCAGAGAATCTCACAGTCACTCTACGTGAGAGTTGTAGGTGGCAGATATAATACCTGATAATGAAAATACCAGTTGCCCATAGGTAACCAAGACCCAGGTCACCAAATCAGACATTGCCACTCTCAGAAATGAGCTTCAAGTAATCTGATCTGACATCTTCACAGAATCAGCAGACATACAGTAAAAACTGTAAATAATGTAAAGACTGGCTCAAAATGAAATTAACATCAGTGATGTTGTAGAAATATTCTAAAAAAGAAAAAAGTGATGGTGGAAGGCCTAAGATAAAGAATGACTCCAGAAACAGGCAGAGGCATTCTAATTCAGAATAATTGGACTTCCCCAAGAATGACAGAATGTCCAGGGCATGGTCAGAGATTTATGTAAGCGCAATGCAAAACAATGGAAACAAATATGTCAAGCTGGAGAACGAGCAGCTTTTAAACAAGGTCACAGGGAAAACATTCAGGAGTACGTTGTGATCTTGGACAAGTCACATAACCCTCCATTGCCCCGGGTATAAACTTTAAAAGGGAGCCTTTCAGGGACAGGGAAATACCTACTGCATCTGAATGTAACTCACCCTCAAGCTATAACTAAAAAAGGTACAAACTAAGGTTTTGGCATGAGGTATCTTCAAAGCATACTGGAGAAGCATAGAAGCTAAAATATCCTGACAGAGAAGATGTAGTAAAAGCTGAGACACATCAGGTGCACTTGAATAATGAGCAAAAAACTATTTATGTTTCCAAATTACCTGAATGAACTGCTAACAATAAGCAGGCTATGAATAAGTACAAAAATCATCCAACATGCAGCCCACAGGCAAAAGACAGCCCAATTGACCTTAGAGTGCAGGCCCATCTGAGATGTTTAACTCTACTATCATTCCTAAGGTCACCAGATTTTTGATTTCCAAATCTGGAACACCCAGGTAAGGTTGGGCAGGGTGGGCCTTTCAATGGCAATTTTCCACCATAAAAGTTATAATCTACTAAAAATAAGTTATTCCTTTTATATCTTAAAATTACTTTCTGTAACTTGCTTAACACAAAATATTTAGGGTCCAGTAACAACGTCTTAGGCTGGCTGATATGTACCACATAATAGAATTAATTCTGCAATGAAAAGTCAAATCAGCTGACAAATCCAGTTGTTCAGCCTAGAATATTATGTGAGACATATATTCAGGTTCTGAATTTTTGAACTGGATCGCAAAACATTTTGTGCTAATGAGTTATCCAATCCAGGAAGTAGAACAGATTCTTCTGGTATGGAATGCTGCGGAAGACCACGGAACACACTGCGGAAGACCACGGAACATAGGTGAGGGGCGTGACAATTTTTCAATACTTTTCCTTCTCTATGTATATTTCTAGATGCTTACCCCTTTCCTGCTCCTTCCCATTCCTTCTCTCTCTTTCTCCTTATGAGTTCTCTCACACTTTTCATTTTTTTTCTCCAGCATTTTATTCCCACGTTTTCTCCATTTCGTTTTCATTCTCACTCTCTTCCCTCTGATCTCCTTCCCCAGTGGCCCAGCATCTCCACCTCTCAATCCGTTTGCCCTTCCAGTAAGCTCAGCCATCTCCACCTCTCCCTCCTCCCCCTTCCATTCCAACATCTTTAATTCTATCCCTTCCCCACCATCCACCTAACCTCCCCTTGTGGCTCCTTCCAATTTGCTCCAGTGTCAGCACTAAAATATATAGTGGCATTTTGCAGATGTTCCACAACATAGAAAATGAAGGCAGATAAAGACCATATGGCCTATCCAGTCTGCCCATCCATGTCATCTACTCTCCCTTTCACTCCCTTACAGATCCTATGTACTTGTCCTGAGCTTTCTTACATTCAGATACAATTGTCATCTCTACCACCTCCTCTACCACCTCCACCGGGTGGTCGTTCCATGAATTTACCACCCTTTCCATAAAGAAGTATTTCCTCAGGTTATTTCTGAGTCTATCCCCTTTCACCTTTATCCTATACCTCCTCATTCTAGAGCTTCCTTTCAACAGAAAAAAAGACTCCCCTCCTGTGCATTTATGCCATGTAGGTATCACATCTCCCCTCTCCTACCTTTCTTCCAAAGTACTACTACTACTAGTACTACTACTATTTAACATTTCTAAAATGCTACCAGGGTTGCGCAGCGCTGTACAATTAACAAAGTATACATAATGAGATCTTTAAGTCTGTCCCTATATGCTTTATGACAAAGACCACAGACCATTTTAGCAGCCACCTTCTGGTCAGACTCCTGTTTATATCTTTTTGAAGGTGTGATCTCCAGAACTTCACACAATATTCTGAGATCTCACCAGAGTCCTATACAGAAGCATTATAACCTCCTTTTTCCTACTGGCCATTCCTCTCCCTATGTAACCAAGCATCCTTCTAGCTTTCGCCATTGCCTTTTCTGTCTGTTTAAGATCATCACATACAATCATATCTAAGTCCCATTCCTCTTTGGTGCACAAAAGTTCTTCATCCCCTAAGCTGTACCATTTCCTCAGGTTTTTGCAGCCCAAATGCATGACCCTGCATTTTTTTAGCAATAAATCTTAGCTGCCAAATTCCAGACCGTCAAGTTTCACTAGGTCCTTCCTCATGTTATCCATACCATCTGGGATGTCTATCTTATTGCAGATTTTGGTATCATCAGTTTATTTATTAGTCATCTATGCGGAACCGAGTCAAAGGCTTTGCTAAAATCTGAATACACCACATCTAGCTCCCTCCCTGATCCAGCTCTCTGATCACCCAGTCAAAGAAATTAATCAGATTTGTCTGACAAGACTTGCCTCTAGTAAAACCATGTTGCCTTGGGTTCTCTAATCCACTGGATAACAAGAACTTATTTACTTACCACAGAAGTGGTCTGTAGTTCCCAACCTTTTCCTTACTTCTGCTTTTATGGAGAGGGACCACATTTGCCTTCCTCCAGTTTTCTGGAACTACTCCTGTTTCTAGAGAAGCATTGAAAAGTGCATTCAAACTGAGTAAGTGCTCCACAATGTTCTAGTTTCCCAAACAGAATGGCCAACTAAGATGGAATGATGGTTTTCTCCAATAATGTCTCTAGAAAGTATAATAATCTGTTCCAATATCTCTGAACCAAGGGGCATTTAGAATATAAAGAAGAAGCAGCACAACCAGCATAACAGGTTTACTTCCAGGAAAAATAGGATTAGTAAGTATGCAAAATTGGCACCCTCTGTGAATAGCATTATGTATCATAAATGGAATATGTTTTGTAGTTATTAATAAGTCATCCCCCTGTAGACAAACCTCAAGCTCCTCATTTCATTTCCATATGACAGGATCAAAGTTCTTCTTTGGTATGATCTTATCAATGATTTTATAAAGATAAGACACCAAGACTTGTAGCTGACCCAAGGGGACAAAGAAATCATCCAGGATACCAGTCAGGCCCCTTGCAAGATGACCCTTTAACAGCATATTGACATAATGGAAGATTTATGAATAAGTAAGTATATCAGAAGTTTGTATACCATGATTCTTCTATAATGTAGCAAAAGGTTTCATCACCCCCTCCTGAGTCAAGAGATCAGCCATGGATACTATTCCCAGAGAAGTCCAGTAGCAGAATACCACATTATCCATCTCTGGTGTAAATTCCAAGTTTCCCTGAAGGGGCAAGAAATCAGAGTGGGTAGAATCCTGATGGACAAATGTCAAAGGAGTATGCCAAGTATCACGCATCGGTTTCAGAAGTACGTGATATCTAAGCTCCAGGGGTAGTTTAACAGTAGTAGCATGTAGTAAATAATAAGGTTGGTAGGGTAGAAATACATCTTGTTCTATGCTCCAAGGAGTAAAGTTCTCCGATCCCTGCACCCAATCACCAAGATGTCATAAAAAGCATGCTAAATTCTATTTCTGTATATTGGGAACCCCCAACCCACCTCCAGTCCAATTGCCAAACAAGAGCTCCAGTTTAGTTTTGGACTTTTTCCCCCTCCAACAAAACCTTGCTACTGCTCGATGCAATACCCGTAAATCATTCTTTGTCACCCAAAGTAGGATATGTCTGAGAACATAAAGCTACCTAGGAAACACAATCATGTGGAAAAGGCTATATATTTAGATTTTGTTCACACCTTTTTCAGTGGTAGCTCAAGGTAAGCTACATTCACTGGCTATTTCCTGGGAGGGCTCACAATCTAATTTTGTACCTGAGGCAATAGAGAGTTAAGTGACCTGCTCAAGATCACAAGGAGCAGCAATGGGAATTGAACCAGGCACCTCTGAATGCCAAGGCCAGTGCTCTAACCATTAGGCCACTGCTACACACATATATGTTAGTAGAGCTTTATAAAACAAGGCAATGAGTCCTTTAGGTGCATGATCTTTACAAAGGATAGATTCAGTCAGGGTCAGAGCCCATAGGAAATCTTTTTTTGTGCATGAATAGAAAATGCTCTAACTGGAGCAGTGAGAAAGGATTTGGCAGGACAGCACAACAGCACATTGCTTCAAAATTTCTGCTCTGTTTAGAAAATCAACCCTCCCATATGAAGTCAATAACTCCAAACATATTGTTACTGTGACCTATGGTTAAAAATTATTTTTTTACCTGGGGGGAGGGGGGGGGGCAAAGAGTTAGGGCAGGCTTCTGGAGCACCTGCAGGTGGGGGTCATGGTACTCACAGTCCCACCATGGGTTCAATTGTTCTGCACCTCCTCAAAGACATTGGAAGCTAGTTGGGGCATTTAGAAAAGTCCCTGGTGGAACTGGGCCTTGGTGTGCCCTGGGAATTGCTGCTTGGGCATGGGTAGTGTCTGTGATGCACAGTGACATCACACACACATGCACAGTTGTTTTGGAATTCCCAATGGCTCCGGAGCCCGGGAAACACTATACCACCAATATTTTATTTAAATATAGTTGGAAAAACCTTGTTCTGACCCTTTTTAGGGTTTTTGAAATGTTGCTGCAATCAAGACATGATTACACAATCATAAATGCGCAAATCACGCGTGAATGGCATTTTTAATTAAACAGCCCCAAAGGTTGTTGGGAAAGTGAGGGGGTCAGAAAAGGCCACAAATGCTCTAAAAACAGCACAAATCCGAGCGCATGTGCTGTGAGGGCTAAGGAGACCTGCAAGGACACCTACCCACTGAAATCAATATTTAAAGAATTTTAAAAGGGTCTGAAAAGTTTCCAAATAAAGAATTCAGGTGTGGGAATCTTATAGATATGTGCTATGATGTTTTTGAGTTCCATCTGAATGCAAAAGAATGTAACTTTAGAGAGTTCTTCTATTTGGGAGTTCCTGGGGTATGAAAAGATGCAAATTTTTACATAACATAGATTAGGGCATGGCTCCGATTTGACTTATGTGGTTAAAGGTTAAAAAACAAGGGACTTTAATATTGGAATTTTAATGATTTGAAAGGTTAAGAGCTGTGCAGGGATCTGTGCAGGTATGCTGTCTCTATAGAAGCTTATGGCATGAACCTGATTGGCTGCCCAGCTCACAGCAAGAACCTGTTTCTAAGGAGAAGTTTACAACCAGTGTTGCCAGGTGGGCGGTTTTCCGCGACCCGCCGCGGGAAATTTTTGCCCGCGGCGGGTTGCGGTTTTTTGGGCTTCAGGGCGGTTTTTTGTGCGGCTTTTTCGGCCGCGGGGGGCGGGGTTAGTGACGTTTTTGGGCGGGGTTAGTGACGTAGGAGGCGGGACCGATGACGTAGGAGGCGGGGCCGATGATGGGGGAGGCGGGGCCGGTGACGGGGAGGCGGGGCCGGTGACGGCGGGGGCGGGGTTGATGACGGCGGGGGTGATGACGCGGGGGTGGGGGTGTCAGGGGCGGGGTTTGAGTTTGGGCGGGTTTTGTGCTGGATTGGGTGGGAAAAAATTTTTCCACCTGGCAACACTGTTTACAACCTCTGGGGAAAAGACAGTTGAACTGGAAAGAAGGAGGAGGTTATGTGTGGATTATATAGGAATCAACTTTTCAAAATTATTGGGGGTGCTAAGCCCAATGGAAATAACCCCTCCCTGGACATATACGAGGAATTTTCTCAATATTGGGGGTGCTCAAGCACCCACAGCATCCACAGAGCTGGCTCCTATAGTTGTCTGAGTGACTGATGTGAGGAAAATTGAACAAAAGTAGATTTGAAATTTATAAAGAGAAAAGAACCAACAAAGCTTAATTTTGTATTTAAGAAGAGAATTTAGTGGGGAAAATTTGGTTCTTTCCTGTATATTAAAAGGTTTTCTCTCAGAAGCTGAGAGTAAATTTTTGAATATGTGTTGAGAAATTAATATAGATTACTTATAAACTTCTCTGTATTTAAAAAGAGTATAATTCTGTAATTTCTGTAAAGTCTCTGAAGGTTGTCAGTGTGAGGAAGAAATTGAACTGACATTTTATTAGTGAAGTCCTCTCATAAAACATTGAGAGATACTTCAGGATTCTAATTGAGTAAAAAAGAATCTATTTTATATAAATATGATATAGATTTCTTTATAGATTGAAGAAAATGTAATGCTTATTTAAAGCACTTAAAGTACTTAGAAGGAATTTGATTTAAAGTAAAGAAAGTGAAATTTCTAACTTTCTTTAGATTCACTTTAAGAAGCAGTAATAGTTAAAGTAGTTCTTTATAGATTGAAGAAAATGTAATGCTTATTTAAAGCACTTCAAGTACTTAGAAGGAATTTGATTTAAAGTAAAGAAAGTGAAATTTCTAACTTTCTTTAGATTCACTTTAGAGAAGCAGTAATAGAAAGTAGTTCCTCAAATAAATATTAAAAAAATATTTTGAGGAAAATATTATTTCCAGTTGGATATTTGAACTTACTGGTTAAACCTTAGTGAAGATGTGGTGAGTGTGGAAGCTGAATGAGAAGAAGAATTTCTCTGAAGAATCCAGTTCAACAGAAAATGGATAGATTAAATATAGGGATTATAAGTAAAGAATAGTACAGGACACATAGTTGAGGGATTGATACAATTATTTTATTTTTGAAAGTTAGATTTTACATAGTGCAGGATTCCAGATCCTGACAGGAGCACAGAGCTAATTCACACACACATAGATAAGAAGATAGTTTTCTTTCTTTTATTTTCTGTAAAGATAGTCACAGGTACTGAAGATTATCACCTGAAAAACAAAGAAGAAGAAGGGCTGGTCCCAACGCTGAAGAGAAAATAAGAAGTTTGAAGACAAATAAGTTTGATTCAGCAGTGCACACATAAATATCACATTACAAAACTGAGCAAAATACACTTTTAATAGGGTGACTTACTTGAGGAAAAGACACAAAGTCCTGTAGTCCCAACCCCTGCCCCTGGGGAGGGGACTACACTTCAGCCATAGAGAAGGTCTCCTTGCTTAGAGAAAAACTCCTTGGCTGTGTTTAACCTTATACCTATGCCCCCTTATCCGACAGGCTGCAAGATGCAAGGCTAAACTTTCAGACATTTACTCCTTGGATAAAATCATTTGGATTAAAGAACACAGAAAGAGATACACCATTAGCCAATCATAAATTATCATAGAAACTTATTTATTACAAATAGTAAAATAGACATCTAATTGCTGCTTTGCCAATTACAATTCATAAGTAGTATACTATTTCCAGTATCCACGATGAATTGTAAGCCACATTGAGCCTGCAAAAGGTGGGATAATGTGGGATACAACTGTAATAATAATAATACATACAAATAGTCTTTTTCCTTTCTATTGTTCCTGTGGAGGAATTTACCAGCCTGGAGCAAAAGTGCTAGCAAGATTCCTGTTTTTGCATGTGACCATATCACATGACTCTGTTAGTATATCACATGACATAGTAACATAGTAACATAGTAGATGACGGCAAAAAAAGACCTGCACGGTCCATCCAGTCTGCCCAACAAGATAACTCATATTTGTTGCTTTTTGTGTATACCTTACTTTGATTTGTACCTGTGCTCTTCAGGGCACAAACCGTATAAGTCCTCCCAGCACTATCCTCACCTCCCAACCACCAGCCCTGCCTCCCAACCACTGGCTCTGGCACAGACCGTAGAAGTCTGTCCAGCACTATCCCTGCCTCCCAACCACCAGTCCTGCTTCCCACCACCGGCTCTGGCACAGACCGTATAAGTCTGCCCAGCACTATCCCCGCCTCCCAACCACCAGACCCCCTCCCGATCTTGACTAAGCTCCTGAGGATCCATTCCTTCAGCACAGGATTCCTTTATGCTTATCCCACGCATGTTTGAATTCTGTTACCGTTTTCATTTCCACCACCTCCCGCAGGAGGGCATTCCAAGCATCCACTACTCTCTCCGTGAAAAAATACTTCCTGACATTTTTCTTGAGTCTGCCCCCATTCAATCTCATTTCATGTCCTTTCGTTCTACCATCTTCCCATCTCCGGAAAAGGTTCGTTTGCGGATTAATACCTTTCAAATATTTGAACGTCTGTATCATATCACCCCTGTTTCTCCTTTCCTCCAGAGTATACATGTTTAGTTCAGAAAGTCTCTCCTCATACGTCTTGTAACGCAAATCCCATACCATTCTCGTAGCTTTTCTTTGCACTGCTTCAATTCTTTTTACATCCTTAACAAGATACGGCCTCCAAAACTGAACACAATACTCCAGGTGGGGCCTCACCAATGACTTATACAGGGGCATCAACACCCCCTTTCTTCTGCTGGTCACACCTCTCTCTATACAGCCTAACAACCTTCTAGCTACGGCCACCGCCTTGTCACACTGATTCGTCGCCTTCAAATCCTCAGATACTATCACTCCAAGATCCCTCTCTCCACCCGTACCTATCAGACTCTCCCCGCCTAACACATACGTCTCCCGTGGATTTCTATTCCCTAAGTGCATCACTTTGCATTTCTTCACATTGAATTTTAATTGCCAAACCTTAGACCATTCTTCTAGCTTCCTCAGATCCTTTTTCATGTTTTCCACTCCCCCCGGGTGTCCACTCTGTTACAGATCTTAGTATCATCCTCAAATAGGCAAACTTTACCTTCTAACCCTTCGGCAATGTCACTCACAAATATATTGAACAGAATTGGCCCCAGCACCGATCCCTGAGGCACTCCACTACTCACCTTTCCCTCCGAGCGAATTCCATTCACCCCCACCCTCTGGCGTCTGTCCGTCAACCAGTTCCTAATCCAGTTCACCACTTCAGGTCCTATGTTACAAGAAATGATTTACTTGGGGAATATTGCTCTAAGGCACTCACTACTGTTTATAATTTAAGAGCAGGTTCTGTATTTATAAGTTTTAGGATATTAATTTCTCCACCAATCACCAAAGGTGATAATTGCAATAAATTAAATAAATTAAGTATATATCTCTGTTGAAATGCAGTATTCTGTACTGCAAGATTTGAAAGCATGTACTCAGAACACAAAGAGACTATATTTTTAGCTTCAAAAAGGTTTATTAAGTTACAATATGATTAATGCAATCATATAAGGCTAGCACAAACGAGAGATAGTTCTTTTAAGAGATCTTTACAGATAATCTGTACTTAAGTAAAGTAAAGTAGCAGGTCTAGATCAAAAGTTATGTTACTTACAAGTCCTTGTTACATAGTATGAACAGCATGAGGTAAGCACATGTTTGCAGAAGAGGTCCTCATAGCAGGCAGGTGGGCTACAGGTCCCAGGTCCCAGGAAGAGAGAATCTGTAGAGAAGAATCTGTGTTGCAGTTGAAGGGAAGCATCTGCTTGTCTGGAACAGCTTCTATCTTTTATACTCTTGCAAGCTGCAGGAAGACATGCCATGTGAATCTTTGTCTTGGTTTCCTGGTTTGCACACGACCCTTGGGCATTTGCAAAGCATTGTGGTATCTTGGTCTCATGTCTTATGACATCACAAGGCTTGCTGTCTGGATTTTGCTGATAAATGGTTTATTGTAGTGCAAGGTTTTCCCTGCTTGAATTTCTGTGATAGATATTCTGATAAGATTTGTCTGGGGCAGCCAGCAGGTGTCCTTTGTTTTTAGTAGCTGTATTTCACACCTTTCCCACCTGCCTATCTCCTTGCCTCTACTGGTTACCTTTGATATTTGTTGTGTTGATCAGCCTTATTTGTTGTGTTGATCAGAGGAAGAGAGTCAATTTATCCTTGAGGCAGTCTCTTACTTGAGAAGTCTTTTGTTAAAAGGAGGAGGTGAGGTCAGCAGTACCTTTTGTCTTTTAAATGTCTTTTAAATGATCCCCAAAAGGAGGGAAAAGAGGGCTTTGGAATGAAAGCCAGTTGCATCTTCAAATATATTTTTTAAGCTGTATTTTTGTATTGCTATATATGATCCAGCAAAATATCATGCTACATATTTCAATAATAAACTGATACCATTAAATGTCCCAGTTAACATAACTTCCACCAACCAGCCTACCAGACTCTTGTTTATAGTTTTCCTCCATTGTTATTGGTTGGCTTCACAGCATGATCACTGCATGAACCTTGCTTTTCCACTCACCTGCTCCACATGTGCTTCCCCCCCTTGTATAAGCATATGTATTTGTCATTTCCCATACTCGGCTCATTCCATTCTAACCACCTAGATTGCTCCATCTCCTTACACACAATACCCTAGAGATTTCTTCACACCATCCTTTTGTTTGCTATTAAGCACTTATCTATTCAGCATAGCTTATCTCTCCAGCACATGATTGCCCACGGCTTACCAGACTGTTGACATTATGGGAACTTTAACCCATCTATTTTTATTCAATACTTCAGATACTTAGACCTGGTCATGCTGGACCTTGTAGGGCATAAATTACAGTATATTTCTACAGTCCAAACAAACCAAATACTTACCTGGAAATAAATTATTTTAGATACTTACCTGTATTAGTTACAGAACTAAAGATTAAATCTTTAGTCATTTGAAATATTTAAAGATAACAAGAAAAGAAATCCTTGAAGTCAGTATTATTTATACTAAGAGTAAAGTTATCAATGACAAATGGTAACATCTGATTTATAGATAAAATCCTTATTTGAGGAAATCTTCTTAACTAATTGGAAGATAAAGTTGTGTTAAGAAAAAATTGTATTAAAATGAAAAGTTTATGAAAGAATTTGGTTTATGTACAAATTTATCTGAATTTACAAATGTTACAAGGAAAGTAAATTTCCAGTCTTATATAATAAAAGTTTAGGGAATTGTTTAATTCCAAAATATATTTTTAATATTTAATTACAATTTAAAATTAAAAATATTTTCCTAATAGCATATAGTGTTTAATAAATAAATAATTATAAATCAAGACAGGGTGTAACATCTTTTTTTCTGCAAACATCTTTTGACTCTAATTCAATTATTCATAGTCCAATTCCTTCTTGTTCTTTTTTTTTTTAAGTGTAAAGACCCATTAAGAGGATTGAAACCTGAGGTAACATGACACCATGACACTTTAAGTTTTACATTTACAATTGGTAAGTAAAGTTTGTCTTTTCTGATAATGGGTCCTCTTACATTACAGAATAGCCAATTGTAACATGGTAACATAGTAGATGACGGCAGAAAAAGACCTGCACGGTCCATCCAGTCTGCCCAACAAGATAACTCATATGTGCTACTTTTTGTGTATACCCTACTTTGATTTGTACCTGTGTTCTTCAGGGCACAGACCGTATAAGTCTGCCCAGCACTATCCCCGCCTCCCAACCACCAGTTCCGCCTCCCACCACCAGCTCTGGCACAGACCGTATATAAGTCTGCTCAGCACTATCCCCGCCTCCCAACCACCAATGAATCTTCTGTGATTCTCAAGTCCTGTAGGGAACAGGGAATTGCCCTATATATTCATCAGTGAGGAGAATTCAACATCCAGATGACAAGAGGTGAATACCTTGTTCCACACCCACCAAAAAGACCAAGAAACTGGATAAGATTTCAGAACTGTCTTAATATGAACAGAGAGTAGGGTTAAAAGGTCAGTATTCTCAATGGAGAAGAGTAGATAGTGGGGTTCCATAGGGCTCTGTGCTGGGACCGCTGCTTTTTAATATATTTATAAATTATCTAGAGATGGGAGTAACTAGTGAAGTAATTAAATTTGCTGATGACATAAATTGCGAGAGGAAAAATTACAAGAGGACCTTACAAGACTGGGAGACTGGGCATCTAAATGGCAGATGACTTTTAATATGAACAAATGCAAAGTGATGCATGTGGGAAAGAGGAAACTGAACTATAGCTACGTAATGCAAGGTTCCATGATAGGAGTCACCGACCAAGAAAGGGATCTAGGCGTCGTTGTTGAGGATAAGGTGAAACCCTCTGCTCAGTGTGTTGTGGCGGCTAAGAAAGCAAATAGAATCCTAGGTATTATTAGGAAAGGAATGGAAAACAAAAGTGAGGATGTTATAATGCCTTCGTATCGGTCCATGGTGTAACCGCACCTTGAATATTGTGTTCAGTTCTGGTTGCCGCATCTCAAAAAAGATATAATGGAATTAGAAAAGGTACAGAGAAGGGCAACAAAAATGATAAAGGGGATGAGACGACTTCCCTATGAGGAAAGGCGGAAGTGGCTAGGGCTCTTCAGCTTGAAGAAAAGACGGCTGAGGGGAGATATGATAGAGGTCTATAAAATAATGAGTGGAGCGGAATGGGTAGACGTGAATCGTTTGTTTACTCTTTCCAAAAATACTTGGACTAGGGGGCATGCAATGAAGCTACAAAGTAGTAAATTTAATACGAATCTGAGAAAATGTTTCTTCCCTCAACGTGTAATTAAACTCTGGAATTCGTTGACAAAGAATGTGGTAAAGGCGGTTAGCTTAGCGGGTTTAAAAAAGGAAAAGTCCATAGACCATTATTAAATTCATTTTGGAAAATCCACTGCTATTTCTGGGATAAGCAGCATCATAGGCGGTCGGTGGCCCAACTGTTTGGGGAGGCTAAAGGGGGCGGGGTTAGGGTGGGGCCAGGGGTGGAGCTTAAATCCATAATTGTCTGATCACACAGAAAAAAAATAAATAAATGTCACAATTAATACCTTTTATTAAATTTAGATATTAGTTATGTATCATATGTCAAAGAATAAAGTGGTTGCTCAAAGCATATACTAACCACAATCGCTCAACTGCAAAACACTATGCACAACTTTGTGCAAAAACACACTCTGAACCTTACTGTACCATAAATATTACACTGGGCAGAACCTAATACACCAATATACAGTGGTGGAAATAAGTATTTGATCCCTTGCTGATTTTGTAAGTTTGCCCACTGACAAAGACATGAGCAGCCCATAATTGAAGGGTAGGTTATTGGTAACAGTGAGAGATAGCACATCACAAATTAAATCCGGAAAATCACATTGTGGAAAGTATATGAATTTATTTGCATTCTGCAGAGGGAAATAAGTATTTAATCCCTCTGGCAAACAAGACCTAATACTTGGTGGCAAAACCCTTGTTGGCAAGCACAGCGGTCAGACGTCTTCTGTAGTTGATGATGAGGTTTGCACACATGTCAGGAGGAATTTTGGTCCACTCCTCTTTGCAGATCATCTCTAAATCATTAAGAGTTCTGGGCTGTCGCTTGGCAACTCGCAGCTTCAGCTCCCTCCATAAGTTTTCAATGGGATTAAGGTCTGGTGACTGGCTAGGCCACTCCATGACCCTAATGTGCTTCTTCCTGAGCCACTCCTTTGTTGCCTTGGCTGTATGTTTTGGGTCATTGTCGTGCTGGAAGACCCAGCCACGACCCATTTTTAAGGCCCTGGCGGAGGGAAGGAGGTTGTCACTCAGAATTGTACGGTACATGGCCCCATCCATTCTCCCATTGATGCGGTGAAGTAGTCCTGTGCCCTTAGCAGAGAAACACCCCCAAAACATAACATTTCCACCTCCATGCTTGACAGTGGGGACGGTGTTCTTTGGGTCATAGGCAGCATTTCTCTTCCTCCAAACACGGCGAGTTGAGTTCATGCCAAAGAGCTCAATTTTTGTCTCATCTGACCACAGCACCTTCTCCCAATCACTCTCGGCATCATCCAGGTGTTCACTGGCAAACTTCAGACGGGCCGTCACATGTGCCTTCCGGAGCAGGGGGACCTTGCGGGCACTGCAGGATTGCAATCCGTTATGTCGTAATGTGTTACCAATGGTTTTCGTGGTGACAGTGGTCCCAGCTGCCTTGAGATCATTGACAAGTTCCCCCCTTGTAGTTGTAGGCTGATTTCTAACCTTCCTCATGATCAAGGATACCCCACGAGGTGAGATTTTGCGTGGAGCCACAGATCTTTGTCGATTGACAGTCATTTTGTACTTCTTCCATTTTCTTACTATGGCACCAACAGTTGTCTCCTTCTCGCCCAGCGTCTTACTGATGGTTTTGTAGCCCATTCCAGCCTTGTGCAGGTGTATGATCTTGTCCCTGACATCCTTAGACAGCTCCTTGCTCTTGGCCATTTTGTAGAGGTTAGAGTCTGACTGATTCACTGAGTCTGTGGACAGGTGTCTTTCATACAGGTGACCATTGCCGACAGCTGTCTGTCATGCAGGTAACGAGTTGATTTGGAGCATCTACCTGGTCTGTAGGGGCCAGATCTCTTACTGGTTGGTGGGGGATCAAATACTTATTTCCCTCTGCAGAATGCAAATAAATTCATATACTTTCCACAATGTGATTTTCCGGATTTAATTTGTGATGTGCTATCTCTCACTGTTACCAATAACCTACCCTTCAATTATGGGCTGCTCATGTCTTTGTCAGTGGGCAAACTTACAAAATCAGCAAGGGATCAAATACTTATTTCCCCCACTGTATGTCCTGAGAATTTACATACATTTCTGCATCAGCAGTTTCAGGCCTCTTGGGCTTCCTCCACCTCCTACTGTTTATCTTGCTTCTTACATTGTTTGTTAGCCAGCACATCCTGTCCTTTCAAACTGCCAAAGATTTCCCTTCTAAAGGGGACATAAGCTATGTATTTAACTTTTACAATTTTGTTAAGTGAAAAAGCAATATAGTTTCATATTTCTCACAGACAGATATAGAGAAGGCAAAAGGAAAGAAAATAAATGGAAAGGCAAACCTGGAAAATAATTTAGGCGAAGATTGACATAAGGAAAGTGGAAAAGAGACTGAGACCAGCCCGATTAGAAAAACATTCCCAGACAACAAAGAGGGAGAGAAGGCGATATAGTGGACATGGGGGGAGTAAGGTGACAGAATGGAGATGCTGAATTGGGATGGGGGAAGAGAAGGGATATAATGGGATGGGATAGAGGAAGATACTGGCTTGGAGGAGGGGGGAAGAAATGATGCTAGATCAGGTAGGGAGGAAAAAAGGGATTTTGGAGGATGGTGGACATGTGTGGAGTAGGAAGACAGGGGAGATGCTGAACATGGGGAGAGTAGAAAGATGGGAGATGCTAGAAATGGGGGGAGTAAGAAAATGATGGGGGGTGCTGGGAACAGATATTCTGGACATGGGAGGAATAGGGATATGGGGAGATGCTGACATGGGAGGAATAGGGATATGGGGAGATGCTGACATGGAAGGGGAGAGGGACATGGAGGGATGCTGGAAACAAGGGGGAGTACGGTGATGGGGAGAGATGCTAGATTGAGATAAGGGAAGGAGGATATGCTGGACAGAAGGGGGCAAGAGAAAGAGAGAGAATATACTGGTCAGAGGAGTGAAAATATATAGAGAGGGTGCTGTACTGAAGGGAGGAAATAGAAAGAGAAGGTGCTGGAAGAAGGGAGATTTAGCAAAAAAAAAAAAACAGGAATAATAGGATGAAGAATGGAATGGTTGGGCTGATGGAGATGAAAAACTGTAGGTAGATGTAGTTTAAACAAAAGGAAGATTGATTCATAAGAATGAATGAAGTCTGAGCAGATTAAGAGACAGAAAAATAAATGAAGGAAAGCTGAAGGGAACAGATCAAAATAAGAGATGGCTATTCACTCTGTCGCTCCCCAGTACCTCTCCACTCTTGTCTCCTCCTACGTTCCCCCTCGAGTACTCCGTTCTGTTGATAAATCTCTCTTATCCGTCCCTTCCTCCTCTAATGCTAATTCAAGACTCTGTTCCTTTTATCTCGCCGCACCTCATGCCTGGAATAGACTTCCCGAGCCTGTACGTCTAGCCCCGTCTTTAGCCGTTTTCAAGTCCAAACTCAAAACCCACCTCTTTACCACTGCTTTTGACTCCTAACTCACTTACCCTGTCCTTTATCCTCATCTCTCGTTATTCCCTTTACTTTAATTGTTCTGTCTGTTTACCTGTCTTATCTAGATTGTAAGCTCTTTGAGCAGCTACTGTCTTCTGTGTATGGTGTACAGCGCTGCATATGCCTTGTAGCGCTATAGAAATGTTAAGTAGATAGATAGATGTGCTTTTCCGGATTTAATTTGTGATGTGCTATCTCTCACTGTTACCAATAACCTACCCTTCAATTATGGGCTGCTCATGTCTTTGTCAGTGGGCAAACTTACAAAATCAGCAAGGGATCAAATACTTATTTCCACCACTGTACCACCCATACAGAAAATGCAGACCGTCAACAATATTGAAACAAGGGATCATAATATCACAATTCTCATGTAGAGCCACAAAACATCCTAATTCATGTTTAATGTGGGATAAAATGTCATAAATAAGTAAATAAACTTTTAATGTTGAAAGTGGACATATTCTAAACACTATAATGAAAATAAAATGATCTTTTCTACCTTTGTTGTCTGGTGACTTTGTTTTTCTGATTGTGCTGGCCCAGTATCCGATTCTGCTGCTATCTGTCCTCTTAACTCCGTTTCCAGGGCTTCCTTTCCATTTATTTGTTTACTTTCCGCCTTTCTTCTTCATTTCTTGTCCTACATCCATAAGTAAAAGCTGGGTCCTCCGCAAACTTGACTGTCCAGTGGATCCAGCTTTTGCCTATTTTCTTCATCCATGTGCAGTTTTTCTACTCTCTTCCTTTTCCCTCATCTCATCTCTTTCCTCACTCTTCCCTCGCCTCCATCCATGTCCAGCATTTCTTCTCTCTCCCTTCCCTCTCCTCTCCCCTTCATCCACCATGTGCAGCAACCCTCCTCTCTCCTCCCCTCCATCCACCCATGTCCAGCAACCCTCCTCTCCCCTGCCCTCTCCTCTCCCCTTCATCCACCATGTGCAGCAACCCTCCTCTTCCCTCCCCTCCATCCACCCATGTCCAGCAACCCTCCTCTCCTCTCCCCTGCCCTCTCCTCTCCCCTTCATCCACCATGTGCAGCAACCCTCCTCTCCCCTTCCCTTCATCCACCCATGTCCAGCAACCCTCCTCTCCTCTGCCCTCTCCTCTCCCCTTCATCCACCATGTGCAGCAACCCTCCTCTCCTCTCCCATCTGCCCTCGTTTCCTTCCTGCCCCCCCCTCCCGCCGTACCTTAGATATTATATTTTTGCTGGAGTCGCGGGCAGCGCCGGCATTGAAGACATCAGCAGGCTCATCGCGCTTCCAGCAGCCTTCCCTCGCAAGTCGGATGATGGCGCCGCCCTCTTCTGATGTATTTCCTGTTTCTACGAGGGCGGAGCCATCATCCGACTTGCGAGGGAAGGCTGCTGGAAGCGCGATGAGCCTGCTGATGTCTTCAATGCCGGCGCTGCCCGCGACTCCAGCAAAAATATAATATTTAAAGGTATGGCGGGTGGCGGGGGGGCGGGGCAGTGGCGGGCTGGGGAGGCTTAGCCTCCCCAAGCCTCTTATACGGGGCGCCTATGAGCAGCATAAAATGTATTGAACTTTTTTGAGATCTTGCCAGGTATTTGTAACCTGGATTGGCCACTGTTGGAAACAGGATGCTGGGCTTGATGGACCTTTGGTCTGTCCCAGTGTGGCAATACTTATATACTTATGTAGATGTATAAAATGGAGGCAACCAAATATCCAGTGGGAGCAGCAGAATTTGTTCTAGTTCCACCCATTATTGGTCCGGATGGGCGTGCTGCCAAAGAAAAATAATGTGTAAATTAGCGGCCCAATAGTACTTCTTCAAACTTGCTCAGTGAACATTGCTGCTGTCATAGGGCTGCTATCAGAGCAGCATTCATTGAGCAAGTCTGAAAGTGTTCCACATGTCCCTGACGCAGTACAACGAAATGCTGGCCACTGTCTGCTGCAGACGGTGCTGTTGAAGAGTGCAGAAGAAGTAATGGGCAGAATATAATTTGAGAAGTTAAGTACATAAGCTTTGATATGCACCAGTGATTGCATTTACATATATATGAAAAAAGATGTAAATATAAACACAAGAGGGTTTTTTTATGCCAATGATTGCACCAAATCTGTTTATAGACCTAATACAAAAAGGTCTGAGCTTGCTGAGGCTTTTTCCTCTATGTGTTTAGTGAATGCCTTCATGAGTTTTTTTTTTTTTATTAGGTGAGAGCTTGTTGTTTTGTAGATTGGATAATTGTACTCCATCTCCTTCCCAGATTTCAAGCTATGAGGTAAGACAATTTTCAAGGGACTGGAGAAATTCCTTTACTAATTCTATTCTAGCTGCTGAGAGCACTCCCAGAGCACATCCTCACTCAACCACCAGTATCACGTGACCCCTTCACAGCTATATTTTGAAAGTCTTCAATTAAATCTCTGTCCATTTCTTCTGTCTGTGAAGGAGGCCTGTATTATCACACCAATGTAAATACATTTTCCAATGCCTCTTTCCAGACTGACCCACAGTGCCTCTTCCTTACCCTGTGTGGCTTTAATATTATCTTTATCATCTAAAGCCAGTCCCTCTCTCTTTCTTCCTACCCTGTTGTTCCTGAACAGATTATAGCCCTGCATAAACTATATCCCAGTCACGGTTCTCTGTGAACCATGTCTCCATGATTTTGCCACTAAAGCAAATCAGCCTCTTCCATCACGGCCTCTAGATCCAAAACCTTATTTCCCATACGACGGGCATTAGTATATACTGCTTTCCAAATGCCCCTTGTTCCCATTTATGTAGAGGTATTTAATGCTTCACTTACCTGGAAGCTTATACTTACCTGGGGGCTTTGATCACCCAGCCCTAATGATTCTAGTTTAAAGCCCTCTTCAGTAGGCTAGCCAGTCTACTGCTGAAAACACTTCTTCCCTTCTTTGATAGATGGACACCATTTCTGCTCAGAAACCTTTGGAAAAGCATCCCATGGCCCAGGAAGCCAAAACTCTCTTGACGACACCATCTGTGTAGCCACATATTCATCTCCAGGATATGAGCTCCTCTGACTTGGCCTTTACCCTCAACAGGAAAGATAAACGAGAACACCGCCTGTGCACCTGTCTGCTTTACCTTCTCTCCCAAAGCCATGACGTCACTTTTGATACGTCCAGTGGGGTACCTAGCAATATCATTTGTGGCAACATGGATGAGCAGCATCAAATAATAGTCATTAGGCTTGATGAGTCTCAGCAAGCTCCCTGTAACATCTTGAATTTTGGCACCTGACAAACAGCACACCTCCCGAGACATCATGTCTGGTCTGCAGATGGATGCCTCCATACCCCTCAGAAGGGAATCACCAACCACCACTATCTCTTGCCTCCTAGTGGTCACTGATCCAGCAACTTTGGGGATTTAGAGCTTCAGTTCCTCCTCTCCCTGAGATGCTCTCACCTCCTCCACTTCCAGGGCTACATACCAGTTCTTCAGTTCGAGGGCAAGTGGAGTCATGGTATCAATCCTGCAGATCTCTTGATCTGCATGTCTGCTAGGACCTGCCCCCATGGCAACAGAAAATGTACATCATAAGGGGTAGAACCAGGCAGAGACATGCAATGTGCTTAAGAGGAGGTCCCATATCGTACTGTTGACACCACAGCAAATGTGAAGAAGCCACAAAGAGAGGTTTTAGGGGAGGGGTTGGCAACAAGAGGGGGAGATGCTGGACTGTGTGGGTGAAGGCAGGCAGGGCTATGTCAAATCAAAATATGGCATGTCTAGCTAGCTCCATTACTAAAACTGGATACAAAAGGTTGCCAATCGGGAAGAGTCGAGGACACAAGTCTGAAATTGGTAATGTCTAGTAATCTTACCTAAGGATAGAAATGCCATGTGAAATGGGAATGAGTTTAACTGTAGGGGTATATTACTATCTGCCTAATCAGAATGGTGCAACAGCCTGAAAAGCTAATGGAGATTATACAGGTTAGTAAAAATTTGCAATGTGAAAATGGAAATTTCAGTTCCCTAATATCATTGGATAAAAAATGTCCCATCAGAGACTGCTAGGGAGGTAATTGTGGATGTCTGGGAAACCTGACTGGCTGGTTGTGTCCCGAGTGAAGGGTTGAGAACCCCTGCCGTGGATGTAGGAAACTAGGTAAATTATTCCAGAGGGAAGGACCTGTAACACTAAAAATAGAGTCATGGATCAAATCAAGATGAATGTGTCTAAATTTAAGACTGAAATTTTGTAATCGTCTCTCTTGTACTATGTAAGCCACATTGAACCTACCAAAGGGTGGGATACAAATGCAATAAATAAATAAAAGTTCTAAATACCTTATATGACTGCTTCACGGAGCAGCTGATCCTGGAACTGAAAGGAGGAATTATTTTAGTGGGTTTTGGGGGGCTCAGCACACAAGGTAAGGGAGCTATGTACCTGGGAGCATTTTATGAAGTCCACTGCAGTGCCCCCTAGCGTGCCCGATTGCTGTCCTAGCATGTCAGGGGGACCAATGTACTACAAATGCTGGCTCCTCCCACCTCCAAATGGCTTGCATTTGGACATTTTAGACTTGGACGTCTTTGGTTTTGAAAATTGCCGAAAATCAAAGACGTCCAAATCTAAGTATGTCCAAATCCAAGGACGTCCTTGGTATTTTCAAAACGAAAGATGGACGTCAATCTTTTTTTGAAAAATGACCTTTTCCCCACTTCCAAATTTGGATGTTTTACAAAGATGTCCAAATTCCAACTTAGACGTTTCTTTCGAAAATGCCTCTCCATATCTTTTTTGAGATGTGGCGATCAGAATTGAACACAATATTCGAGGTGCGGTCACACCATGGACCGATACAAAGGCATTTTAATGTTCTCATTTTTGTTTTCCATTCCTTTCCTAATAATACTTAACATTCTATTTGCTTTCTTAGCCGCCGCAGCACACTGAGCAGAGGGTTTCAACATATCATCAATGATGATGCCTAGATCTCTTTCTTGGTCGGTGACTCCTAACGTGGAACCTTGCATTACATAGCTATAATTTGGGTTCTTCTTTCCCACATGCATCACTTTGCTCTTGGTCACATTAAACGTCATCTGCCATTTAGATGCCCAGTCTTGTAAGGTCCTCTTGTAATTTTCACAATCCTCTTCCGATTTAACAACTTTGAATAACTTTGTGTCATCAGCAAATTTAATTACCTCATTAGTTACTCCCATCTCTAGATCATTTATAAATACGTTAAAAAAGCAGCGGTCCCAGCATAGACCCCTGGGGAACCCCACTAATCTACCCTTCTCCATTGAGAATACTGACCATTTAACCCTACTTTCTGTTTTCTATCTTTTAACCAGTTTTTAATCCACAATAGGACACTACCTCCTATCCCATGATTCTCCAATTTCTTCTAGAGTCTTTCATGTGGTACTTTGTCAAACGCCTTTTGAAAATCCAGAAACACAATATCAACTAGCTCATCTTTATCCACATGTTTGTTCATCCCTTCAAAGAAATGTAATAGATTGGTGAGACAAGATTTCCCTTCACTAAATCCTTGTTGGCTTTGCCTCATTAATCCATGTTTTTGAATATGCTCTGTAATTTTGTTCTTTATAATAGTCTCTACTATTTTGCCCGGCACCGACATCAGGCTCACCGGTCTATAATTTCCCAGATCTCTCTGGAACCTTTTTAAAATATCGGCATTAAATTGGCCACCCTCCAATCTTCCGGTACCATGCTCAATTTTAAAGATAAATTTTACAGTTCTTATATCAACCTTCAATAAAATTCAAAACCGACTACTCCACAGAAAATGTCAACCCTCTCTCTAGACACTTACTCATGAATGACTCCTGAGGAAATTAGAAATTCATGGCATAGTAAGCAATATCCTACTGTAGATTAAGAACTGGTTAGAAGATAAAAAACAGAGAGTAGGGTTTTTTTATTTATTACATTTGTATCCCACATTTTCCACCTATTTGCAGGCCCAGTGTGGCTTACATAGTACCGTAAAGGCGTTCCCAATTCTAAAAATCCAGTAATGAACATAGCCATTTTCAAACCAGAAAAACGTCCAACTTAAATGGTCAGCATTGAGAAGGGTAGATTGTGGGGTTCCCCAGAGATCTGTGCTGGGACTGCTGCTTTTTAACGTATTTATAAATGATCTAGAGATGGGAATAACTAGTGAGGTAATTAAATTTGGTGATGATACGTGGAGGGGCATAATCGAAAGGGGCGCCCAAGTTTTCCTGAGGACGTCCTCGCAGGACGTCCTGGCGAAGGGGCAGGGAAACCCGTATTAGCGAAACAAGATGGGCGTCCACCTTTCGTTTTGATAATACGGTCGAGGATGCCCAAATCGTGAAATTTAGGTCAACCTTAGAGATGGTCATCCCCGATTTTTGGTGATAATGGAAACCGAGGACGCCCATCTCAGAAATGACCAAATTCAAGCCATTTGGTTGTGGGAGGAGCCAGCATTCATAATGCACTGGTTCCCCTGACATGCCAAGACACCAACCGGGCACCCTAGGGGGCACTGCAGTGGACTTCAGAAATTGCTCCCGGTGCATAGCTCCTTTACCTTGGGTGCTGAGCCCCCCAAAAAACCCCAAAACCCACTCCCCACAACTGTACACCACTACCATAGCCCTTAGGGGTGAAGGGGGGCACCTACATGTGGGTACAGTGGGTTTTTGGTGGGTTTTGAAGGGCTCACATTTACCACCACCAGTGTAACAGGTAGGGGGGGTGGGCCTGGGTCCGCCTGCCTGAAGTGCACTGCACTCACTAAAACTGCTCCAGGGACCTGCATACTGCTGCGATGGACCTGAGTGTGATATTTGAGGCTGGCATGGAGGCTGGAAAAAATATTTAAAAAAATTTTTTTTTGAGGGTGGGAGGGGGTTAGTGACCACTGGGGGAGTATGGGGAGGTCATCCCCGATTCCCTTCGGTGGTCATCTGGTCATTTAGGGCACATTTTTGTGACTTGGTCGTAAGAAAAAAAGGACCAGGTAAAGTCGTCCAAGTGTTCGTCAGGGACGCCCTTCTTTTTTCCATTATCAGTCGAAGGCGCCCATGTGTTAGGCACGCCCCAGTCCCACCTTCGCTACGCCTCCAACACACCCCCATGAACTTTGGTCGTCCCCGCAATGGAAAGCAGTTGAGGATGCCCAAGATCGGCTTTTGATTATGCCGATTTGGGTGACCCTGTGAGAAGGACACTCATCTTTATAAATGACCTCGAGATGGGAGTAACTAGTGAGGTAATTAAATTTGCAGATGACACAAAATTATCCAGGGTTGTCTCGTCGCAGGAGGAGTGTGAAAAATTACAAGAAGACCTCGTGAGACTGGAGGATTGGGCATCCAAATGGCAGATGAAACTCAACGTTGACAAGTGCAAAGTGATGCATGTGGGAAGGAGGAACCCGAATTACAGCTATGTTATGCAAGGTTCCGCGTTAGAAGTTACGGACCAAGAAAAGGATCTGGGAGTCATCGTGGATAGGACATTGAAATCTTCAGCTCAATGTGCTGCGGCGGCTAAGAAGGCGAACAGAATGTTGAGTATTATTAGAAAAGGGATGGAAACCAAGCATGAGTATGTTATAATGCCGTTATATCGCTCCATGGTGCGACCGCACCTGGAGTATTGTGTTCAGTTCTGGTCACCTCATCTCAAAAAAGATATAAAGGAATTGGAGAAGGTGCAGAGACAGGCGACAAAAATGATAAAAGGGATGGGACGACTACCCTATGAGGAGAGGTTAAGACAGCTAGGACTCTTTAGCCTGGAGAGAAGGCGGCTGAGAGGTGATATGATAGAGGTTTACAAAAAAATGAGCGGGATAGAGCGGACAGATGTGAAGCGTTTGTTTACGCTTTCTAACAATAATAGAACCAGGGGACAGAAAATGAAATTAGAATGTGGTAGGTTTAAAACAAATCAGAGAAAGTTTTTCTTTACTCAGCGCGTAGTTAGACTCTGGAACTCATTGCCGGAGAAGGTAGTGACAGCAGCTGGCCTTGCTGAGTTTAAAGGGGGTCTGGACAGATTTCTGAAGGAAACGTCCATTGATCTTTATTAAATTTGGGGTTTTTTGCCAGGTTCTTGGGGCCTGGATTGGCCGCTGTCAGAGACAGAGTGCTGGGCTTCATGGACCTTTGGTCTTTTCCCAGCGTGGCAGTGCTTATGTGCCTATCTTGCGATTTGTGTCGAGAGATGGGTGACCTTCTCTTTTGAAAATAAGCCTGAAAGTTATTCAAAGTTGTTAAATTGCAAGAGGATTGTGAAAAATTGCAAGAGGACCTATGAGACTGGGAGCCTGCGCATCCAAATGGCAGATGACCCTTAATGTGAGCAAGTTTAAAGTGATGCATGTAGGAAAAAGGAGTGCAAACTATAGCTACATGATGCAGGGTTCCATATTAGAAGCCACCATCCAGGAAAAGGATCTAGGTATCATCACTGATACGTTGAAATCCTCTGCTCAGTGTGCAGCGGCAGCTAAGGAAGCAAATAGAATGTGAGGAATTATTAGTAAAGAAATGGAGAACAAAAATGAGGACATTTTAATGCCTTTGCATTGTTCCATGGTGTGACCATACCTAGAATATTGTGTGCAGTTCTGGTCACCACAGCTCAAAAAATATATAGTAGAATTAGAAAAGGTACAGAGAAGGGTGACAAAAATGATAAAGAGAATGGGACAACTTCCCTATGAGGAAAGGCTAAAGTGGCTAGGGCTCTTCAGCTTGGAGAAGAGATGGCTGAAGGGAGACATGATAGAGGTCTATAAAATACTGAGTGGGGTAGAACGAGTAGATGTGAATTGCTTGTTTACTCTTTCCAAAAATACAAAGACTAGGGAGCAGGCAATGAAGCTACTGAGTAGTAAATTTAAAATAAATCAGAGAAAATATTTCTTCACTCAATGTAAAATAAAAGTCTGGAATTCATTACCAGAAAATGTTGCAAAAGCAGTTAGTTTAGCAGGATTTAAATAATGTTTGGATAATTTTCTTAAAGAAAAGTCTATAAGCCATTATTAAGAGGGTCTTGAGAAAATCCACTGCTATTTATAGGATAAGCAGCATCAAATATGTTTTACTCTTTTGGGATTTTGCCAGGTACTTGTGACCTGGATTGGCAACTGTTGGAACAGGATACTGGGCTTGATGGACCTTCAGTCTGTTATAAGAACATAAGAATAGCCATGCTGAGTCAAATCAATGGTCCATCTAACTCGGTAGCCTGTTTCAAACAGTGGCCAATGCAGGTCACAAGTACCTGGCAGAAACCCAAATAGTAGCAATATTCCATGCTATCAATCCCAGGGCAAGCAGTGATTTCCTCATGTCTATCTCAATAGCAGACTGTGGACATTTCCTCCAGGAACTTATCCAAACCTTTTTTAAACCCAGATACACTAATCGCCACTACCACATCCTCCGGCAACGAGTTCCAGAGTTTTACTATTCATTGAGTAAAAATGTATTTATTTTAAAATTATTTCCATGTAACGTCATGGAGTGTCCCCTAGTCTTTGTACTTTCTAAAAAGAGTGAAAAATCGATTCACTTCTGTTCGTTCTATACCACTCAGGATTTTGTAGACCTCAATCATATCCCCCCTCAGCCTTCTCTTTTCCAGGATGAAGAGCCCTAAACTCTTTAGCCTTTCCTCAAATGAGAGGAGTTCCATCTCCTTTATCAATTTGGTCTCTCTTCTTTGAGCTTTTTCTAATTCTGCTATATCTTTTTTGAGATACAGTGACCAGAACTGAACACAATACTCAAGGTGAGGTCTTACTATGGAGTGATAGAGAGGCATTGTAGTATTCTTGGTCTCATTTACCATCCCTTTCCTAATAATTCCTAGCATCCTATTTGCTTTTTTAGCTGCCACCACACACCAAGTAGAAGATTTCAGCTTATTGTCTACAATCATACCTAGATTTTTTTCTTGGGTGCTGACTCCCAAGGTGGACCCTAGCATCAGGTAACTATGATTTGGATTTTTCTTCCCAATGTGCATCACTTTGCATTTGTCCACATTAAATTTCATCTGCCATTTGGATGCCCAGTCTTCCAATTTCCTAAGGTCTTTCTGCAAATTTTACAGTCCGCACATGTTTTAACAACTTTGAATAGTTTTGTGTCATGTGCAAATTTAATCACCTCACTTATCATTCCGATTTCCAATGTTTATGTTCTTATGTTATGTTATCAGCAATGGCTATATACAAGAAACCAACTGACAGATGTAGCTACAATTCTAGCTTCCATCCTTCACATACCAAAAAGTCCATTATAAAGCTACATGTTACCATTGTATCTGCTCTGGCCCAAGAGACAGAGGTAAATACCTCAAAATCCTTATCCTTCAAACAAAAAAAAAGGCTACAACCCCAAAATAATCTCCAAGAAGATTGCCTCTTTCCTCAAAACAACCTGGGAAATCTTATTGCAGTAGAAAGAAAAGAAAGTCACTGAGAGAATCCCCCTTGTAGTGACATACAATTCAGAGTCGGAAAAACTGAGAAGAATCATAAAAGATCTACAGCCACTACTCTAGGAGGAAGAATTACTAAAAGCGATATTCCCAGCTTCACCAATGCTGGCCCTCTGACAACCATCTAATCTGAAACAAAAATTAGTGAAAAGCAAACTCCTAATAGTAACTAAAAAAAAGAGTGGCACACATCCCTGCAATATACCAAGCTGCTAACTATACCAACACATATAATTCACCTTTATTTACTATACTGCAATTTATATGAAAAAGAAGTAAGTGGTTTAAAATGAGCAAAGATTTTTGGGGAAAGGGAAAAGGAAAATACAATAGCAGGCCTAAGTTACATTCCAAGTAATCAAAAAAAGGGGGGAGGGGAATACGGTTAAGGAAATAATTATATTAAAATTGGTTAAGTGAAAATTAAAATTTTAATACTGTAAAATTAAATTTGATTAAATAAGATACAAAAGAGGGAGGGGGAGGAAGTGCAAAAGAGACAAGACTACTAGTGATGCTGTAATGAGATAGAGAAGGGTGGGTTTTGAATGGGTGGGTATACTATTTTGAAAAGATGTGTTTTAAGAAAAGATTTAAATCTAATAAATAATGAAGATTAAGGGGGATGGAATTCCACAAGGAACAAGCATGTGGATAAAGGTGAGTTGGTTGATATTATTTATCTGGATTTTCAAAAGGTGTTTGACAAAGTACCTCATGAAAGTGAGGTAATTAACTTTGCTGATGACACAAAGTTATTCAAAGTTGTTAAATCGCGGGAGGATTGTGAAAAATTACAAGAGGACCTTACGAGACTGGGCATCTAAATGGCAGATGCCATTTAATGTGAGGAAGTGCAAAATGATGCATGTGGGAAAGAGGAACTCGAATTATAGCTACTTAATGCAAGGTTCAACATTAGGAGTCACTGACCAAGAAAGGGGTCTAGACGTCGCTGTTGATGACACGTTGATACCCTCTGCTCAGTGTGTGGCGGCGGCGGCTAAGAAAGCAAATAGAATGTTAGGTATTATTAGGAAAGGAATGGAAAACAAAAATGAGAACATTATAATGCCTTTGTATCAGTCCATGGTGTGACCGCACCTCGAACATTGAGTTCAATTCTGGTCACCGCATTTCAAAAAAGATATAGTGGAATTAGAAAAGGTACAGAGAAGGGCAACGAAAATGATAAAGGGGATGGGACGACTTCCAGATGAGGAAAGGCGGAAGTGGCTAGGGCTCTTCAGCTTGGAGAAAAGATGGCTGAGAGGAGATATGATAGAGGTCTATAAAATAATGAGTGGAATGGAATGAATAGATGTGAATCGTTTGTTTACTCTCTCCAAAAATACTAGGACGAGGGGGCATGCGATGAAGCTACAAAGTAGTAAATTTAAAATGAATCAGAGAAATGTTTTCTTCACTCAACGTGTAATTAAACTCTGGAATTCGTTGCCAGAGAATGTGGTAAAGGCGGTTAGTTTAGCGGGGTTTTTAAAAAGTTTGGATGGCTTCCTAAAGAAAAGTCCATAAACCATTATTTAAATGACTTGGGAAAAATCCACAGCTTATTCTGGGATAAGCAGCATAAAATGTATTGAACTTTTATGGGATCTTGCCAGGTATTTCTGATCTGGACTGGCCACTGTTGGAAACAGGACGCTGGGCTTGATGGATCTTTGGTCTGTACTTATGTAAGGGGCAACAACGCTGAAATACGAAGACAGAGTAAGGTGTGAGTGGATCTGTAGAAAGAAGGGACTCCACAGTCACTCACATGGAAAAGCATTCAGCGTAAGGGACTCCTACACATGCTCATCTTCAAATGTAGTGTATATTAGTCAATTCAAGAAATGTGAAGAAGAATGCTATGTTGGAGAGACAGGCCAGATGCTTAAGATAAGACTAAACTTACATAGGCACCACATTAAACGCCACAGTACTTATCAGGGTGACACTTCTGTAGGACAGCATTTTGTAAGACCAGTGCACTGCATTAATGACTTTATGGTGAGAATACTAAAAAAAACCCTATAGATCAGTTTTTAGCCCACATGCCAGTTTCTGATTTGGGATTCATGAGCCCCCTAGAGTCTCAGTTGGCTCTTCTGGGTATGATGTCATCTTGAGCCCAGATCATCGCACACAACCTTCACAACCATGGACTCAAGCCTAAAGAGACCATGATTGACAGGGTGGTAATGGCAGGGAGGGGGATGGTGGGACAAAGAGCAGTATGATGGAGGCAGGCCAGGAGGTATTTGTGGATGCCATCCTCGGTGGAAGTGATACCAAAGGCCATTTTGGACCGGGACAGCCTGCAGTTATGGCAGGTCCAATGGCAGACAATCTATCTGTTCAGCTTGGTGAGGTAAAACTTCCTGCTTCTCTGCTATCTTGTCCAGTCTCTATGACCCTTGTTGCAATTTGGAAAGTGATGTAACAAATCCAACTTTTATCTTCTGATATAATGCAGCTGGAGAAAAAAAAGTTGAGAATGACTAAGCAGTTGATCAAGTGTCAAAGAGTTGAAGTTCTGGAGAAGAAGCTGGAATCCTCTCAGATAATACAGGATTCTTTGATTAAGGATATTTCTAATTTGAACTTGAAAGCAGAGAACTTTGAAAATTACACTAGACATTGTACTTTGAGATGTTTGAATTTTCCATGTTGAGAGACCCCAGGCACGGTTATGGGGTAGCCCTGTGAATAACTCAGCCAGACATGAGATATAAATGTGAAAATAAATGCTTTATTCACCCGAGTCTTGGGACCTATTGCTTCACAGGCCAGGAATATCAGATGCAACAGTTTCTTACTTAGCAACCGTCTTAAATAGGCCACTAGCTAGTAGGCCAAGCAGTCTGGGGCTGGTGGGGCTGCCCAAAACACAGTTCTCAGATCTTCTGAGAACTGGGGTCTGACTCCAGCCAGATGTCAGCACATTTGTAAGCCTTAACAAGAAGCAAAGTTGGCTTACCTCAGTCAGGGCATAGCAGCTAAATGTATTCTGTAACGTCACATGCTTGGGCTTCAGTTCTTCCTTCGCTGGGTCTCCTTACCCTCATCCTGGCCCTGTCTTTTAAACTCCCAGGTATTAATTCCACCCTTCCTGGCTCAATTCCTCACGGGGCAGGATCAGTACTGTCAAGGTGGCCCAGACTAGTTAGAGAGGGATTTTTTTTTAAGGTGAGGGGCAGTGTTCTATATACCCCATCATATATGTGTTACCTTGGGAAATGTTGAGATTATATTTATTGGAAATATTGGAGATTCCTGCTGCTAATGTTCCTCCATTTACATCTGTATATTATCTACCAACTAAAAAGAAGAAGGATTCCTAATTACAAGGAGAAGACAATTTGGAAATGGATGTTTTAGATCTTTCAGGTGTTCTAGAGAGATCTGATTTAGAGTTACTAGTTCCTGAGACCCTGATGCATCAGCCATACTAGCTGTTCCACATGACCATCCATTCTCCTCTTTCCCAGTTGCCAAAAAGTAGTGCTTAATCTCTCCGGTTCATTTACAGGACATCACCCTGTGTCACCTGATGCCTTGCTACACAACCAAACAACACTCTCACCAAGATTAATGAGGAGAATGCTCTATGGAAAGGCTTGCATGGAGCCTCCGACTGAAGCGGCCATCAGCGGGCGACATCACTGGCTCAAACACAGTCACTTTAAAGTTTGCTTCTTAGTTTGTATTTTATTTTCCTTAACATTTATCTGCACTGACAACCGCTTTGGTTTGTAAAATAATTATACTGCAAAACTAAAACTTAAAAAGTTAACTAAGAGGCCCTTTTACTGAGCTGCGTGAGGCATTAATGCATGCTTAATGCAGCAAAAATGGGGTAACACAGGACACGGTGCAGTGTCCTGTGTTTGTTTTGTCATTAGCATGCAGTAATGGTGTGCTAATTTTCTTTTTTTTTTTTTTTTTGGCTGGGGGTGTGTCATAATCAGAGAATGGATGTTAAAGCGTAAACTGTTTAGCGTGCTGATATTATTACACGCTAACTGGCTTACGCGTGCTTAACACAGGAACCCTTAGCACCTTCTAATTTGGAGGTAAGTGCACTTGTATCATTTTCTTTTTCAGTTGCTGCATTAGAGAATGACACGGGCCCGTCCCCGTGAGTTCTGTCTCCGTCCCCACCCCATCCCTGTAGGTTCAGTCTCTGTCCCTGTCCTATCCCCACAGGCCCTGTCTCCGTCCCCTCCCCTTCCCCATGGGCTCTGTCCTCATCTGCAGAAGCCTCGAACACTTATGATTTTATATATAAATCTTTTTATTAAAGTATAAAAACAAACAATTTGCTGTGCAACTGTTGTGTATACATTGCAAATAGAAAACAATAACAACAATGAGCAGCTATAATAACCCTCCCCCCCTCCACCACCACCACACTCTACCTTTCCAACCCCAACAATAGCTGACTTGTACTACTCCAATGAACCCTAATCCACCCTGCTAAAATGTCCAGGGGTTCAAAATACAACCTGTTCTGCATGCCCTATAGGGGGAGAAATATGCTTAATGAAGCATTGTTTTGATTTTTTAATCTGTGGATAAATCTCAGGATTCCGTCTAGCTCTCCTGTCTTCCATAGTCCTTCCTACTATAGAAAATGTCTTCTTAGAAGATGTGCTGGTAGCAGAATGTACAGGACCCCCCATGCAAATTTTGCTAGCTGTGACCAGCATGTTTGCTTGTTTTTCCAAAAAATCTAAATATCATCATCCACATCACTCCAACATAAATAACAGTCCAGTTTATTAACAGGCTTCAAAGTAGAAAATGACACGGGGACAAAGTGTGTCCCCGTTACCATGGGATCTGTTACCATCCCTGCCCAGTCCCTGTGGGATCTGTCCCCTTGTCCTCCCCATACCTGCGGGTTCTGTCCCCATCCCCGTGGTTACCGCAGGCCCTGTCCCCGTGTCATTCTCTATGCTGCATAGTTCAGTTGCTCACATTTGCACACAGCATGAAAAGAAAATAAGAGATGGCAATTTCATGGCCACAGTAGAAACGGAATAGAAACTGGCAATCAGTCATTTTCTGGTTGCAGGATGAATGGCCGTAGGACGTGAGAAAGGCCTACATAAGGATGTACTATGGCCATTTTTCCCACACCTTTGTAAAAGGACCCCTATATATCTGGAAAAAATGTCATTGAAGCTCAACATTGCAGACAGCCCGGGCTGCTGAGATTAAAAAAATAATAATAACTAACCAAATACCCTAGAAGATGCCCCCCCCTGCATGTAGAGAAACCCACCCAGATGGGCCTTGGCACAGACTTGCTTCCTCTATACTCCCAAGCCTGGAGGGTTCTAGTGAATTCTGGGCTAGTCTCCACCGGAGCTGGTATTGATCAATCATAGATAGACAACGGCACTAGCATTCTAAGCAATCAAAATACAGAATATTAAATCTTACAACTCCTGGAAGATACTGGGAAGCATGCTATCAAAATCTCACTCTAAGTCACTGTTGCAAGGATATTTGCAAGCTATCTAGAGGAAAGGGATTAGGCTGCCATCTACCTATCAGATTAAGGATTGCAGGGGAAAGGGGAAAAAAACAGATTTGATTCCTTATGTAAAACTAGTAAAAAAGGCCTGTTTCTGACACAAATGAAATGGGCGCTAGCAAGGTTTTCCTCGGAGTGTATATGTTTGAGAGAGTGTATGTGAGAGTGACTGTGTGTGAGAGCGAGAGTGAATGTGCGAGTGTGTGTGTGTGTGTGAGAGAGAGAGAGTGAGTCTGGGTGCGAGTGTGTCTGTGAGAGAGAGAGTGTGTGCAGCCAAGTGCATATGTGAGACACAGTGTGAGAGAGAGAGTGTGTTTCACACAGATACAGTGTGTGCGAGAGAGAGAGTATATGTGAGACACAGACTCTCTGTGAGACTGAGTGTATGAGACCAAGAGAGTGTGTGAGTGACTGTGTGACACATAGAGAGTGAATGTGATACAGTGTGAGACATAGAGTGTGTGAGAGACAGTGTGTGAGAGTGAGAGAGAGAAAGACATTGACTGTGAGAGAGAGTGAGTGTGTGAGAGAGTGTGTGTGTGACAGAGATACCTCCCCCCCTCTCTGGTGTCAGGCCCCCCCCCCTCTCTCTCTCTGGTGTCTGAGCGTTACTGTGCAGGACGCTGAGCTCTGGCTATGCTTCAAGGAACTGACCAATCCTATTTAATAGAATGCACCTCCAACATTCTGAAGCCAAGAAACCTTGTGTGGTTGGTCACTTCTGCTTGTGACGAACCCAGAAGTACATGATGTCAATTCAGGAAATGGATACAGAGAGCAGGAATGCCTCAGCCATGCATTCAGCTTCGGAATGTTGGAGGTGCGTTTTATTATAGGATGAAGTGTGCTTATTTATTTTTGTACCCCACATTTTCCTACCTATTTGCAGGCTCAATGTGGCTTACGTGGAGGGGCATAATCGAACACGAACACCTATCTCCATGGGCGTCTATGTCCGAAAACGGGTATGTGAAGAGTCGGGACAGACCGTATTTTCGAAAAAAATGGATGTTTTTCAGATGGGCGTTTGTTTTTTTTAGCGATAATGGAAACTAAAAACACCCAGCTCAAAAAAGTCCTAATCCGAGCCATTTGGTCGTGGGAGGGGCCACGATTCGTAGTACACTCGTCACCCTGACATGCCAGGACACCAACTGGGTACCCTAGAGGTCAGTGCGGTGGACTTCAGACAACGCTCCCACATGCATAGCTCCCTTACCACGGGTGCTGAGCACCCAACCCCCCTCCCCCCAAAACCCACTACCCACAAATTTTTCAACACTACCATAGCTCTTAGGGGTGAAGGGGGCACCTACATGTGGGTACAGTGGGTTTTGGAGACCTCCCATTTACCAGCATAAGTGTTACAGATAGGGGGGATGGGCCTGGGTCCACCTGGCTGAAGTGCACTGCGGTACCCACTAAAAGTGCTCCAGGGACCTGCATACACGCAGGCATCTAGGACTTGTTGCTGCTATATAACCTTGGCACACCAGTTGACACCTGAAGACTAATCTCTCCGAAAACGTCCTTTATTGGAATAAGCACGCTTGCTCACAATTAACTGCAGATCAGAGGTTGTGCCCCACTGGCAACGAGTCTCCCTGGTACTGAGATTAGCAGTAGGTCCGAGCTGGCAGAGTGGTGCACAATGCCCTCTTTGAGCCACATTCAAGGTAAGAACTAAGTTCTGTAACGTGACTAACACGTGAAAGGGATCTAAAACTGGCTTTCAAAAATGGCCACTACCTCATGGACTACCAGAAACAAAACAGGGCACACTCTGACCCAGTAAGCAGGGGGAAAAGCACCAAGGGAGTAGAGCCTACCAACTACCAACATCTTGAGCATTTGCCACAAGCTAGTGGAATCATGGAGCCCAATACCCTACACCCACCACAATGCATTGCTGATGTGACTCTGCAGTGCGCATAACAGAAAAGGTGTCACACTCACCCAAGAGCCACATCAGAACCAGGGAAAGGCTGTCAGAGGATAGAACACATTCTGCTGTCATGGAGGTGGGTACGGAATTTGAGGCTGGCATAGAGGCTGGAAAAAAAGTTTTTAAAGTGGGGGTTTTTTGGTGGGAGGGGGTTAGTGACCACTGGGGGAGTCCGGGGAGGTCATCCCCGATTCCCTCCAGTGGTCATCTGGTCAGTTGGGGCACTTTTTTGGGACTTGTTTGTGAAAAAAAAGGGTCCACAAAAAGTGACCCAAAATCGTGGTAAGAACGCCTTTTTTTTCGATTATCAGCTAAAGACGCCCATCTCTCCTCGGCAGATAACCGTGCCCCAGTTCCGCCTTCACCACACCTCCGACACGCCCCCGTCAACTTTACCCGTTTCCGTGACGGATTGCAGTTGGAAACGCCCAAAATCGGCTTTCGATTATACCGATTTGGGCGCCCACGGGAGAAAGATGCCCATCTCTCAATTTGGGTCGCAATATAGACGTTTTTCTCTTTCAATTATAAGCAGGCTAGTACCGTAAAGGCGTATGCCAATTCGGTTGATAACAAATACAAGGTTATATTGTGGTCAAATGAGGTAGGTGTGAGTCAGGCGTCATGAGGGTCGAAGGGAATAAAGATTTTAGTTTGTCCAGTACGATCATTGGTAATGCTGTATTGCTGGGTGTGGGGATTTACGTTAGATCGGTGGGATAGGCCTTTTTGAAGAGGTTGGTTTTTAGTGATTTCCTGAAGTTTAGGTGGTCATGGATTGTTTTCACAGCTTTTGGGAGACTATTCCATAGTTGTGCGCTTATGTAGGAGAAGCTGGATGCAGAAGCTGTTTTGTATTTAAGTCCTTTGCAATTTGGGTAATGTAGGTTTAGGTATGATCGTGATGATCTGAATCTGTTTCTGGTAGGTAGATCTATGAGGTCTATCATGTATCCTGGGACTACCCCGTAGATAATTTTGTGGACCAAAGTGCAGATTTTGAAGATGATCCGTTCTTTGATTGGGAGCCAGTGCAGTTTTTCTCGAAGGGGTTTAGCACTTTCGAATCGTGTTTTACCATATATCAGTCTGGCTGCTGTGTTTTGGGCGGTCTGGAGTTTTTTTGTGAGTTGTTCTTTACATCCCGCATAGATTCCGTTACAGTAATCTCCATGACTAAGGACCATTGATTTATTAGATTTCGAAAAGTTTCCCTCAGTAAGAAAGGTTTTATTAGTTTGAGTTTCCACATTGAATAGAGCATGTACTATCTCGGTCCTTGTGGCTGGGTTCTCCTACCAAGGCACTAAGTGCTTCCAAAACATATCAGATTCACAAATAACTATGCGAGTTTCCGCAAAATGTTAGACATTCCTCTACAAAAAATTCTCACTAAAGGAAATCAGTCAATAATTGTAACTTTGTTAGTTCAGTCATCAGCAAAATTTATACTTATTCCACTCATTGTTCTATTTCCCTCCAAATATATAATTTTTGTAATTGTATACCTGTTCTATTCTATATTGCAGTGAGAGTTGTTTGTAAATTCATTCTGTAAATGTTAAGTTGTATGTAAGCCACATTGAACCTGAGCATGCTTGGGATAATGCAGGATACAAATGTCAATAAATACATAAATAAATAATCCAAAGATCTCCCTGTGTGTCAGTCAGCTTCATTTTCAGTATAATGTTGCATCAGACCCCAGGTATGTACTGTAGAGGCCATAGCTAATTCCCCTCACACAGCTGATAACGTATGGACATATCAAGTAATGAAAATGGCTGAAGATATTCTGTGGGGGTAATATGAGTGTATTTTCATTTTTATTAGGCTTTCAAATGGATTAAATAGGTGCCCAGACTTAGTGATAGATCAAATCACATATGTTACGCATTTCAGATTTCTTACTGTGCATCCAGCATACCTATGTCCATATAAACATAAAGGCAAATGATGAAGCTAATATAATCCTGAATGATGTAAGATTCCCGAAATTATATTCAAGCATTTGTCAAAATTATTTTGCAGAGAAGACATGGGTGGACCATTCCAAAAAGAGAGATTTACTGCCCTGAAGAGTGAGATTTCTCAGACCGACTCCAACCCTCGCTGAGATAATATTTAACCATCTCTCTGATCGCATGTGCAACTTTCTTTAAATCCTACTTTCTTACCTATCTATATGTTACATCTTTGCTTTACCCTTCACTATCAATTATAATGTTCTATTACGTATTGTGTTGACATTGTAAGTAGTATACTATCTTGCTTATTTTCGAAAGGGAAGGACGCCCATCTTCTGACACAAATCGGGAGATGGGCGTCCTTCTCCCGAGGTCGCCCAAATCGGCATAATCGAAAGCCGATTTTTTTTTGCGTCCTCAACTGCTTTCTGTCGCGGGGACGACCAAAGTTCTTGGGGGCATGTCGGCAGTGTACCAAAGGCGGGATAGAGGCATAGTTAAGAGATGGGCATCCTCGGCCGATAATGGAAAAACAGAAGGGTGTCCCTCACGAGCATTTGGTCGACATTACTTGGTCCCTTTTTTTCACGACCAAGCCTCGAAAAGGTGCCCAAACTGACCAGATGACCACCAGAGGGAATCGGGGATGACCTCCCCTTACTCCCCCAGTAGTCACCAACCCCCTCCCACCCTAAAAAAAATAAAATTAAACATTTTTTCCAGCCTCTATGCCAGCCTCAAATGTCATACCCAGCTCCATCACAGCAGTATACAGGTCCCTGGAGCATTTTTTAGTGGGTGCTGTGCACTTCAGGCAGGTGGACCCAGGCCCATCCCCCCTCCACCTGTTACACTTGTGGTGGTAAATGTGAGCCCTCCAAAACCCACCTGAAACCCACTGTACCCACATGTAGGTGCCCCCCTTCATCCCTAAGGGCTATGGTAGTGGTGTACAGTTGTGGGGAGTGGGTTTTAGGGGGGTTGGGGGGCTCAGCACCCAAGGTAAGGGAGCTATGTACCTGGGAGCAATTTCTGAAGTCCACTGCAGTGCCCCCTAGGTTGCCCGGTTGGTGTCCTGGCATGTGAGGAGGACCAGTGCACTACGAATTCTGGCTCCTCCCATGACCAAAGGGCTTGGATTTGGTCGTTTTTGAGATGGGTGTCCTCGGTTTCCCTTATGGCCGAAAACCAGGGATGACCATCTTTAAGGTCGACCATCTCAACATTTAGGTCGATCATCTCTAAGGTCGACCTAAATGTTGAGATTTGGGCATCCCCGACCGTATTATCGAAACAAAAGATGGACGTCCATCTTGTTTCGATAATATGGGTTTCCTCACCCCTTCGCCGAAATGTCCTTAGAGATGGATGCCCTTAGAGATGGTCGTCCCCATTTGATTATGCCTCTCTATTGCTTATATTGTACAATTAGGGACTCAATAGAGCTGCTGGAGAACTCGTATTGTCAATCACAAAATATATTATGTGATACAATGATACTTAAGAAAGTAATGTATATAAATCCCAATTGTTATAAATTCTTTATACAGGCACTATAAAGGAGTGAATGAGTATGAAAGATATAATATAGTATTGTTTGTGATTATAGGTTTTAAATACACGTGAGCAGTTTTTGAAGCACACGTGTTTAATAAAACTATGCCTCTCTATGCCATACTTTGTATTGTTATTTGAATATTTTTTACTGCTGTAATTGCCTATTGCTCATGTTTGATCTATTCTTACTGTAAACCGCCTTGAGTGAATTCCTTCAAAAAGGCAGTAAATAAATCCTAATAAATATTAAATAAAATAAGTGTCACACTGCTTTACACATGTAGAGATGGCTAAGGTTCTGCCTGTGCAGCACAGTAACATAGTAACATAGTAGATGACGAGAAATAAAGACCTGTACGGTCCATCCAGTCTGCCAAACAAGGTAAACTCATAATTTAAGGTATGATACATATACTTGATCTTGATTTGTCCTTGCCATTTTCAGGGCACAGACCATAGAAGTCTGTCCAGCACTGGCCTTGTTCTCCAGTTATGAAAGTTGAATCTGTCCAGCTACGATCAGGGCACAGACTGTAGAGGTCTGTCCAGCATTGGCTTCACTTCCCAATTACTGGTGTTGCCATCTAATCACCGCTAAGCTTGTTTGGTTCCACGCCTTCTATACAAGATTCCTTTGTGTTTATCCCATGCGTAGCAAGGGTAGGCTGGGGTGGCAGAGGCCCACCCAACAGTGGCGTACCTTTACTATAGCTTGTGGGGATCCCCAAACACATGCTCAGTAACAGGCTGTTCTGCACATGCTTTGTGCTGCCAAGCTGCTTATTACGAACACTCATAGCAGCTTCTGTGCCCATGCTGATGCAAAGGTTTCTCCTGCCAATCTCCTGAAGCCTCTGGGTCCTGTTCCAGCTGCAGTAAGTGATGCCATACTGGAACAGACCGGATGTTCATCAAGCCTAGTATCCTGCTTTCAACAGTGGCCAATCCAGGTCACAAGAACCTGGCAAGATCCCAAAACAACAAAACAGATTTTATGCTGCTTATCCTAGAAACAAGCAGTGGATTTTCCAAGTCCATCTTAATAATGACTTATGCACTTTTCTTTTAGGAAAGTAGCCAACCCTTTTTTAAACCCTGCAGAGCTAACTGCTTTTACCACATTCTTTGCAACAAATTCCAGTTTAAACAGTGAATAAATATTTTTTCAGATTTGTTTTCGATTTACTGCATAGTAGCTTCATCGTGTGTCCCCTAGTCCTAGCATTTTTGGAAAGTGTAAACAAGCGATTCACATCTACTCGTTCCATTCCACTCAGTATTTTATAGACGTCTATCATATCTCCCCTCAGCCATCTCTATTCCAAGCTGAAGAGCCCTAGCCACTTTAGCCTTTCCTCATAGGGAAATCATCCCATCCCCTTTTCATATTTGTCACCCTTCCCTTTACCTTTTCTAATTCCACTATATCTATTTTGAGATGCAGTAACCATTTCCTAATAATTCCTAACATTTTATTTGCTTTCTTTGCTGCTGCTGCTGCTGCTACTGCACACTGAGCAGAGGGTTTCAATTTATTATCAACTCATTTCAGTCTATTATACTTACACCTACTGCTTCCTTATTGAAGAAATGTTCTCACTCACAATGCATCCTAGAAAGTTTATTTATTTATTAGGATTTATTTATCACCTTTTTGAAAGAATTTACTCAAGGCGCTGTACAGTAAGAATAAATGAAACATAAGCAATAGTCAATTACAGCAGTAAAAATATTCAAATTACAATACAAAGTATGGCATAGTATACTACTTACAATGTCAACACAAAATATAATAGAACTTTTTAATAGACAGTGTAGGGTATAAGCAAAGATGGAACATATAGATAGGCAAGAGAGTAAGAGGAGTTAGAAAATAAGGTGACTAATTTAAAGAAAGGTGCACATGAGGTCAGAAAGGTGCTTTAATATTCTCCAAGGACAAGCAGGCTGCTTATTCTCGCACGTGGGTCGACGTCCGCATCGGCCCGGGAACCAGCGTTTTACCACAGCAAAAAAAAAAGTTTTGCTGGAGTCTTCTGGCGCACGTGCAGCGTGCACCCTCGCATACGTGGACTGACTTCCCGCCCGCCACAGTGCGTACCTCAGTTTTCTTTTTTCCACAACGAGGTGGGGCAGGTTTCTTCCTGTGCTCCTTGTTTGGCCCGGGAAACAGTATTGCGTATTTTTTGCGTTTACGTGTTGGTTTTCTTCTTTGTTTAAAAAAACAAAAAGTCTTACGATTTCCCTTTTTATACTTCCTTAGTCTTTTTATCCAAAGTTAAAGTTTTCTTTTTTATCGGGTTTCTTCCCTTTTTTGTGCCCCTTTTATTTTGGCACAATCGAATCCTTTAATTTCGCCAAAGCCATTTTCCTTCCATGTCATCGAGGACACCCAGTGGCTTCAAACTTTCTACTCGGTGCAACCGGACCATCTCAGGTACCAATACCCATTCCTGGTGTATCCAGTGCCTTAGGCCCGACCATAGCCCAGCTACTTGTAATCTGTGTCTTCATATGAAGAAACGGACCCAAGTAGCTTGAGAAGCCCAACGAGAGAAACATTTTGGGGCAGGGTCTGGTCCTTCGATGTCGGCATCGACGTCAGTACTGAGGTCGGCAGCGTTGACATCAACATCAAGGGAAGCATTGACGTCTGGAGCAGAGGTAACGGCTGCTGAGACCAAGTCACGCTGGGAGCAGTAAGGCATCGAGTGGGTCTCCACCTGCCTCGAGGACTCCTGCTATGGGACCCGAGGAGACGTGAGGATTCCACGTCGTCCTCGTCGGTACTGAGGAGTCTCGGTGATGGGCATCGAACGAAGGCGAAGAAGCATCGTCACTGATCTCCTTCAACACACGGTGCCGGAAGCTCAGGGACATCGAGGGATTTGGCACCCAAGAAGTGTTGGCATTGAGAGGATCGTTCCCCCTCCATACAGAAGGTGCCGATACGTCGGTCTCTTAGCAGCCCGGTACCTGCCAGGGGCATAGCCACGGGCGGGCCTGGACGGGCCCCAGCCCAGCCACTTTCCCTTCAGGCCCACCCATCCATGATCCAACAGAAAAAAAACCCTACTCTCTTCTTTCAAGCATGCTCACCTCACTGTAACGAGGAGGGGTTCAGTAATAGCCTAGAAACCCTCATACACAAACGCTGTGTTCGTGCAGTAGCCAATCACCTTTGACACTTCATGGCTCCGCTCCTGGCCAATGGTGCGTGCTGTTGCTGCAGGGTGCGGTTGCTAGGATCCGAACAGGACTGTATCTGTAGTTGCCTTCAGTTTGAATGCGGCAGGTTTTGGGAGAGAGAAGGGCGAGCAGCCAAGTGCTTAGCAACGGGAGATGGAGAGTGCCAGGAGCCGAGCGTCTGCAGGGCAGCGTGGAGTCAGGTAGGATCGCGAGAGAGGCGACAGGGCCCGGTTGCTGAGGGAGAGAAGGATGGTACGGACCAGTGCCACCTCATTCGGAGCAGACTATAAGGCCTCGGCACTGTGAAACCGCATATTTCACTAGAATAAAACCTCGACGTACGTCTCCACCGCCTCAGCTCTTTGCCCCACTGTGGCCTTGAGCTGTTCAGTTTGTGACTGGACAGAAGGTGGAGAGCGAAGGAAGATGTTGGTGGAAGGGAGAGAGATAGAAAGGGGAGAAGCTGGATGGAAAGAAAGAAGAGTTGGGATGCTGGATAGAAGAGGGGTACAGAGAGAAAGATGAGTGGAAAGATGGTGGGAGAAAGAGAGGCCATGGAAAAGGGCAGGGGAGAGACAAGCTGTTGGGGAGAAGGAAGGGGAGTAAGGGGGAGACCCTGGTTGGTCAGATGGAGAGAGAAACAGGAGAAATGCTGGATGAACGGAGGGAGAGAGAGGAAAAATGCTAGAAGTAGGGCACACTACTCATGCCTATATATATATAGGGTTACCATATGGCTCCAGAAAAAGGAGGACGGATTGAGCCAGCCGGGTTTTACTTCCATTGCTTTCAATGGAAGTAATTGAGCCAGCCGGGTTTTACTTCCATTGCTTTAAACCAATGGAAGTAAAACCCGGCTGGCTCAATCCGCCCTCCTTTTTCTGGAGCCATATGGTAACCCTATATATATATATATATATATATATATATATATATATATATATATATATAGTGCCCACCCATATTAGCTCTGGGCCCAGCCAAAATGTCAGGTCTGGCTATGCCACTGGCCTGATAGTGATAGAAATACAATTTAAGCTTAAACCAAGACTGCTGAGAGTTATAAATGTGTTTGAACTGCTTTAAGTTTGTTCCTTTCCTTTCTTTTCAATTTCTCTACCATTAATTCTTGCATTGCGTTTCTTTTCAATTTGGTACCTGAATAAAGCTTTTAATTTATTTTAGAGTGAGTTTTCATTTAATTACCAGCACCTGACTAGGTTAAGCATAGCCAAAGAAGTAGAGCAGGTACATATGGAAAATATAGTGGCAAAAAGCAATTAATGGAGTTTTTGGAAACTCATAGTATTCTTCCTAGTTCTCAGTTGGGATTCCTAAGTCATTTCAGCACTGAAACCATATTAACTTCATTACTGTCTGTTGCCAGGCAGGAAATAAACATAGGTCATAGGATATTAATCATGCAATTTGACACGTTAGCAGCTTTTTGATTTGGTAGATCTGAAATTTTATTGAATTTACTGATTATGACATAAGGTAGTATGGCGCTCAAAGGTTTCTTTTTTTTTAATATATAGATCTTATCAAGTCAAAAAGGCAAAAATTTTTTCCTTCGTATGGATATTGGAATGTGGTGTCCCATAGGGTTCTCCCTTTTCCCCTATTTTATTCAATGTTTTAAGGTCACAGTTAGCTATTCAGCTCTCCATATCAAGATTTAAAACCTATTTCTATTCTGATGATGTAATAGTTCATACATTTTGTTGAAACAACGGGGCTCATTTTCGAAAGAGAAAAATGTCTAAAAAGTGGCATAAAGCAAATACCAAATTGGTATTTTCAAACCCAATTTGCCAGATGTTTTTCTAAGCAGTTCGTCTGCAGTGCATCCAAATCTCAAGGGGGCATGTCAGGAATGTGTTAAGGGTGGGATTTGTGCATTTCTAAGACCTAGATGTTTTTCAGCCATAATGGAACAAAACGAAAAATTACAGGATAAAAATTAAGACGTTTTCAGCTAAACCTGTTTTAATAATGTCTACACTAAACTAAAAAACGAAACAAAAATAAATGCCCTAAATGACCAGATGAGCACAGGAGGAAAAAAAGGCATGACCTCCTTACTCTCCCAGTGGTCACTGACACCCCTCTCACCCACTAAAGATGTAAAAGAAACAGAACATACCAGTCTCAAATGTTATGGCCAGTTCTATTAAAGCAGGAAGCAAGTCCCTGGCGTAGCCTACTGGTCAGTGCAGTGCACTATGGGGAAGGGGACCCAGGCCCATAATCAATCTGTTATGTGGTGGAAAGTGTCAGCCCTCCAAAACCCACCAAAAACCTGCTGTACCTACATATAGTTGACACCTGCAGATATAAGAGCTATTGTAGTGGTGTATAGTAGGTTTTGGAGGACTCACTATACAATATAAGGGAGCAACAGTGAGATGTATCTGGGAGCTTTTAGGTGAAGTTCACTGCAGTGCCCCCTAGGGTGCCACACTGCTCTGCTGGGATATCTGTGTGACCAGTCTACTAAGAATGTTGGCTCCTCCTCTATTCCAATGGTTTGATTTTGTGCATTTTCACTTGGATGTTTTTTTTTTTAATGGACCAAAAAGATAAATGCACAGAGCACAAAAACATCTTGCATATGGCCATTTTCGAAAAAGAAAAAAAAAAAGATAAGACATTTTGCTGTTTCGAAAATGGTTATATTTGCGATTCAGATTATGGACATTTTGAGCAAAACATCCAAAGTTGGACTTAGATGTCATATCAAAACTGCCCCTCCACACCTGATATCTTCCCCCCCAAAAAATCAAGAAGGGAATAGATACTGTTCCTGGGATGGAATGCAGCCTTTAAATTAAAATCCAAATAATGAGAAAACTAAATTGTTTTCTCATTAGTTATTTCTAAACTTTCAAACCTTTTTGGAAATAACTTTAATGCTAAATGACATTACGTTTACTCTAGACAGCCAATTGAAAATTCTTGGTGTAATTTTTGATGAACCACATATTAAATCAGTGATATGGTATTTTACATAGTGAGGAACCTAAAAAGGATCAGACCCAGTCTTAACTTCACTGCCTTCAGACATGTCGTCCAAACATTACTATTATCTCACACTAATTATTATAATGCGATATTTGTAGGACTTACTGAAGGATTGATTAAAAAACTGCAGATGCTGCAAAATACTGTGGCTCAGCTGAAATTTACATCATCCAGGTCTGAATCAGCTTCTCCATTGCAACTGAGCCTGCACTGGCTCCTTGTTAAAGCCTGCATTATTTTTAAACTGTGTACCATTACTTTTCTTATTCTTAATGTTTTTTCCCCCAGAGTATTTGGCAAGCTTTGTTAGTCCTACCTATAAGAACCAGTGGCGTAGCCACAGGTGGCTCAGGCCCACCCAACAGTAGCATACGTTTAGTGGTAGCTGGTAGGAATCCCAAACTCCGCCAGCTGAAGATTTCCCCCTGATGGTAACGAAAATGCTATTCTTCACAGCATTTGCGCATGCTCAGTTTTCAGTGCTTGCCTGCTGCCAAGGTGGAAAGAAGTGTTTTCCCACCAGCCGAGAGAATTGTTTTTTGGAGGGGAGGGGGGGAGAACACTTGGTGCCCACCCAATTCTTGCCTAGGCCCACCCAAAATCTGTTGTCTGGCTACGCCCCTGATAAGAACAGGGCTTTATCAAATAGGCTTCCTCTACTGATACATAGGCTTATTCAAAGGTTTGTTTTCATTACAATCCACCTACTGGTGGCATTCTTTATCATTGAGTATAAGGAAAATGACTCAACAATACCTTTAGAAGGGCTCTTAAAACTTATCTTTTCATCTAGATTGTAAGCTCTTTGAGCAGGGACTGTCTTTTTTGTGTATGGTGTACAGCGCTGCGTATGCCTTGTAGCGCTATAGAAATGATAAATAGTAGTAGTAATCAATCATTTTAATAATGCACTATCAATATACAATTATCAGACAACTGTAGTTTTCCTGGTAATGTCCAGCTTCTTTAACTTGTAAACAACATTGAACTTATATGGGACTTTGCGGGGTAGAAGCACTTATTGTATTATACTGTACAATTCCCATAACAGCCCTCCTGGGAGCCTCTGAGCCCACACATACACACCCTCTGCTCCACAACTGTGAGCATATTTCCAGAGCTGCTAAGTTACCCATTCCAGAAGTGAGACTTTTTGGCCAGTCCAGGTTTTAAATTACATACCAAAGCAATGTAGTATTTGTAGTCCATGATTCTATCCATTGAAATCAGTGCTGCAGGTTCCATAATGCACCAGGATGAGGTTAACAGAAATCCAGGACTGGCCAAAAAGTCTCCCTCCTGGAATGGGTAACTTGGCAGTTCTGTGTTTCTGAACTATGAACCTCTGTGCCACAAAAGATGAGAACATATGGTAGAGATAGCTAAGTCTACTACTCACCTCCACCTGCAGCTGAGATAGAGTCAGCAGAAAGCCACGGAAAGGAGCAAGCACAACAAAGTGCTATACCTGGAACAACATGGTAAGTCAAGTTCTGAGACAACAGTAGGAAGGGGAACAGGCCCTGTTGAAGGCCTCTCATATAACCTTGGGATGCTCCACTCTATAACCCTATAGCTTCCAGCACAATTGCGATGTCATTACAGCTGGGACAAGGAAGCTCCCCTAGTTCTAGAAACTTATGGCCGCAATAAAGATTATCCCAGACAATTGTCTGTGTTTGATTGTTCTTTCCAAGCAAAAGATATGGCTTGCAAATAAATACCTCATAGCCCTAACATCTAACAACAGAGGTATATAAAATAATGAGTGGAGTGGAACAGGTAGATGTGAAGCGTCTGTTCACGCTTTCCAAAAATACTAGGACTAGGGGGCATGCAATGAAACTACAGTGTAGTAAATTTAAAATTGGAGAAAAGTTTTCTTCACCCAACGCATAATTAAACTCTGGAATTTGTTGCCGGAGAACGTGGTGAAGGCGGTTAACTTGGCAGAGTTTTAAAAGGGGTTAGACGGTTTCCTAAAGGACAAGTCCATAAACCACTACTAAATGGACTTGGGAAAAATCCATAATTCCAGGAATAACATGTATAGAATGTTTGTAAGTTTGGGAAGCTTGCCAGGTGCCCTTGGCCTGGATTGGCCGCTGTCGTGGACAGGATGCTGGGCTCGATGGACCCTTGGTCTTATCCCAGTGTGGCATTACTTATATGTACTAAACCACCATTTCCTCATAGGAAAGGGATCTTCAATAGTAGCAGACATCAAGCAAAAATACCACCTATACCATTATCAAGCAGGAAACTGATTCAGCGCTGAAAAAATGAGTGTGGGAAATAGTCAACTGCCAATAGTACAGTACAGCACGCAAACATAATTTTGAGTCCTAAAGACAAAGTCGGCTGCACTTGAGCGCTGTTTATAGTGGGTGCACAAATTGGCACTGATATTAGGCACCATCACATTCCACACAATATGCTGAACCTGCTTTTTTGTGCCAAAAATTTTACATTTTTGGTAATTTTTATGGTACACCCCCTGTTTTTCAGTGCCAAAAATTTCAAAATGTTTTTACGTGGAAATAGCCACGCAATAGGTTCAACTTATTTGCACATGACAGTGCCACTTATGGGTGCAGAGAGTGACCAATTAGGCACTTTCTTATACAAACACTCTTGAGTGCCATAATAGCAGGCATGTTCAATATGGCTCAGAGACCCAACCTCCGATTGTCAAACTTTAGCCCAGCTGAACTGATGCGGGAATTGATTGCAAATTATGATGACCTATATGGTACTGCAGCATCAAAGGTGAATGCCAATGCTAAATTGGCAATCTGGCTCCACATCTCCCAGCACCTCAACACCATCCATCATCAAAATCATGATTTGGAGGACCTCAAGAAAATGTGGAGGGATCTGACGAGTAAAGCCTGGAGGAAAGATCTTCTCAGAAAGTAATGTGACCATTATAGCCCTGAAGAGAGAGGTGCTGGCCACAGTTGGACCTGCAACTGTGGCAGGTGTTGGTGGCACAGACATCATTCGCAGGTGCAGAGCTAAGACTTTGAAGGGGTGAATAGACATGTGGATAAAGGTCAGTTGACCAATATTGTGTACCTGGATTTTCACAAGGCATTTGACAAAGTATCTTATGAATAACTCCTGAGAAAATCAGAAAGTCATGGGATAGGAGAAAATGTTCTATTGTGGATTAAAAACTGGTTAAAAGATAGAAAACAGAGAGTAGGGTTAAATGGTCAGTATTCTCAATGGAGAAGAATAGATAGCAGGGTTCCCCAGGAATATGTGTTGGGACTGCTGCTTTTTAACATATTTATAAATGATCTAGAGATGGGAATAACTAGTGAGGTAATTGAATTTGCTGAAGACACATGGAGAGGCATTTTCGATATCATGTCTAAGTCCAACTTTGGATGTTTGGCTAAAAACATCCAAAATTCAACTGGGGAATATATCCATCTTCAAAATAGAAAAACATCTTCTTTTTTTTTTTTTTTTTTTTTAATGGCCACCATTTGCTAGATGTTTTTCTGCTCTGTGCATTTTGGTCCATTTTTTGGAAAAAAAAAACATCCAAATGAAAAACGCACAAAATCAAGCCATTGGGATGAGGAAGAGCCAGCATTCTTAGTAGACTGGCCACACAGACATCCCAGGATAGCACTGGGGCACTGCAGTGGACTTCAAATAAATGCTTCCTGGTACACATCTCACCACTGCTCCCTTATCTTGTCTGCTGATGTCCCCTTATGATCACCTTGTGGAGGTGGGGTAATGGTTGTGGGGTCATCTAGAGGGAGTGAGTGTGCTGAAGGTTAGGAGGGAGAGGGTATGGGAATCCCTGTACTTCTTACCTAGGAGCCAACTGCTGGTGATTTCCCCTCAGTCAAAACTACAATAGATTCCTGAATTCTGAAGCATGTAGGCATCATGGGTAAAGCCTGGGTAGCGGGCACACACATCCACAATCTCCCCCTGGGCATCACACACACAACCAACTACAAAAATCAAAATGGATGCCAGCAGCTGAATATTTAGCACTGTTAAGAGAACCCCAGTTTCGTGGACCCTGAAGCAGCAGCGCAAAATGCTGGTCATCGCTGGTCCTGGGGGAACTCATGCGGATGTGAAGCTGGCTCACAAGAAGTCCATTGAGATAAGTATGATGTTTACAAGGATACACTTTCGTTACTGCACTATCTATTTTTGAAACCGTTTGGGTGTTATTTTCTTTGGACATTATATGGATTGAAAGGCTTTTGCCGATGATGAAGAGCAGATTAGATTTATCTTTTCAGCTGTATATGTCGCTTTTGGCTTGGAGCTCTTTGAGGCTTTTCCTTCCTATTTTGTAGATCTTAAACAGTTTTTTTTACTGTGTGGAGATTTGTTCTCGTTAGTTTTTGAGTGGAACACATTGATATAGAGTTTCTCATCACACATAACCTGCATGTTCATGGAGTGAAATGATTGTCTATTCCTGAAGGTCTTCTCATGTGCCTGGGGAGGGGTCTGAGAGCGACGTGTGTGCAGTCTATGGCACCTATGACCAAGGGGAAGTGGTCTATGATACAGAACTGAGCCATGTTGTTCTGGAGTACCTAGGTGGTAGTGGGGAAGGTAATATGTGTGTGGAAGGCATCAAGGAAATGGGCAAGACAGTTGGAGATGGCGGGCTGGATGAGGCCTACATTGACTGCTAGCACTGTCTAGAAGGTGTCGATGACCAGAAAGGCGAGGGAGGCAGTGCCCTTTAGGTGGACTGACACAAGATTATTCCTGTATGTGCTGAGCTGGAGGTGTTGTAGCTGGTCACAGAGGTGCTGTATGGCAGCCCTGTCAAAGCGAAACCTAGTATGGCATTCCTAGTCAGTGAAGCAGGTGTGGGACCTGAAGACTCTTTGATAGGGATCTCTCTTCCAGGGCCTCTCCTCCAAACTCTCATCCATCTCCAGCAAGGCTCGAGCCACCACAGAATACAGCACATCAATGATTGCCATGCAAATATTTCACCACCACAGGTGCAACCCACTGACCCCAAAACCACCACTGTGGCCACCTCCACCCACTGAACCTCATAAGCACCAACAATCTCACCAGCATACAGTTGCGACACACACACCAACTGCCCAAAACACTCACTCCTCCACCACCAACAAACACCAACAAACAATCCAGACACATATTGATGCAGCACTAAGAACTCATTCACTTACCCTAGATGCTTTTAAAGCAGGTCTAATTCCAGGCATTTTTCTTTCTAACCCTGGAAAGTCATTTTGCTATCGTCAATAAACGTTCATCACATAACACTGTCCAGGTCACACCCACAAAACACCCTCTCTGGGAACGTTTTTGTTTTTGGCGGCTAGCAGACTTAGGCGGGTTTTTTTAATTGGTTTGATTGTGTGCTAAAGACGTTTTTCTGTGAGAAATACGTTTGTCTGCCTGTTATGCCATTTTTTGGACGTTTTTCTGTTTCGAAAATGAGCCTCTTTATATACTTTCATTCACTCATGAAATTGGTGTTTGTAGTCCATGTTTGTAAATCTTTTTAAGAAACTTTATACATCTTTTGAGCTGTATGGATTGTTCTTTCCCTTTATGTATACTTATATTAAAATAAAAAGGATTTGAAATAATAAAAAAAATTCCCACCCCACAGCAACATCTATGCCTAACAGCTACAACAAAGGAACGAAAAACAACTCAGGAGGTCTTCTGCTTCCAAAGCCCCCCTCAGCTGGTGACCCACTCCTTCCCCTTGGAGCAGGATAATTTCATACAGGAGGAAGATTTGTAAAAAAAAAAAAAAAAAATCTTTTTTTTTTTAATAGGGAAAGGGATTTGATTTACCACCTTTCTGTGGTTACAAGCAAAGCGGTTTACATATTATATACAGGTACTTATTTTGTACCTGGGGCAATGGAGGGTTAAATGACTTGCCCAGAGTTACAAGAAGCTGCAGTGGGAATCAAACCCAGTTCCTCTGATTCTCTGTGCATATTACTGCAAATCACAAACCTTCTTGGCTTTGTAAGTATTAGAAAAAAAATCAGTAACTAAGTTCAAAAAGGGTACACTGTATGTGGAAGTTACTGCAACTTAAAACATGTGAGCCTGTTAACAGCAAACTCACCTACTTTGTGCAGATGCAAACATTCTATCAATTCCTAACTGAGTAGCAAAGGTCAATTCTAAAAAGAGAAAACTGACAGTTTTCCACAAAACTTGTATCAGTATGGGCTACAGAGCTATTCTTTGCACCCTAGGAGAAGGTCAAGTATGAGACAGAGGAAAGCTACCCCTAAATGACTAGAAAAGACCCAGTGTGGGCCAAAAAGAAATTAATCCTTCTATCCCTGAAAAAGAAGCCACATTCAGGGCACTTCTACAAACCAGGTGCCACCATTTATGCCAGTGTTACTTACATAAATGTTTAGAATATTAGCATATGTGTGCGCGTGTGTGTGTGTGCACTTACACACATATATGCCAGCATGTCACCTAAACGTTATTCTACTAATACATATTTAACTTACATAACACATAATTACAAGAGAGTACACACAGTGGCATACCGAGGGCGGGGGCGGTGGTCTGCATACTGTGCATACTGCAGGAGGGGTGCAGGGAGCAGCCGCACGACTGTCGGCTCCGCTGGTTCCCTGCTCCTTCTGCTGTTACTTCCTGATCCGGTGCAGAGGGAGCAGGGAACCAGCGGAGCTGATAGCCGCGCAGCTGCTCCCAGCAGCTCGGCAGGTAACAATACACGGGGGGGGGGGGGGGGGGGGGGCGCATAGCGGCACCAACCAAGGAACGTCATTGAGTACACACGAGGAAGCATGGCAGGTCACAGGCGGGGCTCCCGCTTCTGCGTATAATTTACAGAACACTAACTTACATACATCACAGTCGCATAGATGCTTGTACTTAACATTACTTCTAGAGCTAGTTAAGTTTGAGTGCTTAAATGTTAAGTGCTTCTATATCAGGTTATACTAGTATTCTATAATTGAATCTAGGCACTTAGGTGCTGTTGTAGAAAAGGCTCCTATCGCCTGCCCTCGAGGCACCAAAGAATTACCTCCATTATGGGTTGGGGAGGGAAGGAAAGATTTAATAAGCTTGTATGTACCAGGGAGAAATTAATCTCTCCACAAAAGAGGGTTGGGGAAGGAAGGGAAGATTTTCTTCCTGTAGCTCCAGAAGACCAAGTATGGACCAAGAAGAGACTCTTCCCTGTGGACCCAAAAGAAAAAAACTGAGTACAGGCCGCAGGATCTAGTCCCTGCACCAATGGAAAAGGAAATGAAGTATGGGCTGGTAGGAGCTACTCCCTATCCCTGGGAACAGAAACTTGGCATGGAGCAAGGGTCCCCTCCCCTGTGCCACTACATAAAGGAAGAGTTTGGCACAAGCTGGAAGATCCCTTCCCAAGCTCTCAAAGAACTGATCCAGAAGCCCTGGAAAAAAGACCTTGTGCAGGCCAGAGGAGGATTCTCTCATTTATGTCCAAAAATGGAAAATCATATCAAAATAATCAAAATTACGAAATGTTGCTTTAATATCTTTCATGCATGTTTTTGGTATAGCGATGTCTTCAATGTGATGAGGTCAGAACACCACAAGGTGCCAGGGTGATGCTGGATCTATCAGAAGGCTCGGTTCAGGGGGTGGACTGAAAGTGGTTGGGGCCCCCGGGCAATAAAAGTCATTGGGCCCTCCCCCCGGCCACTGCCCCACCACCACCAGTCCTACCTTGAAGGGCCTAGTATTCTAGTGGATTCATCAGAGGCAGGAAAGAACCCCACTCTTTCCTGCCCGCTATCGCTCCTGTATTTTTCAAAATGGCTGCTGAGACTTATAGCAGAAGTCTCACGGGCCTCAGCAGTCATTTTTAAAACAAGAAGAGACGCAGCAATGGGCAGGAAGAGTGGGATTCCTTCCTACCCTGCAGAGGCCACTAGACCACCAGGTCCTTCAAGGTAGGTCCACAGAGGGCTGCAATGTGCTGTGGCGGGCAAGTTGCCCGAATGATCAGTCCACCCCTGGCTCGGTTTTTCACTTCCCATTTTATGAAATGCAATTTTTCAAAGCCTTCCACCCCTCAAATAACTCCAAACATTTATAGCAAGTTATGGATTTTCTTTTGATTTGGATTATCTCAATTAAAAACAATCTACAAAGTCATGACAGTTTTAAAATGCCAGCTTCATTCTGGTGTCAGCAAGTAAAGGAGTGACAGTCACTGTGATCCCCTTCTGTGCAGAGCTCTTTGAGCAGCTGAGGAGGAATAGGAAACAGGTCTACATTCTTCTTTCCTCCTCCTTTAATGAAGATTGTCATTTCCAAGTGCCCTCCCAGCCTTTCTCAGCGCTTCGACATCTGCACTCCTCCCATCAACCAGGCAACGACAGCTGTCAGTTTCTCATATACTAGGAACATGAGTGCAGCGGTGAGGACAGTTTGTAAGAGCTTTGCTTCAAGTCCTTTGCAGAGACCAAATAATCCCAGACATCTGTTATGAAAGAGAAAGGGAGAGGGAAAATTATCCTTTAGCTTGCCCAATTATGCTGTGAATGTTGTTGCTAGAGGATGTGGTCAAGATTAATAGGTTAATTGCATTTATTATTTACCAATTTATTAGTTACCTTATCTTCAAAAGAATTCAAAATCAGCAAACACAACAAACTGGCAAATCATAAAACATCAGGGAGTGAGCAGCAGGGAATTAATCTCTCCATACTGATCTGCTGGGTGTTACTTCCTAGAGACCCAGACTGACCCAGACTGCCTGCCTAAGATAGGAAGTGTGTCATAAATCATCTGACACTTACAGGGGTCCCATCTCAGAGTGGCACATCTTATGTTCCCACCTTATTGCATAACCTCAGATCTTGTGAGGCCACATGCTATCCCTCTTTGCCTTCCTTCCTTTCCAGGGAACCTATAAATATGCACATTCACTCATCTATATATCTACTATAATAAAACTCACCCTCAACGTTCTGAAGACAACGTTCTGAAGTCACTCAGTCACTCCCTGAAGGGTTCATGGATTCATGGTGGTGAAGCCACAACACTGATCATGTCTCTCTGCCCCGCCCTCGCATGACGGACCAATCAGAAAAAACACCCTCAACATTCTGAAACACAAAGGACCATCACAACACCGTTCCCAGGCAACACTAGGCAACGTAAGATGGACCAATCAGAGGAAACTACGTGACAATAAGGGAGGAGCATTCCCCAGAATGGCTCATTATCTGTGCAGCACGGAGAGCACAGAACCACCGCTGGAACGAGAGAAGAATATTCCTGCTGTGGGTATGTGCAAAAATAGACCGGGGGGGGGGGGGGGGGGGGGGAGAAATTTTTAAATGTCTAATGCCAGTACTGAAGAGTGCCAGAGGACCTATAGCACAGACTATATTTGGGATCGCTTGACATGGAGTCGGAGGAGCCGGAAAACAACGTGCCCGTCATCATCTGGGACGTGGGCGAACAGGACAAGCTGCGGCCCAGCTGGAAGGATTACCCGCGACCCAGCCAGCAGCAAACAGCGACCAAGGAAGAGGGAGGAGTACTCCTTCCCTGCCTAGGAATTGCTGGAGACTGGCTGCCAAACTAACGAAACAACCGCACACTGACGCACCACCTCCATCATTCGAAAGGCATCCACTCTTTCTTCAACAGAAATGCAAACTAATAATACAAAACAAAAAAAGAAAACATGGTTTCTCAGGCGGCTGCAGGTAACTCCCCACCCCCTTCCTCTTCCCCTTTTGCCGAAGCGGACAAGGACGTGCCCAACCATCCCCAGCCTCAGGCAAGCTGTCTCCCACCTCGGGGATTCCCCGAGCACCCGGAAAAAGACGGTGCTGATTCCTGCAGCGCAAAAATGTTCCAGCATTCCCCTGCAGCTGGCCTGAAATGGACCAAACATACCAGATCACCCCCCCCCAGCCCGAGACCGTGCTCTTCTCCCTTCCGCCAACTTAAAACAACCATCCCCGTCCTCAGGCAAGCCATCACCCACCTCCAGGATGCCCAGAACCCCAGCCCAATAGAAGAAGATGGCGCTGCTTCCAACAGCACATTTCTCTTCCAGCATTCCCCTACAGCAGCCCTGAAATGGCCAAAAAATACCGACAGACAAAGAACGTGCTCCTCTACCTTCCACCCATCTAAAACAACACTGCTGCCTCAGCACAACACAAAAAAAAAAAACCTGGAAAAAAAAAACAACACTCAGCAAAGGCTGACCCCCCTACAACCACATTTACATTTCAACAACAGAAAGACCCCCCCTCCACAAACCTCCTTGACAGACAAAACCACACACACACAATACAACAGAAACACACCCTCAAAGCCACACACCAATCCAAACCACTTTACCAGCACAGCACATCCCCTAACCCCCAAGTAAAAAACAAAACAAAAAGACGACACACATCAACAACCTGCACACACACCGCACCCTCACACACTCACACACACACACAAAATAACTCTGTGACACATACACACACACACAAAAAAAGCCACATGCTAGCGCCCGTTTCATTGGTTTCGGAAATGGGCCTTTTTTACTAGTCTATATAAATAAATCTCACCTGAAACATTCTGAAGCTCACTGTGGCAGGGACACTCACTCTCACTCATGCACCACTCACTCTCACTCATAGACCTGCCCTCAGCCACGCCCCTTCCGCACATAATTCGCAACCCCAACGTTCTAAATGAAGCTGCCACTTCCGTTTTTGAGGTAGCAGAGACCAAAAATTCACCATGACTGTCTGTCCCGCCCTCGCGTCTGAACGTGATGACGTCGAGGGCGGGGCTATGACACTCAACTAATCCCCAGTTCCACCGCCGTCCAACGCTTCACCCCCCCCCACGCCCGACGCACACCGACAAACAGCGACCTACGCAGACCCTCCACCCCCCCCGACGCACAGCGGCAAACACCGACCTACACGGGGAGGATGCCATCAGACCAGCTGATCCACTGCGATCCCCACGCTGCTGCCCTCCAAAATTTTATGCGCCACCTGCGCCCTCCTGAAGCTGGCGTCCTGCGCCCTCCTGACCCTGCCGTCAAAACAGCTGACGACCCACGCTGCGGTCCTGCGCCCTCCCAACCCTGCCGTCCAAACAAAACAGCTGACGACACTGCCGCGATTCCCACGCTCACACCCTCCAAAAAACAACCAACAGAAGGCCGGACGAGCAGGAGGTAAAACAGGTCACTGCTAGCAGGCAGGGGGAGAAGTCGTGAATAACGCCGATGAAGTGGCACGGAGGGGTGCAGGACCAGTACGAGCTGGGGAGACAGGCAGAGGGGGGGAGGCCCCTTGGCAGCCAGGCACGCAGGACATCTCAGTGCTACCAGGCAGGGAGAGGAGTATTGAATAACGCTGATCAAGTGGCAGGGAAGGCTGCAGGAGGAGTACAAGGGGGGAGAGAGGCAGAGGGATGGAAGCCCCTTGGCAGGCAGGCTGCCAGACACGCAGGCACTGGCACACACTCTCATTCCCACACGCACACACCCACTCTCTCACAAACACACTGTCTCTCACAAACACGCTCGCACACACTCACTCTGTCTGTCACAAAAACACACTTGCATCTGGCAGGCAGGGAAGAGGGAGGGAAGGGGGCCACCTTGGGGGAGGGGGGCACCCTGGCACACACTCTCATTCCCACACACTCTCTCTCTCTCACAAACACACACACTTGCTACCACCTGTTTCATCACACACACTCTCTCTCACACACAAACACTAACACACACTTTCTCTCTCTCTCTCTCTCTCTCTCATTCTCTCTCTGACACACACACTCCATCTCTCGCACACTTTCTCAAACATACACTCCCAGGAAAACCTTGCTAGCGCCCGTTTTATTTCTCACAGAAACGGGCCTTTTTTACTAGTATATATATAAAAGAATGTTTACAAGTTAAAACAAAAAACACTTAAAAAAATTACAGGCTTGGGGCTGGGAGGGGACAAGAAGGGACTGTCTGTCACACAGGGACTACAATCCTGTGCAAATATTCTTGAGATTTTTGCATCGCCACTCGCTCACTCTCAAGGAGGAACTGTGCATTTCTTTATGCCATTATCTTCCTGAGTGTTACCCATCTAACCATTGAATACTCCTTTGGAAGAAAGGACTGTGTATCCCCTAGTGTTTTTTCCCCAGTGTGCCAATCACCCCAAAGATTGAAACAGTTCCGGAAGACTCCTGAGAAAGGCGCTACGGCGCCGAAACACGGCTGTGTTGAGTCACCTATTCACAATAAAAATCATTGTTTTATCTAATTTATACGTCTGCCCCATTGTTTGAATAGAGCCTATTTTCCCCACCCCTTTTTTTGTTTTCGCTTTTTTGTTCTGTGGGGATCAAGTGCACCTCCACACTCCGTGTGGTTTTTCTCTGACCTACACCTTCCCACACCACACCAGGATATGTGCAATTTTACAACAAACACTACTATGTATGTAAATGCTTCAACATAAGAGAAACCTGTAAAATTCTGGATTCTATTTGCCAGTACCATGTCTGTCAGAACACGCTTTTGAAAGAACAGAAGATGTTGCTGTCACAACCTCAAATATCAGCAGATGAAAAAGGAGGTAAAAGCCAAGCGAGACCTAGCTAGAGTGGAAAAGGCAGGAATCATGATCATGTTCATGGATGTCCTATTAGTACCCAGATTGAAACAAGGGGACAGAGAATCAACAGATGGTTATATATCTGGTGCAGGGAGAAGAGGTATCAGTTTTCACCAAACAGTTTTTCCAGGGATGATCTCTGTGTTGCCCAAATGGGCTGAATTGTTTGAGAAAGGGTACCAACATACAGGCAAAGCTAGTCAGAGAAGGCTTAAAATTGCAAATGATGGTCAGTCAGCACTGAGTACCGACTAAAATAATGAACCTAACAGTAATGCTCACAATACTAGATAAATGTAGAAAGAGAGTCTGCAGAGACTGACCACCAGGTTGGAGAAGTCTGCTGGGAAGAAGCGACTTAGAATAAGCATTGAAATCATGCAAGCTGGTGTACATGAATAACCATGAACTAACTACCTGTCAAAGGTGTGGACAGCCTCACTTATCTTAGCAGCATTACGTCAGTTATAGGCTTGGCAAGGCAGCATCAGTATTTCAGCATGTGGGTCAAATATTATTATTAACATTTGTATAGCGCTACCAGACGCACGCAGCGATGAACATCCAACATAGAGAGACAGTCCCTGCTCAGAAGAGCTTACAATCTAAAATGGGCAACAACAACTGAATGGTCTTAGGGGCAAGTGGGCTAACCCATTTTTCACACCTGAGGTGGCTGGCCCAGTAGTCCATGTGGCCAGTAGGGCTAGCCTATTTGATCACATGCAAAAATCTGCAAAATTCATTGGCTTTTAGCTTAGTCACTTGTCCACACGTAAATACTGGTGTCTTGATGCACTAGATTCAAAAGTTGTGTATATGCCTTCCTATGCTTGGCCTGTTACTAAGGGCTAGGCTTAAGACCTGTACTGTCAGTTTGGTTCTCACATGTTAGCCTACTAACTCAGCATCTTGTGTAACAATCATTGCTTTCTCAGGAGCTGAGAACTGACACTTCATAACATTTGTTTGCAGCTGAGTATGTTTTTCATATAAGGTGGATGTAACCTTGGCAGTTGCTAACAGACTGAGGACACAGTGAAACCTACCAGTATGTTGCATTTGTGGGGAGAGAGAGGACACAAAGGTATTGGTCTCTGTCCTGTGAATAAGTACACGCTCTGCACGCAGAATAGATAACTGATTAGCCAATGGCCACTAAGGGTGCATGTGCCCACAACGTCAGGAGAGACTGATATACTCATATATAGCATAGGCTACTTTCTGACTCTAGTTTAGGGGAAATCACATGATTTGGGAGAAGCGAAACTTATGACAGTATTTATGTGATAGCAGGGAGAGGTGTGAGCTGAGCAGACCTTGTTTTTCAGGATGTGCACTGCTGACTGACAACTTGCTCCAGGGAGAGAACTATTTTTTTGTATTTGGCTCTGTGAGATATCAATAAAGATAATAATTGATTGCGCCTAACTGAGCCTAAGTTCTCTTTCTTATTATTTTTCGTGTTTTCCCCTCCCTGTGAGGGCTAAGGAAGGGAGAAAATAAATCACAGTTGCAAATCAGAAAAATTGAGGGTTAGCCCACTTGTCCGTAAGACCATTCAATTAACAGTAAGATAAATTAAGCTCAGTAAAACTATTGTCCAGCAAACTGTAATCTATGCCCACAAAACATAGAAAATTACTACAAAGATAGCACAACAACTGAATGTATTCCATCAGCAGTGCCAAGAAGAATTCTTGGTATCATCTATCATGACCGTATTACCAATGAGGAGGTCCTGACTCGTAGAGGCTCCAAGATATGGTAGCTGAGCGGTGTCTTGCTGGCTGGACATATTACAAGGCTGCATAATTACTCACAGCCCAAAATTACAATGCAATAGACACCCAGAGGTGGGAAGACCAAAGATCAGGTGTAGCACATTCAAAGACTATTTTCAGTACTTTAGTCCAAAACTATTTGGACATCCCTCCCTCCTGGTCTCTCTCAGCCAATCACAGCGCGTTTAGCTGTCACTGGTATCAGCTAAAGCGCTGTGATTGGCTGAGAGAGACCGACGTCCAAATAGTTTTGATTTGGACATCCTCGCATGTCCCGATCCTGGGCGGGGGGTGGGGGGCTTCATATATACTTACAAGTGGGAGACGCCGATCCACGTCGCTCGGTTCGGCATTTTGCCAAAGCTAAAAAGAGAGCTTTGTGGAGCATGAGCCACGCTCGACCATGCAAGCGCCTTCCCGCCCGTCGCATGAGCGCGGTCTCCTCAGTTTAATACTAAAGCAAAAAAATAATGTAAAAATAACCAAGGAGACAACTCCAAGGGGAGGTGGGAGGGACTGTGAGAATATGAAGCCTGCTGTCCTCGGAGAATACCTGCTACAGGTAAGTATCTTTGCTTTTTTCGAGGACAAGCAGGCTTCTATCTTCTCACAATAGCGAGGACATAAAACAGATTAACCTGAAAACTATATACAATCTGAATGAGAGTGCAGCCTGAAACAGAATAAAATGGGCCTAGGAGGGTGGAGTTGGATTCTAGATACCAAACAGATTATGCAACACTGTCTAACCAAACCGACTGTAACATCAGGTATCCTGCTCAAGGCAGTAGTGTGATGTGATGTGAATGTGTGGACTGAAGACCATGTTGCAGTCTTGCAAATTTCTTCAATGGAAACTGACCTCAAGTGGGCTACCGACACGGCCATGGCTCTGACATTATGAGCTGTGACATGATGCTCCAAGGCCAGCCCAGCCTGGGCATAAGTGAAGGAAATGTAATCTGCCAGCTAAACTGCTGTTCGAGATACAGAGGGGAATTTATACAATACCCGTGAGAACATTAAGACGGTCTTTACTAATTTTTATAAAGCATTGTATCAAGCTGAGGAGGCCGCCGACTCTCAAGAGACCCGGGAATATCTTAGGCAAGCGGCGCTTCCTACAGTATCGCAAACTGATAGGGAGATGGTGTTAGCGCCCATTACGCCGGAAGAGGTACAATGGGCTATCAGAGACTTGCCGAATGGCAAAGCCCCAGGACCCGATGGGTTTATGAACAAATTTTATAAATGTTATAGTAAACTACTAATTCCTCTACTGGTTCGGGCTTTTAATGAGCTAGAGCTCCAGGATGAATTATCGCACACTTGGAGGGTAGCCAACGTAGTAGTCTTACCAAAACCAGGGAAAGACCCACAATACTGTAGCTCCTACCGTCCGATATCACTACTGGATTGATTATAAGATTTTTACCAAAATACTTGCCAAGAGACTGCAAAAGCTCATGCCAAAATTAGTACAGGTGGACCAAGCGGGTTTTATCACAGGGCGGCAAGCTGTTGACAATGTTAGAAGGGCACTCCACTTGATTCAAGAAGCAGTCAACACCCGACAACCTACATTGTTATTATCCCTAGATGCCGAAAAGGCGTTTGATCGGGTTAATTGGGATTTCATGTTTGCGGTGTTAGACCATATGGGTTTTACGGGCGATTTATTTCATGGCTCCGCCTATTATACGCTAACCCGCTGGCTGTCTTGAAAATCAATGGGATTAGCTCAGACCCAATAGCACTGGAGCAGGGGACTCGCCAGGGATATGCACTATCACCATTATTGTTCGCTTTGACAATAGAACCACTGGCCCAATATCTACGCTAACACCCGCACATACATGGCTTAACAATGGGACGAACAATGCACAAAGTTATGCTGTTCACGGATGATATTCTCCTGACATTGACTAACCCGAATGAATCCCTGCCTCAGGTAATGCGTGGCTTGAGCCAATATGGCAGGATATCCGGGTTCAAGGTAAATATGAGCAAATCAGAGGCATTGGGCCTGGGGTTACAACCAGCGGAGAGGATTTCTCTCCAAAAACAGTTTCCGGTGAAGTGGGTTGCCAAGTCTCTCAGATATCTAGGTATTCAGTTAACACCTACCTTGGAGGGTCTCCATCAGGCTAATTTCCCACGAAATTGAAAGAGCTCTTCCAAGAATTGGATAGGTGGGAAGGTTTGGAGTTGTCTTGGCTGGGCCGGGTGGCAGCCATCAAAATGATGATCTTGCCTAAGCTTTTATACTTGTTCTTGGCTTTGCCACTGCCAGTACCTACAGGGTTCTTTTGCCATCTTAACCGAAAAATATTTGCTTATATATGGCAACGCAAGCTGCCGCGAGTACGGGCAGCTATTCTGTATCAATCAAAAAAAACAGGGGGGGGTATGGGGGTTCCAAATTTTCACCTGTACCATCAAGCGGCGCAGTTGCGCGTGCTGGCGGAGTGGAGTGCTGGTAGTGTCAAACCTTGGCTTCAGATGGAGCAATATTGGATGGGTCTGCAGGACTTAAGCTATATATTATGGATGCCTAGAGGCCATGTCCAGGCCTACATCAAGAAAGCCCCAATAGCAGTGCAATATCCCCTACGGACATGGCTGACTATACGGAAGAGCCGTTTCCCCAATAGAACATACTTTCAACAGATGGCAGTAAAAACGGCCCCCGGTTGTCCGATGGGGATAGATAACCCACTTTACAGCCATTGGGAGAAGAGGGGGCTAGGCACCTTGGGTCAACTTTGGGAAGAGGGACAAATGATACCATTTACAGAGCTGCAGGATCTACCCTCATATCACCTGTTCCACTATAATCGCATTAAAGATTATATTAACAGAAGAGCTAAAACAGAGTTATCCCTAGAGGAGACAGATCTAGAAAAAGCAGTGAAAACAGGGGGCCACAGGGGGTGTGTCTCTCGACTCTATAGGGCCTTGCTTGATGATCAAGAACCAATATTGCACTATCTCCAGCGTTGGGAGAGGGACCTACAAATAAAGATAGAATACACACAATGGGAAAAAGCATTAGAACACATGTTACGGGTCTCTGTCTCTAGTTCTATGATTGAGAATGATTATAAAATATTATATCAATGGTAGTATATGCCCAAGAGACTGGTAAAAATGTATGGGAAGGGATCTGATCGATGTTGGAGGGGATGTGCAGAGGTGGGAGACATGCTCCATATATGGTGGTCCTGCCCAAAGATTCAGACCTATTGGTCGGAATTGCTAGATCAATTTGCACAAGTGACTGGGGTACGGTATCCTGCCAAACCGGAGGTTTGTTTGCTGCACCTTCGCCCACCGAGAGTTCGAGTGTCAGATCATAGGCTAACATCGACATGGCTGGTAGCTGGAAAAATTGCATTGGTGGCTGCATGGAAAAACTCACTGGCACCGCCAATAATAAAAGTGATGGATTATCTCTATCAAATGTCAAAAATGACAGCCATGCGCTCGGGACATATAAAAAAGTTCAACCAGCATTGGGAACGCTATAGAACGTGGAGACTCCAGGGAGGGATAGATCTGGATGCCCCCAAACTGATTGTTCCGATTCTGTGAAAGATTTGCCCAGGTACTTAAACTCACCGACCCTCTATTGGACTTGGGGATCTGATATTCAGGGGGGGAGGGGAGGAGGGAGGGAGGGGAACCTTTGTTGATTGTTACTCACTCATTGAATAGGTGTTATAATAATGTTGCATATAATACGTATGAGTCTATCTGTTAAAAGCTTTAATAAAAAGATTAAAAAAAAAAAAAAGCTGGGCAGATGTCTGTGGGGCCTTGTCTGCTCCATGTAGTAGGCCAATGCTCTCTTGCAATCCAAGGTGTGCAAGCTGCTTTCGCCAGGATGGGCATGAGGTCAGGGAAAGAATGCTGGCAAGACAACTGACTGGTTGAGATGGAACTCCAACATCACCTTTGGCAGGAACTTACGGTGCGAGTGGAGGACTACTCTGTTATGATGAAACTTAGTATAAGGTGCATCCATCTACTAAGGCCTGAAGCTCACTGACTGACGAGTTAAAGTTAACAGCCACCAAGAAAACCACCTTCCAGGTTGAGTACTTCAGATGGCAGGAATTCAATGGCTCAAAAAAGAGCTTTCATCAGCTGGGTGAGAACAACATTGAGATCCCATTACACTGGTGGAGGTTTGACAGGGGGCTTTGACAAAACCAAACCTCTCATGAAGCGAAAAACTCAAGGCTGTCCAGAGATGGGCTTACCTCCTACATGGTGATGATAAGCACTAATTGCACTAGGGTGAACCCTTGCAGAGTTGGTCTTGAGACCAGACTCTGACAAGTGTAGAAAGTATTCAAGCAGGGTCTGTGTAGGGCAAGTAAGAGGATCTAGGGCCTTGCTCTCACACCAGACGGCAAACCTCCTCCATTTAAAAAGAATAACAGCTCTTAGTGGAATCTTTCCTGGAAACCAGCAAGACTCGGGAGACACCCTCCGAAAGACCCAAGGAAGTGAATTCTAGGCTCTCAACATCCAAGCTGTGAGAGCCAGAAACTGGAGATTAGGATGTAGAAGCGACTCCCCCCCGTTCTGTGTGATGAGGGTCAGAAAACACTCCAATCTCCATGATTCTTTGGAGGATAATTCCAGAAGATGAGGGAATCGTATCTGCCATGGCCATGCTTGAGTTTCAACAAAGGTTTTTCCACTAGAGGTATCGGAGAATATGCATACAGAAGACCTGTCCCCCAATTGAGGAGGAAGGTATCTCACGCTAGTCTGTCATGGGCCTGAAGCCTGCAACAGAACCGAGGGACCTTGTGGTTGATCTGAGTGGCAAAAAGATCCACCAAGGGCGTGCCCATGCTTGGAAGATCTTGCGGGCTATGCCCATATTGACAGACCACTCATGTGGTTGCATTATCCTGCTCAGCCTGTTGGCCAGGGTATTGTTTGCGCCTGCCAGATAAGTGGCTCGAAGGAACATGCTGTGTTGGCGAGCCCAATGCCACATCCAGACGGCCTCCTGACATAGAGAGAGTGATCCAGTGCCACCCAACCCCCCCTGCTTGTTGGTGTAATACATTGCAACCTGATTGTCTGTTTGAATGAGAACAATTTGATAAGATAGCTGATCTCTGAAAGCCTTTAGAGCATTCCAGAATGCCCGAAGCTTCAGGAGGTTGATCTGAAGATTCATTTCCTGGGAGGACCAAGCTCCTTGAGTGTGATGCCATCTATATGAGCCCCCCATGCCAGGAGAGATGCACCTGTCATCAGCAAATTTTGTGGCTGAGGAATTTGTAATGGAAGTCCCAGAGTCGAATTGGGTCAAATTGTCCACCACTGAAGAGAGCGTACAAGCTCTAGGGATACTTGGATGACATCTTCTAGACTCCCCGTGGCTTGATACCACTGAGAAGCCAGGGTTCACTTAGCTGATCTCATATGAAGACGTGTCATGGGTGTAACGTACACGGTGGAAGCCATGTGGCCCAACAATCTCAACATCTGCCGAGCTATGACCTGCTGAGAGGCACAATCTTTGGACGCCAGAGAGACAAGCCAATCGTCGAGATACAGGAACAAATTTACTCCCCAAGTCTGAATAGCGATGCTGCAACTACTGCTAGACACTTGGTGAGGACCCTGGGAGCCGACACGAGGCCAAAAGGCAACACGTGATACTGAAAGTGATGATGTGTTCCCAGCCGAAATCGAAGACACTTCCAATGGGCTGGAAGTATCAGGATGTGAGTATATGCATCCTAGTCCAAAAGGAATAGCCAATCGTTTTTCTGAATCATTGGTAGAAGGGTACCCAGGGAAACCATCGTGAACTTTTCTCGGACTAGAAATTTGTTCAGGGCCCTTAGGTCTAAGACGGGAAGCATCCCCCCTGTCTTCTTTTGCACAAGGAAGTACTTGGAATAGAATCCCTGCCCTTCTTCACCTGGTGGAACAGGTTTGACCGCATGGGCCTTTAGAAGGGCAGAGAGTTCCTCTTCAAATACCTGCCTGTGTTGAGAGCTGAATGAATTAGCTCCTGGTGGGCAATTTGAAGGTTTGAGATGCCAATTGAGGGTATATCCGAGATGGACTATTTGAAGAACCCACCGGTCAGAGGTTATAAGAGGCCACCTTTGGTGAAAAAATATTTAGCCTCCCCCTGACTGGCAAGTCGTCCGGGACAGACATTTTTACTGTGGCTATGCTCTGCTGGAGCCAGTCAAAAGCTTGTTCCTTGCTTTGACTGGGGAGCAGCAGGGGCCTTAGGCACACGCTGTTGACGTGAATGAACGTGCTGGGGCTGAGCCTGAGAAGGCTGGTGAGCCAAAGGAATGTACCTATGCCTAGAATAGTAGTAGGAACCGCTCCTTGGCTTGCCAAAAACCCTCCTAGCTGAGGAGGTAGATACAGAAGGCGCCCAGCGGGAGAGAGAAGAGATTGTATCAGTATGCTTCTTGATTTGGTCAGTGACCTCCTCAACCTTCTCTCCAAAAAGGTTATCCCTCCGGCAAGAGGCATCCACCAACCGCTGCTGAACAAGTGTTTTAAGTCAGAAACATGTAGCCATTGCTATACTTTGAGCAGAGATCCTCAATGCAACATCAAAAGTGTTGTAAGTGTCCCTGGTCAAGAACTTTCGACATGCCTTCTACTGCTTGACCAACTGGTGAAAAGGCTCCGGAGGGAGAGCATCTACTAAGTCCAATAGCTGTCACACCGAGATTCGCAAGTAGATGCTCGTGAAGAACTGGAAGGATTGTATATGGGAGATGAGCATCAAAGCCTGGCACATCTTCCTTCCAAGAGAATCCATGGTTCTAGTTTCTCTGCCTGGGAGCGCTGAGGCATAGCCCTAGCACTCCTTACTCTTTTGAGCGTGGATTCCACCAGGGACTCCCAGTTCCTAACCAGGACTTCCTTGAGTACCTCATGGAGAGCTGCAGTCACAGCTTCCTTAGGAGGAGATGTATAGTCCAGGACCTTGAGCATCTTGGCCCTGGGCTCATCCTCTACTTCCAAAGGAAAGGGAATGGCCTCAGCCATTTCCTTAACAAAAGATGGAAATGAAAGGCTCTCCGGTGGTGGGGAGGATTCAGAAGGAATCCCATAAGACTCATCTGAGGAAAAGTATCTGGGATCCTCCTCTGAATCCCATGAGCGCTCCTCCTCGATGTCAGACAGTATCTCCCTATGGGATTGCCAAGACCGAACCTGCTTCAGTGCCGAGGAACCATATCCTTGAGAAAGGCATCGAGAAGTTGACTCCCATCTCGACTCTGGTGAAGCTTCCTCCACTGTCGAAGGGGTGCGCCACTTGGGTGGCAGTCGACACCAGAGCCGCAAGCGGCGCCGGCGGCCAAACCGCAAGCTGAGGGCTAGGTGGAACCGCAGCAGGAGGTAGGGTAGGCACAAGAACCCCTGGTACCGATGCACACCGACGCATAAGGCCATCCAGCAGCTCAGGGAGCAAGGACCGGATGCACTCATCGAGGGCCGACACCGGAAAAAACTGGGGTGCTGGCTGAGGCGCAGGTTGCAGAACTGCTGGGGTCGACACAGGAGCGGGACCTTGGCTGCTTGGAGACAGGTGCATTGGCACCTCCTGTATAGAGGGGGAGTGATCCTCTCAGTGCCGATGCTTCTCGGGTGCCGAATCCTTCGACGCCCCGGAGCTCCCGACATCATTTGTCAAGGTGACCGATGACAATTCTTCTTGGCATTCACCCGAAGCATGTCACCGAGGCTCCTCGGTACTGATAGGGACGATGTCAAATCCTCACGTAGCCTCAGGGTTGGGTCCAACGATAGACGGTCCCGGGAGTCTGTATAGCAGGAGGCTTCGAGATAGGTGGAGACCCACTCGACGCCTCATTGCTCCCAGTGTCTAAGGGTCTAGAAGCAGCCATGCTTACTGATGCTCCTGATACTGTTGCGATCCTTGATGTCGATGCCTCCAACCCCGATGCCGACATCAAGGAACCAGACTTGGCTCCAAAAATCCTCTCGTTGAGCCTCTCGGAAAACCTGGGTCCTTCATACAAAGACAGAGAACACAGCTATCAGGGCTATGGTCGGGCCCCAATACACTGCAGACACCAAGAATGGGTGTCCTTTCTCAAGACAGTCTGACTGCACTGGGTAATCTTCGTGGACATGGACGGAAAAACTTTGTTGGCTAAATTAAACGACTCTAGTGCCTGAAAAAGGGGCAAGGCACAGAAAAAAGAAAGGGAAAAACCCAACCAAATCAGGGCCTAAAAAATGGCCCGATGACGACAAAATAAGAAAAACCCGGGCAAAATAAAACTAAGGAAATTAAAAGGACAGGTTGAAAGAGGCGCAATTAAATGAGCCACAAGAGAAGAGTAGAAAAATAGCTGGAAGGCACTAAACAGCTCTCAAACAACTGGGTGAGTGAGGAGAGGTAAAAAAAAAAAAAAAAAAAAAGCACCTTTTCCTCTGTGGAAAAAAGAGAACTGAGAAGATCGTGTTCACGTGATGGGAAGACACTCGCACTTCACAAAGCTATCTTTTTAGCTTTGGCAAAATGCCGGACAGTGCAACGCAGATTGGTGTCACCTAGTTATAAGATAGAAGCCTGCTTGTCCTCCAGAGAAAGAAGCATTTCCTTAGATTACTTCCGAGTCTATCCCTTTTCACTTTCATCCTATGCCTCATTTCAGAGATTCCTTTCAATTGAAAGACATTCGCTTCCTGTTTATGCTATATAGGTATTTAAATGTTTCTATCATATCTCCTCTCTCCTGTCTTTCTTCCAAAGTATATTGACTTTCTTCCAAAGTCTGTCCTCATACAATTCATAACGCATTTTAGTAGTAGCCCCCTGGACCTCCTCCATCCTGTTTATGTCTTCTTGAAGATGCAGTTTTCAGAATTGTCCAAATGGGATCTCATGGATTCATATAGAGGCACTATCACCTTCCCTTTCCTGTTGACTATTCCTCTCCCTATGCACCCAAACATCCTTCTGGCTCTTATCATCACCTTTTCTACATGTTTGGCCACCTTAAGATCATTACATTTGGCCACCTTAAGATCATCAGATACAATCACCCCCAAGTACCACTCCTCTTTCATGCAGAGAAGTACTTCACCCCTCAAAACTGTACTGCTCCCTTGGGTTTGGCAGTCCAAAAGCATGTCTACATTTTTTAGCATTGAATCTTAGCTGCTAAATTATAAACCATTCTTCAAGCTTCACTAGATCCCTCCTCATGTTATCCTCACCATCAGGGGTGTCTACCCTATTGCAGATTTTGGTATCATCCACAAAGAGACAAACCTTGTGTTTGTCTTCTGCAGTCCTACTCCTGTGAACAGAAATATTTCACAGAAGGACCAGGAGTAGGACCGCAAAAGACAAACAGAAATAGGAATGGAAGTGTGGTACACCTTGAACGATTTACAGAGGACTGTGTTCATGAGAAGCTAACTAAACTAAGGGATAGGGCCAGACAAAGGGATAGGGCAGAGAGAAGGGCAGAGACAAAGGGATAGGGCCAGATAGGAATACATCAGAGGGTAATAAAGGAACTTAGGAAGTTCTGGTGGCTCGGCTGTCTGACCTTTCCAATGTTTCTTTAGAGTTGGGAGTGGTCCCAGAGAATTGGGGAAGGGCAGATGTGGTCCCTCTCTACATAAAGTGGAAGGAGGAGGTTGGGAATTGTAGCTGCCACCTGAACTCACTTGCTGTTAAAACCAAAGATTAAACCTGCTTTAAAAAAAAAAAAAAACACTAAATAAAATGATGTTACCACTGCTGCAAATCCCAGGTCTATACTCTGAATTTATAACCACGTAATTAACGCACAGCTGCCACTGCTAAATGTGTCAGCAGATCTTATGTCATCAAGGCTCACAACAGGTCATGTTATCAGGATATCCTTAATGAATAAGTATGAAACAGATCTGAATACAGTGGCGGTAATGTGCATTCAGATCTCTCATGCATATTCACCAGGGAATACCATGAAAACCTAATCTGCTTGTGGACGCTGAGAACAGCACACATGCACCCTGTTACATAATAATAATATCCAGTGTTTTTCCTTCTGGCAAATGTACACATGAGGAAAGGTCTGCACACACGACAACTGATTCATGGGGTTGTGGTGCATATGTCACTACACAAAGTGACTAGAACTGCTGTTTTGAGACACTGCAATGGTTGAATCAGGCCATGCTGAAGAATGTCAGGGCCACAGCAATGACGTGTGAGAAGCACAGTAACAGCACTGGACTGTGTTGTGGGCCATATGACAAGGCTGGAAACTACAATGGCAGAATGCAAGCAGGCAGCCTGATGCTATGGTAGCAGAGGAAACAGGCCACTATTCCGGTGGCAACAACAGAGAGATGAAAGAAGTTGAAAAAGAAAAGGGGAGAAGATGATGGGGAAAAGAGAGACTGCCTGGGTAGACACAAATGCTGTACTTCAAGAAGTACTGATCGGATTGCAAATCTTTTGCAGGTTAAAACATAAAAGGAAGCAGAGGTTAAGCATGATGTTAAAACAGTGAGGAAAAGATGTGTGTAGCTTACCTGACTCTCTGACGGAGGAGGTACAGTACATATTGGAGACTCCCTTGAGTCTGGTTTTCTGGATTTACTCTGTAATGTCCAAACTGCAAGAGAAAAGCAAATGACAGAGTTATTTACTCAATGAATACCAACCTTGAGCACGACCACTGAACTACAGCTCCCAACCTGGAGCTACCAACCAGCACACCACCCTGGAGATCTCCATCACTCTCACCCTGAGAATGGACTGCACTGTCTGCAAGGGGTACGTCACAATGGTAGCGATGGCCTTAGCAACTGCACCAATAACAAATATTTGAAATGAGGAGAGCTGTGAAAACAAAGGAAGACAAATGGAAATGAAAGCAGATCATGTGTACTGACTGGCTACAGCAAACCTTATGCAGAACAAAATCCCACTGGGATTCAACTTTCCATTCCAATGAGCTGAGTTAGGAGAAAATACTATAATTGTAAAGGATAATGTGATTTTCAATAAAAAAAAAAAAAGCCCAGGCAAAGCCCAAACTTCAGAAAACAAATTTTGAGGTGAAGCTCACAAGTTTATTGACAAAGCAAGAGACTCTCATACCTCCGCCATCCACCTCTTTCCAGTCAGTTTTATTAATGTAAAGTGGATAAAGGGCCATGGATTTAATATACCATATTTCTGTGGTACAACCAAAGCGGTTTACATATATGCGAGTCCCTAGTGGGCGCACAATCTAAAGTTTTGTACCTGGGGCAATGGAGAGTCAAGTGACGTGCCCAGGGTCACACCCAGCTGCAGCGGGAATCGAACCTAGCTCCCCAGGTACTCAGATCATTGCATTAACCCAGGGGTTCTCAACCTTGGGGCACACCCACCTAGTCAGGTTTTCAGGATATCTACAAAGAATATGTATGAGATAGATTTGCATACAATGGAGGCAATGCATGAAAATCTATTTCACACATATTTATCCTAAAAACCTGACTGACTAGATGTGCCCTGAGGACTAGGTTGAGAATCCTTGTATTAACCATTAGACTACTCCTCCACTGAATCAATCTATCTATCTATATACATATAAATACTTTAATTTGAACTGTATTGAACATTTTTATTGTGTACAAAAACAATACTTCCCTCTTCCCATCGTAAACCCCCACCTCCAAGTTACAGAGGGAAAAATACCATCAAGAGTACAATAGCTCATGCTAACAACAATCTCATTCAATAATGTTATATTTCCAAGAAGTCTCTGCAAGAACCTATACATTAACCCCTTAATTCTATAAAAGCCACTAAAAATTGTGCACGCAAATTTTGGTGCATGTCCAATTTGCGCATACAATTTAATTGAACAAGTCAATTAGTGCCAATAATTGGCTAACAAGCAATTATTGGCATCAAATTTAATTGAACTTTATGTGTCTAAATTTTATATGCGATTGGAAATGGGAGGGGCATGGGCGAAACGGGGGCATTCCTAGCATTTACGTGCGTTGTTACAGAATAAGGGAGGGTTAGGCATCTAATTTAGAAATGTACATTTGTACCACATTTCAGCTGGTGCAAACAGACGTGCCTAAAGTTACGTGCAATTCCTAAGCATAAGTGCTATTCTATAAACCACGCCTAACTTTAAGTGCAGCTTACAGAATAGCGCTTTTTTGGTGCCATATATAGAATCTAGCCCTAATTGTCAAGAATCTTAACCATTCCCTTCAAAAGGCAGAATGTTCAAATCAAGAAGTAGCAGTTGGTACCATGCCAGAAAGGAACTCCATCTCATCTCTTTGGCTTGATGTGGGCCGTAAATGGAAGGTCTACAGTAGTCCAAAGTCTTGCCACCTCTCTACGTGCTATTGCTACACCCACTGATAATACTTTAAACTGGGAATCAGGGAAGTCGGGAGGTTGCCATTGCAGTAAGAAGACCTTCGGATCTGTAGGTACCTGCACCCTTATTATCTCTGAAAAAGTTTGGAAACATATTGATCAAGCTTTATAATTCTAAATAAGCTCCATAATCATTTTCATAACAGCCTGCAGTATGGGATTCTGCTAGGTCCCATCCACAGTTATTTTCACTATTATTGAAAATTTGCATTCTTATTGGCTTTTCAAAATAAACCACTACCTTTTTTTTTTTTCAATTAATAAAAAAGGGTAGGGATTTCCATTTTCCCCAATGCTTCCTCAGATCTGCTGTATTCTTATGTGCACGCTGTTCTTTTGGATCAGCTGAAATAAAATTTGTACCTGTATCCCTGTGAGACTGCTGCATCTTTAAATCAGCTGACACAGAATGTATTAGCCATAAAAGTCAGATAATGCCTTGATCTGAAATTCATGGTAGTTTTAGCAGGCAGCTTGTGCCCTGCCACTGCATCTCACCTGCGCCTGCCTCTTCAGGAGCTGCCGTTTCAGCCCCTCGTAGAACATGAACTGGATGGCGGGGTTGAAAACGAGCAACAGAGAGGGGAATGTACCATTCCAGAGAGCTAGGAGTCCTTCACTTCGTATTATCTGATGGAACGCATCTGAGGAGAAGCAGGAGAAGAACAGATACTAACATCTGCTCAAATGAATGCAAGGACATCAATAACTTTTACTGTGATGAACAACTTCTTTTACTATGCAAGGGGTGGATATTGAAACCAAGCCACAACCAGAGCCGGACTTCTCTCAAAAGGGAAATAATTCTTTTCCCATCAATATTCAGCTGATGGTGAACAGCATTTGTTTTGTTAATGCTGTTACCAGTTAAATTAGTCCTGGATATTCAATGCCAGGCCATGTCCAAGCACTGACATTGAATATCCAGGTATGACCAGACATGTGCTGGGCATTGGCACTTATGCAGGTCTTTGCCAATATTCAGCAAGGACTTGCATAAGGGGCCCTCCTATATCCTCCATCCCCGATTTGAACCCCCATTATCAAGCAGCGCCCCCCCCCCCGGGTCCCCTAACAATAATAGATTCCCCCAAGAGGCCCAATCCCCCCTCCCCCCCCCCCGAGAAGGTCCGCACCCCCTATAGGTCCCCTTGGATCTATTGTACTACTCCCTGCTGGTCTACTGCGATCTTCTGGGAAAGAGCAATCCGGCCCATGTCAGCTTTACTCAATTTTCACTATTTGGATCCCAGAGCTCTCCTTGGATAAAGGAATGCAAGAACAAGAATGCAATGAAAAAAAATACACGTAACGGGAAAAATCTTAAAACCACAAGTTCAAACTATCACATCATCAACGTGATTTGTTGATAAATCAAAGCCCATGAATTAGAGCCCTAACTCAAGCCATATTTGACATAGCAAAATGTTTCAGCACTTGACTTGACTTGATAGTACACCTAACCAAAAAGCTCAAAAAGCATGTTGCAAAAAGAAAAATTCAATACACTGTTACACATTGCCAGTCTACAACCATCCTCCCCAAAACATTAGATCTCACCTTATCCAATGTCAAAAAAAAAAAGATGCAAAATGTTCAAAACAAATGAAACAGCCATAAAGGCTTTTTGAAAGAGTGAAGCTCCCTACAAGGCTCATACTTAGTTAACAGACGTCAACAGTGGGACAGACTGGTTTAAAGCAAGAAAAAACAGACACAAAACCTTAAATTGTATATGATATTCAACTGGCAGCCACTGCAACACGGTCTGTAAAATGCATATCTTTCAATAAATGAGCCGCTGTATTCTGGACCAATTGTAATCTATGCAGATAATATTAGGAAGACCCCAGTAAATACTATTATATTCATAAACAAAAATAGCTAAAGTCCTGAGACTCTAACAAAGCACAAAGTCATCTCAAAAGTCACAACTTGGCTAATGAATTCTTTACAATTGATGATACCTGAATTGTAAACATTAGATTTCTATTCATTAACACTCCCAAATTTTTAATGACTGATTTTTCTTGTAAACAGTAACCTTCAATAAAGGGGGGAGGGGACCAGTGGATGTTTACTATGGAAAATACATAAATTTAATGAAATGTCATTAAGATCCATTTTCTTAAACCAAGAAGAAAGAGGATTCAAATAATCATTCAATAAAGACAGTCGCCATTTGGATCTCCCCACACTCAAGCCAAAGTGAATGAATATGAAAAAACAATCTGCATATTTCAATAAGATAACCAAAGTCCCAAGATTAAATAATAAAGGGGATAATACCAATCCTTGGTGAAAGATTGTTAGGAAAATGGAAGTGGCTCAGATTGTTGGCCATCCCATTGAACCAATGAAAATCTCTTCAACAAACATGAGGAAAACCAGGTAAAAATCCTATCAGCAAGGCCTAAGTTACATAACTTTGCAGTAATAATTGATGATTGAATGTATCAAAGACTGCTGATAGATCTAACAGTATGAGAACAATGTCTCTTCCTTTCTCCAAACTAAATCAAATGCTAAGGCCACTCCAGAAAACTTATGGACACAAACTATAAATTCAAAGAATTCTAGTTATTGAGTACAAACAATTTTTTTTATTAAATCAGTTTTCCCAGAAACAGTAGATGAAACATTGACATACAAGTTCACAAAGCATTCTTATCCAAAGGGACAAATTTCAAATAATTCCAAATGCAAGTTATCTGTGTTTATAAATAGCATGGATCTTTTTTGAGAATCTGCTATCTTACACCAGCCAAATGGATGTCATTCCAATCTTCTGTCTCTTCACAGATTAAAAGATTCCAAAATTTCAGACTTACCAAGAATTCCCTTGTAGTTGGTTGGTATAATGTCATCATTTCGAAATTTGGCTCCCTGCAGCTTCAGTCGGGTATTTACCACCCAGAGCGGTGTGGTTACGAACACATTCACCACACCTGAGAGAGACAGAGAGAGACAGAGAGAGAGAGAGGAGCACATGATGCAAACAGGCTGGATTCCACCCCTTCACTTACTTCTAAGTGAATTCACTGTTCTGCCTTTATGTTCCCTACAGAATACTGATTCATATTAAGGGAGAAAGGGCTATACTGCAATATACTAGCAACTTCTTAAACTAGACTGAGGATACATTTATAAAAGTTCCACAATCCCTGCCACCAACGTAAGAACTCTCTGTTACAGCCTCACCCTCTATCAATGTCACCAGAGTTTGATATTCATTACTAGCTGAAAGAATATCAAACTCTCATAGTGAAACAGGAAATAAAACAAACATTCAACCTAAAAAGGAAAGAATCTATTAAAAATTGCTTTAAGGTTCATTCCATCTTCCTCTGCGTTCCTTTAAATGACTCAAGTTGTTTCTTCCAAGCCCCTCCCATGCATATTGGAAATCTACTAGAAAAAGTATCTTCCAATTGTTGGCTCCATTCTTCTGGAATGGCTCTATTCACAGGTCTCTTTCAAAAAATTTAAGGTTGACCTTAAAACCCACTTTTTTTTTTACCTTAGCCTTTGGTGGTTCACGGGAAGTAAGGGCTGGATAAAAAATGATTTATCTGGTTTGAAGAAGCCTGCGAGCAGTGGTGTGCTGTTAAATGTTTAACAATGGGCTCTCTCTCCCCCCCCCCCCCCCCCCAAAAAAAAAAAAAAAAAACACCAAACCCGTAGATATGTATACATTTTATTGGTACAAATATGTGTAGGCAGCAACCAATTTACAAATAATATTAAAACATACAATATTCTTTACTGTAAATTCCAAATGGCAAATTGATTTTCGCAGAATGCTTTGGTTGAGTTTTGGTTGTATCTGTAGACAACCTATGTTTTCTATTCATCTAAGATGTTTGCTATTCATCCCAATTTTTTAAATTCTTTTCACAATAAATGTATTGACATTAAATCTGACATATGACTCACTGTCAGACTATTTCTCAACTTATATACCAAAATACCCACTACTGGGAAACTGGAACAAGCTGGACTGTTACAGATTCCAACACAGATGGTACATGCCAGCAGAATCCTTCACCTCAGATGTACATGGACAGATCCTCAACTGACCCTGTGCTGCCTTGGAGGAGGGAGCTCTCCTAGAAGAGCATAACCTTGGTGAAGTAGGAAGTACTCCTTTAGCCAGGACCTGTCCATCAGGGGACGCACTATCCTCTCGCACCGAGGATATGTCTCCCAGAACTTCTGCCCAGGAGGGAAGGGTTAGGACAGCTGTTGTAGTTGGTGATTTTTGATCATTAGGCATGTAGATAGCTGGGTTGCTGGTGGACGTGAGGATTGCCTGGTCACTTGCTTGCCTGGTGCAAAAGTGGCAGACTTCACGCGTCACCTAGACAGGATCTTAGATAGTGCTGGGGAGGATCCGGTTGTCTTGGTACATGTGGGTACCAATGACATATGAAAATGTGGGAGGGAGGATCTGGAAGCCAATTTTAGGCTTCTAGGTAGAAAGCTGAAGTCCAGATCCTCCAGGGTAGCATTTTCAGAGACGCTCCCCATTCCACATGCAGGACCCAAAAGGCAAAGCTGAAGTCTCAATGTGTGATTGAGATGATGGAGCAGGGATGAGGGATTCAGATTTGTTTGGAACTGGGCCACATTCTGGGAAAGGGAGAGACTGTTCCGAAAGGATGGGCTCCACCTTAACCGGGATGGAACCAGGCTGCTGGCGCTAACTTAGGAGATAGAGCAGCTTTTAAACTAGAATGGGGAGGTGGGGCATGACTCGGTGTGGAGTATCTTTGAAGGATACTATTGAAAAAGGATATTTAGGGAATCCCAGTAGAGAGGGTTCAACGATGCTGAAAGAAAGCCAGGTGTGCTTAATGAGAGAGCAGGATAAGGATTCACATTATCCACTTCAACTTCTAAGCAGCTTGTAGATCAAAGGACAAACACAATTTGAAGTGCCTGTGTACAAATGCTAGAAGCCTAAAGATAAGATAGGAGAGTTAGAGTATATAGCACTAAATGATGAGGTAGATAGAATAGATGGAAAGAGTCAAAAATTTGCATCAGGCATGGATGCTGTTCAAAAATACCATCCTGGAAGCCCAGACCAAATATATTCCATGTATTAAAAATGGAGGAAGGAAGACCAAACGACAGTGGGCGTGGTTAAAAAGTGGGGTGAAGGAAGCTATTTAGAGCTAAAAGAAAATCTTTCAGAAAATGAAAGAAGGATCCGACTGAAAATAATAAGAAATAGGATAAGAAATGGCAAGTCAAATGCAAAGCACTGATAAGGAAGGCAAAAAGGGACTTTGAAAAACAGATTGAGTTGGAGGCAAGAGACACACAGTAAAAACTTTTTTTTTTAGGTACATTAAAAGCAAGAAGCCGGCAAAAGAATCAGTTGGACATCTAGATGACCTAAGGGTAAAAGGGGCACTCAGGGAAGACAAAGCTATAGCAGAGAGATCAAATGAATTCTTTGTTTAGGTCTTCACTGAGATAGATTTGGGAGAGATACCGGCAGTGGCGTACCAGGGGGGGGGGGGGGCGGTCCGCCCCGGGTGCACGCCGTTGGGGGGTGCCGCGGCGCGCGCCTGCTGCGTGAGTTCACTAACTTCTCTCGTTCGCAGCAGCTCCCTCTGCCCCGGAACAGGTTAATTCCTGTTCCGGGGCATGGGAGCTGCTGCGAACGAGCAAAGTTAGTAAACTCGCAGCAGGCGCGCGCTGCATCACCCCCCCCCCCAGCGGCATGCACCCGGGGGGGCTCTTTCGCGGGGGGTGTCTTTCGCCGGGGGGGGGTCCTCGTTGCATCGGGGGGGGGGGGGGCGCGGCGCCGCCCCGGGTGTCCGCCCCCCTAGGAATGCCACTGGATACCGGTGCCATAAAAGATATTCAAAGCTAACAAGTCAAAGGGAGGAAGTGATGTCACGGTGCTGGATGGCCGCTTGAGTTCTTAGCTCCTGCACTTTCCTACCTCTAATAGCAAAATCTGCCACCATCCAGCCCGCTTCTGGTCTCCCCTCATTACTTTTGACACTGAGAAGGCTAATTCAAAATGAGCAAGGCTACATCGTTGGCTTGGAAGGAGGGTGAGCACCATTCTGTTAGGCAATCAGGTAAGGGCCTGTAATGCCATGTGTCGCCCGCACGTTTTTCCCACTTTGATTCCGATTCGGCCCTGTCCCAGGCAGAAGCGCGACATGCCCGCTCTAAAAGGGGCTCTCAAATAACTTAACCAAATGTTTGGATGCAATACGTGCCGAGATTAAATCCTCCAAAGAAGAAATCTTAGAGTGCATGGATGCCATTAGTACTGACCTCCGTGAATTGGGGGGCCGTGTGGAGGACTTGGAGGCGCGTATGGACAATCATACGGAGCAGATGAATACCGCTGATTCTCAACTTTCTCAAGCGCTGGCTCATTACGAGGATCTCCAGTACAAGGTCGAAGACTTGGAGAATTGGGGATGCCGAAATAATCTCCGCTTTCACGGAATACCAGAACCAGGTGATTCAGAGGATGGGTACAATTTGTGATAAGCTCGCTGGCACGGATTTGGATCCAAGTGAGTGTGTGATTGAGAGAGCGCATAGAGCATTGGGGAAACCGGCGGATAATCATCCTCGGGATATCATAGCACGCTTTGCTGCAGCGTGCCCGGCTGACGTCCTCGGTGGACTATAACGAGGCCAAAGTCGGGGTTTATCAAGACTTATCGTTGTTTACTTTGGCTCAGAGGCAAGCCATGAAACCTGCTCTGGATATTTTGGTTAAGGAAAAAATGTCATACCGCTGGGCTTTTCCTTTTGCACTCTGTTTTACAATTAAAGGGAAATTGCATCGTGTTCGCCATTTCACTGAGGCTTGGAAGATTCTGCATGACTCTGGTTTGGTATTTCAAGCAGCACTGCCTGTAGACCTTGCCCCTTCCACAACGGGAAGCGAGTTGCCCATAAAGCGAGGAAACCTGCTGTTCTTACCTGATTTGCTTCTGTTGACTTTATTTGGACATTTGACTAATGCTGTGGATCGATTGGAGTCTGAAGGGAACTTTGGATATAAGATTTAAGGCTGGATGGTTTGTGAGATTTGGTTGTGGGGAAGGGGAGGGGTGTGGTGTGTGTGTGGAGAGTGGGTTTTTTTCCCCTTTATATGGCAGAGTGGTTATGTGTGTGATTGTGGGAGACGTGATTTACCCATAAAGCGAACAAAAAAAACTTGCGGTTCGTACTTGATTTAACCCTATTGACTTGTTTTGTCCATTGACCATTGCACTGGTTTGCCTAGAGTTTAAAGAGAACTTTTGCTATAAGATTTAAGGTTGGCTGGTTTGTGAGAGGGGGCTGTGGGATAGGGGAGGTGGGGGGATGTGTGTGTATAGGGATTGTTTTTTTTTTCTCTCTCTTTCAGCTTGGCAGATTAGATATATGCGTGTATGTGGGGGAGGGGAAGTAGGAGAGGATCTGAGTTGGCTTCTGGGCACCGGTGTGGGGGGGGGCTTACTCCTGATTTCCCACTCAGTTGTCTTGGTTGACTTCTGTCTGGTGGTCGATGGTGGGTGTGGGGTGGGAGAGGTGGAGGTTACTTTCTGGTAGGGAGGATCTTGAATGTTGTATTGGTTTTGATGGGTTCTTATGGTTTTCAATGTCTTTGACTTTTGCTTAACTGATTTTCTCTATACATGGATTTAAAGTTTTTGTCCTATAATATTAAGGGTTTGAACTCGCCTCAAAAGTGTCAAAAGTTATTCAAAGATGTAAGGTACTTTAATCCACATGTGGTATTTCTGCAAGAAACACATTTTAAAAGGGAACATGAGATTCCTGTCGCATCCCTGTTACCCCCATGTCTTTTGTGCCTCGGCGGCCGATGCCTCCAAGAAGCAAGGGGTTGCTGTTTTGATTCATTCCTCATTGCAGATACAGGTAGAGAAGATTAAGAGAGACCCTGAGGGTAGGTATATTATTTTGAATTTGCTTCTGGATAATATGACCTTTATGCTGTCTTCTGTATATGCCCCCAATGATTCACAGGACAGATTTTTTATCAGGCTTAGTAAAGTTTTTTCATCCTGTCCCTATGGTAAGACTGTGGTGGGTGTGGACTTCAATGCTACTTTTCACCCAACATTAGAGAGGTCAGGTGATGCTTCGGCCTCGGTTGCTGGGGTTTCTAGGGCATTGGTGAACTTTGCTCATGACCTTGGAGTTTGTGATTCGTGGCGGGTATTACACCCGATGTCTTGTAATTATCCATTTTATTCCTTTTCTCACGACACTTATTCTCGGATTGATTACATCTTAGTCGATATCTCCTTGGCACATGCTGGATGTACTTCAGATATTGGACCCATCACGATCTGTGATCATGCCCGTTTGGGCTCAGATTCCTTCTTTTAGTGAAGAAGGGAGGGATCGGAGATGGACCTTAAATACTAGCTTCTTACAGGATGACAATATCCATGGGGGTTATAGATCTTTACTTAGGGAATACTTGGAGATTAATTTGGACTCTGGACCTTCCCTGGGGATTGTCTGGGACGCCCTTAAGGCAGTCACTAGGGGCTATTTTCTACAAAGGGCTAGTGCCCGTGCCAGATCCCAGCAATTGGTGGTAGATAAGTGTCATTCTCAACTTGATCGGTTACAGGAGAAGCATAAGGTTACTCGCTTTGCTTCTACATTATGCGAAATCCAGGCTCTTCGGCTGCGGTTGGATCTTATCTATACAGAGCAGTTACAATTTTAGAGAGCTCAACAACAACAGTATCAATATGTGCATAGTAACAAACTGGGTCATTCCTTGGCCCTTAAATTGCGCCAACAACAAGCAGACCGCGCGATCCTTAAAGTAGGGGATGGCCATGGTAACCCATTGACTCAATCATGTCTGATTCGTCAGCGTTTCAAAGATTTTTATCAAGACTTATATACTTCCAATTCTTCAATTAGACCAGAGGGCATTGAGGAATATCTTTATGCTAATCTGCTACCTCACCTGACAGAAGCACAGAGGGCCATGTTGGACAGACCTGTTTTGGCCGAGGAGGTCCGCAGGATTATCAGGGATCTCCCCACAGGAAAATCACCAGGTTTAGATGGTCTGCCTAATTTCTATAAACCTTTTATGGGGGGATTGGCCCCCATTCTGGCTGAGCTTCTTAATGGAGTATTCTCGGGTGAGGCTCTCCCTCCTTCTATGATGGAGAAGTGGATTGCTTTGATTCCTAAGCCATGTAAAGATAAAACTGAATGCACTTCTTACTGGCCTATATCTGGTTCTTAACTCTGATGTTAAAATACTAGCTAAGGTTCTCTCTAATCGGGTTGCCCTGGTGTTACCTGACCTGGTTCATCCAGACCAGGTAGGCTTTGTTTCCCATCGACAGGCCATGGATAATGTTTGTCATATGCGCTGCGAATGACTGGTAGCGCTATAGAAGTGATTTATAGTAGTAGTAGTAGTCATATGATTAACAAGTTGCATGTAACCAGGACAGATAAGCTCTCGGTTTGCCTTATTGGGTTAGATGCTGAGAAGGTGTTTGACAGGCTCCATTGGCCCTTTATGAAGAGGATGCTGGAGGGCTTTGGATTTGGTTCTGGATTTTGTGGATGGAGTCAAGCTTTGTATGCCTCTCCCCGAGCTTGTGTTCGGGTGAATGGTGATAACTCTTCCATGTTTTCACTGACTAGGGGTACTCGTCAGGGCTGTCTCTTTCTCCTATGTTATTTGCTCTAGTAATGGAGCCTCTCGCTATAGCTGTGCGCTCTGATCCAAATGTTTCGGGTATTACTGTAGATGGTCGGGAATTTAAATTGGCTTTATTTGCAGATGACATTCCTCTTTCCTTGACCAAGCCCAAATTTCTTTGCCTAAACTTCTGCAGATCTTGAATACCTACTCTTTGGTTTCGGGCTTTAAACTTAATATGAGTAAGTCAAAGGCTTTGGCAATTGGAATTCCTTCACAGGTTTTGGCTTCCGTCCAGCAGTCCTTTTCATTTTGATGGGTAACTTGAGGAATTAAATACTTGGGTGTTATGTTAACACCATTATTCACCGATTTGTTTGCAGCTAATTATCCCCCCCTTCTGTCATGTCCTCGGGCTGCGCGAGGTCCCGTTGACACACACACTTGACTGGCACAGCCCTGAGCCATATGTGTGTAGTTCTTCTTTGGCTGCAGGCTCCTTGATTGCTTTGCTTCCATGCACCTGGGCCTGCTCTCTCTCTGCCTGGCTTCCCTTGCTTCTATCCTATTGGTCTTCCAGTTCCTCCTTCCCCTGGCTCTTGTCCTATGGCTGTGCTCCTTCTCCCTGCCGGTCCCTGTTGATATCAGACGCCAGCACTTTATCAGCTGAGCTCTTCCTGGACTCCATGCTTCGGCTTCTACTTTGGTAGGTGTTACTTGCTCAGTAGCTCTGTCGAGCAGGGACTGTCTCTTCATATTCAAGTGTACAGCGCTGCGTACGTCTAGTAGCGCTATAGAAATGATAAGTAGTAGTAGTAGTAGTAGTTTGCTTCTTCTCTACTTTGCCCCTCATTGCTGACTTTGCCTGTACCTGGATTACTCTCTTGACCTGCTGCCTGCCTATTGACTTTACCGGTGCCTGGATTACTCTCTTGCCTGCTGCCTTGATTACTCTCTTGCCTGCTGCTTACCTACTGACTTTGCCTGTACCTGTGTTACTCTCGTGACCTGCTGCCTGCCTGGCTGATACATAGAGGGGCATTTTCGAACGGGGACGCCCATCGCTAAGGGTGCCCATCTCCGAGGACGGGGCGGGGCCAACCGTATTTTCAAACGAGATGGGTGTCCATCTTTTGTTTCGAAAATACGGTTGTGGGCGCCCAAATCTCGACCTAAATGCTGAGATAGCCAGATTTAGAGATGGGCGCCCTCGGTTTTCCCCCATAATGGAAACCGATGGCGCTCATCTCAAAAACAAATCCAAGGCATTTGGTCATGGGAGGGGCCAGGATTCATAGTGCACTGGTCCCCCTCACATGCCAGGGAACCAACCGGGCACCCTAGGGGGCACTACAGTGGACTTGGCAAATTGGTCCCAGGTGCTGAGCCCCCCAACCCCCCCCCCCCCAAAACTATACACCACTACCATAACCCTAAGGAGTGAAGGGGGGCACCTACATGTGGGTACAGTGGGTTTCGGGTGGGTTTTGAAGGGCTTCCATTTTCCACCACAAGTGTAACAGGTGGGGGGGGGATGAGCCTGGGTCCGCCTGCCTGAAGTCCACTGCACCCACTAAAACTGCTCCAGGGACCTGTATATTGCTGCGATGGACCTGAGTATGACATTTGAGGCTGGCAAAAAAAGTTTTTAAAGTGTTTTTTTTTTTTTTAGGGTGGGAGGGGGTTCGTGACCACTGGGGGAGTCAGGGGAGGTCATCCCCGATTCCCTCTGGTGGTCATCTGGGCAGTTTGGTCCCTTTTTTGTGACTTGGACCTAAAAAAAAAGGGACCAAAAAAAAGCGGACCAAATTCTCGCCAGGGACGCCCATTTTTTCCCATTATCGGCACGACCCTGTCCTGCCTTCGCTACCCTTCCGGCACGACCCTGGGAACTTCGGCTGTCCCGGCGACGGAAAGCAGTTGGGGATGCCCAAAATCGGCTTTCGATTATGCCAATTCTGGCACCCCTTAGAAAAGGGCGTCCATTTCCCGATTTGTGTCAAAAGATGGGCACCATTCTCTTTCGAAAATGAGCTGGATAGTAATATAGTAGGTGACGGCAGAAAAAGACCTGTCTGCCCAACATGATAAACTCATATATGCTACTTTATGTGTATACCTGACCTTGATTTGTATCTGCCATTTTCAGGGCACAGACCACAGAAGTCTGCCCAGCACTAGCCCCGCCTCCTAAACACCGGTGCTGCCACCCAATCTCCGCTAAGCTTCTGATGATACATTCCTTCTGAACAGGATTCCTTTATGATTATCCCACACATTTTTGAATTCCGTTACCGTTTTCTTCTCCTCCACCTCCCTCGGGAGGGCATTCCAAATATCCACCACTCTCTCCGTGAAAAAATACTTTCTGAGATTTTTCTTGAGTCTGCCCCCCTTCAACCTCATTTCATGTCCTCTAGTTCTACCGCCTTCCCGTCTCTGGAAAAGGTTCATTTGCGGATTAATACCTTTCAAATATTTGAACGTCTGTATCATATCACCCCTGTTTCTCCTTTCCTCCAGGGTATACATGTTCAGGTCAGCAAGTCTCTCCTCATACGTCTTGTAACGCAAATCCCATACCACTTTTGTTGCTTTTCTTTGCAACGCTTCAATTCTTTTTACATCCTTAGCAAGATATGGCCTCCAAAACTGAACACAATACTCCAGGTGGGGCCTCACCAATGACTTGTACAGGGGCATCAACATCTCCTTTCTTCTGCTGGTCACACCTCTCTCTATACAGCCTAGCAACCTTCTGGCTACGCCCACTGCCTTGTCACACTGTTTCGTCGCCTTCAGATCCTCAGATACAATCACCCCAAGATCCCTCTCCATGCCTGTACATATCAGACTCTCAATGTCTAACACATATGTCTCCCATGGATTTCTACTCCCTAAGTGCATCATTTTGCATTGAATTTTAATTGCCATTAGACCATTCTTCTGCAGATGCTTTTTCATGTTTTCCACTGCCTCCGGGGTGTCCACTCTGTTACAAATCTTGGTATCATCTGCAAAAAGGCAAATTTTACCTTCTAACCCTTAGGCCCTGTCACTCACAAATATACTGAACAAAATCGGCCCCAGCACCGATCCCGGAGGCACTCCACTACTCACCTTTCCCTCATCCGAATGAATTCCATTAACCATCATCTTAATCAACCTGTTGTCCTCGGAGAATACCTGCTACAGGTAAGTATCTTTGCTTTCTCCGAGGCTGCTTATTCTCACATGTGGGGATATGTTCAACACCCCGTTTCCAGCTCCGTCCCGTAAGTCCTGCAGGCCGCCCGCACCTAGGGGCTCAACCTCTGGGGAACGGCGGTCAGCGCAGGTGAAACCCGGGGTTGTCTGGCTGCCAAGCAGAACCTGGTCTGAGTACCGGGCTCAGCAGCGCTCTACTTGATACAAGAACTCACAAGTCTGACACCTTCTGAGGGATCTTTATAAGGACCTGGAGTGTTGGGGATCTTCTGAGTTATCCTGGTTTGGTAGAATTGCTACCCTAAAGATGAATATCTCCCTCTGATGTATCTCCTTCAGGTTCTTCCTATTCGTCTAGCTAGGGGTTTTTTGTCTGGTGTTCAGGATCATTTTTTTCGCTTCATTTGGTGTAACAAATGTTCACGCTTACCACATTCTCTTCTTTTTCAGGATCAGAAAAAGAGAGATTTGGGGGTCCCTAACGTGTAATGGTACTATAGAGCTGCTCAGGCGCGGGCCGCGCTGGAATGGTATCAAGCTAAACCTCAAAAACTTTGGATCCATTTATAACAAGCTTCTGTTGAGTCTTGTCCACTTTGTTTCTTAATGTGGCTTCCACGTAAACACAGCAATTTACAAGAGGATATTTGCCCTTCAGTTTTTACTACTTTTAGCTATTGGGATGGTTTGGTTGCTATGCCTAATTTTCTTTTGTCTAAATTGTCCCCAATAATCCCCTTTTTCCTCCTAGTCTTGTAACAGGGCCCTTCATTCGTTGGGCCTCATTTGGGCTTGCTACATGGGGTCAGTTTTTTGAGGATGACAGGTTGTTGTCTTTTTCTGCACTTGCGGAGAAATACCCTGTCCTTCCAAATGAGGTCTATGCCTACACTCAGCTGCGGCATTTCCTTTCCTCTCCGGAACTGAAGGCCAGGGTACTGCGGGAGGATTCTTTTTTTGACGATTTCTGTGAGGACTGCAGAGGTACAAAGGGGCTTGTATCTTGTTTATATAAATATCAGAGGACAAAATTACATCCCCAATTGTTACGCTTATGTTGGCATCGGGAGCTGGGGGTTGAAATTGGGGGTGACGACTGGAATCTCTTGGAAAGAGCCTTATTGAAAGTGTCGATATCTGTTCCCTTCAAGAAAATGTGGTCAAATTATTATATAGATGGTATCTTACTCCGGCTCTTTTACACCACATGTTTCCCTCTGCTTCTTCTATGTGCTGGCGGGGTGTGGGTAGAGAGGTACGATGGGCCATATTTGGTGGTCTTGTGCTAAGATACGTGCTTACTGGAGAGCCATTCAATTTAAGCTTCAGAGATGGTTAGAGAAACCTATTAAATGGGCTCCAGAATTTTTTCTATTTCCTAAGACGCCTCTAGGGCTCACAAAATCCCAAGTCTTGTTGGTGAGAGATGCAGTGTCGGCTGCCAGGGTGACTTTGGCTTCTCAGTGGAAATCTCCTTTAGTTCCCTCCCTTGTCCATTGGTTGAATAAACTCTGGTACATTTGTGAAATGGAGAAAATTTGGGCGACTCATTGTCACACCCTTACTAAGTGGGAAGCCATTTGGGAACCTTTTTTGACCAATTGCTCTTGTTAATTGGACGTGGGTGGGATGGGAACAGGGGTTTAGAATGGGGAGGTGGGGGTGAGGTTTAAGGGGAGGTTTGGACCTCATAGGGGTGGGGGCTTGGGTGTTAAAGGGGGGTTTCTCCTTAAAAATTCTTCTAAAAATGTTAGAAATTTGTTTTTGTTGTTAAAATTGTCTTATTGAGATTTCCTAGTAAGTTGAGAATTATACTTGTTTCAATTATTGTATTTCTCAATACTTAATAAAGACTTCTAAAAATTAAAAAAAAAAAAGCTAACAAGTCAGAGAAACTGAATGAAATCTCTATAAAACATGGAAGATGTTGTCACGCCCCTGCCGACAAGACCTCCCCACAAGGAAGCGTGGACTACACCAACAGACTGGACAGGAACCACAAACTAGAACAGACTTCGCTTGGCCGGTCTGGAACCCAAAGCCGGAGCGGACTTGGCTTGACCAGACTGAAACCACAAGCTGGAGCGGACTTGGCTTGACTGGACTGGAACCACAAGCTGCAGCGGACTTGGCTTGGCTGGACTGGAACCACAAGCTGGAGCGGACTTGGCTTGACTGGACTGGAACCACAAGCTGGAGCGGACTTGGCTTGACTGAACTGGGACCAGATTGAAGTACTTGGCAAGGCAGACATGAATGGGGAAGGGCTAAGGACAACCAGGGTGGAACAAGCAGGCAGGGAACTATAGCAGAAGACAGATCAGGGACACAACAAGGAACTGGAGCTAGGCAGAGCAGATACAGCAGCAAGGAACTAAAGTTAAAGACACACAAGGCTGAAACAGCAGGAGGGAAACTAGAACTGACAATGAGCAAAACAGCGACAAACAGTAAGGAACTGAAGCTAGGCAGAGCAGATACAGCAGCAAGGAACACACAGGGCTGAAACAGCAGGAGGGAAACTAGAACTGACAATAAGCAAAACAGCAACAAACAGAAGGAACTGAAGCTAGGCAGACCAGATACAGCAGCAGGGAACTAAAGTTAAAGACACACAAGGCAAAAACAAACAGAAGAAACTAAAGCTAAGGACACACAAAGCAGATACTAGCAGAGCTAGAGCAGCAACAAACACTCTCAGACAAAAGCAAATCTGAAGAAATCTGCTGCCAAGGCAAAGCCTGAAAGTTCCCAGGTGCTTAATAAAGGCAATTACAGATTATGTCACCGGTGAGGCTGGGCAGCAGAACAACCAAGGCAAGTCGGGAGAGCTGGAACATCAGGACCGGAATGGGACCTGGAAGCTACCAGGGAAACCGAAAAAACAGTCCACCGCAACCATAAGACCTGGTCCCCCAGAGGCAAGGTAAGCGCAGGCATGGAATACAGTCACAGTCGTGACAGATGTAATGGAATAATTTGACAAACTGAAGAGTAGCAAATCGCCTGGACCAGATGGTATTCATCCCAGAATACAGATAGCATGGTACCAGAATACAGCTCTGACGGAAACAAGGCGTTTGTTACATTTTTGGGGCACATGTCCACTCTCTTTAACAGGTCGCATAGGACTAGTTAACATGATGATAGTCCCCAAATGGCTCTATCTGTTCCAGATGCTGCCCTTATACTTAAGAAAGAGAGAGGAGCTGGCACTTAATAAATTGATACAGGTGTTTCTGTGGAGAGGGCAAAAGCCTCGGCTCCCTCTGCATGTAATATACAAACCGAAGGACCACGGTGGGATGGGTCTACTTAATATAAGATACTTGACAATAACATGCTCGATGAGGCACATCAGAGATTGGCTAACAGGGCATCAGGAATTTTCGAACACACAATTGGAGCAGGCACTCTCTCCCACGGTGCATCTGGGGTGGTGGTTGCATGTATCTGGCAAGGGAGTCATAACCAAGCTTGGACACAATCCGTTAGTTCTGTCAGCAAGAGCAGCTTGGAAGTGGCTTTGCAAAAGACATTGGTTTAAATTTTTTTTTTAATTTTTGTTACATTTGTACCTCGCGCTTTCCCACTCATGGCAGGCTCAATGCGGCGGGCAATGGAGGGTTAAGTGACTTGCCCAGAGTCACAAGGAGCTGCCTGTGCCGGGAATCGAACTCAGTTCCTCAGGACCAAAGTCCACCACCCTAACCACCAGGCAACACCCTTTTTACCTCTGTTTCACAACCCGGATTTCCCGGAAGGATCATCCTCAGTGGTATTTGCCTGTTGGCAACAGAAAGGGATTCATTATCTATGCCAGCTGCTGACAGATGAAGGTAAAGTGCGGCCCTTCCAGGAGTTGCAAAGAGAATTTAATCTGCCTGGGACGGACCAATTTGCACACTTGCAGATCCAGCATTATATAGTAAAATTAGGGGTCACGTGATGCTAGGCTAAGGGGAAGACGCCGCACGTAGCAGCTCCGCGGATCCCCAGATAACATCGACCCGTAGCGACATCAAAATCGGGGGAAAACTCAGCGAAACTGCCGCTAAAGCAGTGGGAACTCCCCTACAACAAAATCTATCGAAATCGCCGCTGCAAACGGGCTGGAATGGCGTCAAAATCGAGCCGCAAGGAAGGAGCGAGGAGCCGTGTGGGAGATGGCAAAATGGCGGACGCAGGCTCCTCGGGTGAATCGCTGAGCTCGATATGGGCGACAGAGATTGCAGGGGAAGTATCGAGCCTTTTGGAGGTATCGGTGGACAAGAAATTGCAACGGATCTCAGACCAAATTGAGCAGCTGGACGGAAAAATAGAAGGCTTAAAAACTGACATGTCAGGCTTTCAGCAGCGCCTTTCTGATATGGAAGACCAAAGTATGCAGCATGAAAGCCAACAGAAACAGATGTTAAAAAGACTGGAAAGCCTAGAGTCCAAGCTTGAAGACGTAGAGAACCGCTCACGCCGTAATAATTTAAGGTTTGTGGGATTGCCTGAGTCCATTAGGGAAGTGGATCTCAGGCAGTTTTTGGAGAAATGGCTGCCTAAAGCTTTGAATTTGAAAGAGCTGGAAAACTGTTTGAAGATTGAGCGGGCACACCGGCTGGGCAGTACCAGACAAGGGAAAGAGAGACCACGAATTGTAATATGCAGAGTCCTGAATTATACCCACAAGCAGGATATTTTACATACATGGCGCTCGCGGGGCAAGATCCAGTATGAAGCTTCTACAGTACTTTGTTTCCAAGATTTTTCAGCAGCGGTGGCGGCCCAGCGCAGACAGTTTACGGAGGTCTGCAAGCAGCTCTACGAGAAGCAAGCACGATTTGCATTACTATTTCCCGCCAAGCTGCGCATCCAGTTTGAAGGCAAGCCACACTTTTTCACATCCCCTGTGGAGGCGAAGCAATTTGTGAACCGAATGGAAGTTCACGAGCAGGAGAGCGGTGACGGAGAGGTATCTGGCAATCTGCCGGGTCAGCGCCCGGCGGGGAAAGATCTATGCAGAGAGGAACACAAGTCACAGGGGGAAGATCACTGAGAAAACCCACCAGGAGCAGCAGAGGACAGTGCACTGAAGGTGTCAATTACTGGTGGGCATGAGGGCAAGTTAGAAAGCTAGATGCTTATAATTTGAAAACTTTCTCCAAAGTTGAGTTATTAAAAGTTATACTGTAAGGAGATGTCGCCGGGTGAGGGGAGGGGCAGGGGGCGTGACCAGTTCTCAGTGAGGACACAGTTACTAATGAAGAGGGGTTGGGGAAGAGGGGGGGGGGAGTATAAGTATGTGCCTAAATATTTTCTGTGTCTAGTATGGTTTGTTATGTTTTTTTCTTATTGTAATTCTTCCTTCCGAGCAGCAAAGGTTGAAAGATGTAAAATGTTCTGTTTCCAATGGAATGGTGGATGGAGGTTGCACCCAGGGGCTGGGGGGTGCGGTCTCACAGGGAGAGTTCAACAATCTATATATAGCACAGGAGTCCTACTGACCGATGGTATCAGTTAAATTAATTTCCTGGAACGTGGGGGGGATATCCTCACCCATTAAACGCACCAAGGTGCTGCAGGCCCTGCGGCGGCACAAAGCAGATCTTGCTTTGTTGCAGGAGACACATTTGACAACTCAGGAGCACAATAAATTTCAGCAGGGATGGGTGGAACAGGCAATAGGATCCCCAGCGGTAGGTAAAAAAGGGGGGGGTCTTGATATTAATCCGGAAAGGCCTACAGGCTCGGGTAAAACGAGTCAAGCGGGACTCCGAGGGCAGATATGTACTAGTTGAAGTGGAATTGGGGCAATCTATGTATATTCTATGTAATGTGTACGCACCCAATGTGTATGACCGTAAGTTCCACCGATCCCTCATTGAGCTGTTGGGTCCCTATCAAGGGGGAAATGTGATCCTGGGAGGAGATTTTAATCTGGTGTATGATGTTCAGATGGATAAAACAGGTCCCTCGGCTTCAGGTCAGAGCCCAGGGGTGGGGGGCTTACCCTTTCTCTGCTCCACATTGGATTTGATTGATGTATGGAGAGTGCTACACCCGAATGTAAGGGACTATACTCATACATCTAGAGCACATCTTACGCAATCGCGTATAGATTACTTCTTCATCTCGAGAACTCTATTTTCAAAAGTACTAGTAGCGGAGATAGGGCCGTGCGAGGTATCGGATCACTCAATCATCTGGTTCCAGCTACAGGGTCTGGGAGAGGAGGGGGAGGTTGGAGATTCCCCTTTGAGCTATTTTGGGACCCCCAATTTAAAGCATATGTAAATGACAAATGGAAGGAATATGCAACTCACAATAAGCAACATCAAAACCAACCTAGTTTATATTGGGAAACATCAAAAGCGGTGATACGGGGAGAGATAATTGCTTACAGGGCTAGAGTCAAGAAGATGAGGGATAAAGAGATCATCAGACTGGAAAAGGAGGTCCGTTCACAGAGGATTAGATGTGGGACACGTATGACACCTGGGGAGAAGGGAGCTCTCTTAGCCACTCAGAAAGCACTGAATGAATTACTCCATCAGAGGGCTGTTAAGTCTCATAAGTATTATCAATATCAATTTTTCATCCATGGTAACAAAGCTGGGGCACTGCTAGGGAGATTGGTGCGGGGGAAAAGAGGTACCCAGGGAATTTTAGAGGTAAAAGATGAAGGTGGCCAGCTTCGCAGAAAATCTAAGGACATTGCAGAATGTTTCAAACGGTATTATGAGAAATTGTACAGGGAGCCACTAGACACAATGGAAGACAGTATGCTGTACTTGACTAACCAGGCCTTACCTCGGGTGTCAGAATCCCAGAAGTTGTATTTAAATGGTCCAATTACAGAGGGTGAGCTGATGCTGGCGCTCCAGCAGAGTAATATACAAAAGGCACCGGGGCCTGATGGATATACCATAGCATATTACAAGTTAGTCCAAGACCAGGTGACAATCCCTCTGTTAAATCTTTATAATGACATGGCAACTTCTGGGGCAATGTCAGATGCCTTGAACGTAGCAAAAGTAATAGTGTTATTGAAGCCTGGGAAAGATGGGTCTGAGGTAGAGTCGTATAGGCCCATATCTCTACTAAATTGTGATGTCAAAATTTATGCTAAGATCTTAGCCAACAGGCTGTCACGAGTATTGCCAGACTTGATTGCGCCCCCACAGGTGGGATTTGTGAAAGGCAGGTCGGTGGGGAGCAATGTTAGGGCACTATTGGCATCCCTGGAGATTGTGGAGAGGCGGAAAGGCCTTCCCTGTTGGTCAGTTTTGACGCAGAGAAGGCCTTTGATCGGGTGATATGGAATTTCATGTTCACGGTTATGGAAAGAGTCGGAGTGGACGGGTACTTTCGTAGGGCAGTGGGTGCGCTCTATTCTAACCCACAGGCTTACATGTGGGTCAACGGGGAGAACTCGGCACGGTTTCAGATCAGAAGAGGCACCCGGCAGGGGTGTCCATTGTCCCCACTGCTGTTTGTGTTAGCTCTGGACCCTTTGATCAGGGAAATTGAGAACCACCCAGAAGTGGAGGGGTGACATGGGGCACTTCATCGTTCAAGGTTTCCGCGTTCGTGGACGACATATTAGTACATCTAACACACCCCGCTCGATCGTTGAGAGCTCTGTTGGAATTGTTTCAGGAGTACGGCGATTTTGCAGGGCTCAAAATCAATTATTCTAAATCTTTGGCATTGACAGCTCACACAAGTGTGAAGACAGAGTGGGGAGCTGGATTCCCGCTCAAGTGGGCTTCGGATTTTCTTCCTTATTTAGGAGTGAGAGTCTCTATGAGAACGTCCCTGTTATACCAACTGAATTTCAATCATCTGTTAGATAAGCTAAAGAGTCGATTGAGCTTGTGGGGGACATTACCGCTTACGTTACATGGGCGGATACATTTGTTTCGAATGGCTGAATTCCCGAGGTGGCTATACACATTCCAGGTACTACCCCTGTGGCTTCGGCGTAAAGACCTAAGTCAGCTCTATAGGTACCTGAGGAGGTTTGTATGGAGAGATGCTAAACCGAAACTTCCTTTGAACTTACTCATGGGCTCATGGAGGGAGGGAGGTATGGGACTTCCTAATATCCGCAGATACAACCAAGCTTGTCTGCTGCGCCACTTAGGGGACTGGCTAATGGGGAGGCAGGACTATACACCACGGGATATGGAATATGAGTTTTTTAAACCGTGTCATCCACATTACTTATTGCATTGCGAGAGGAGAGCAATTCCGATATACATGCGAAATAGTGTGCTATTGGGCCCCTTGCGGGAGGTTTGGAGGGACTTGAATAGGATATGGGGCTTGGAGGCAGATGTATCAGACCTACTGCCACTGCAGGACAACCCACAATTTGCCCCAGGGTCTGAAAATAAAATATTTCGCAAATGGGCGGATTTGGGGATCACGAGGCTTGAGCACGTTCTGGATACAAGGGGGAAGATCCTATCATTAGGAGCCTTAGGAGTAGGTATTTGTATGAATCACCTATTCGCATATCATCAATTGACTCACTACGTACGGTCTCTGAACCAAAGTAAGCTGGAAAGTGGGCATGGGCGTAGAATTAGGGCCTTTTTTGGGATAGTCCCCGGAGATAGGTTGTCGGTATCGGGCCTGCAGAAAGCTATAGGGGTGCAGGAGGGACAGAGGAATACGGAGGCTATTCGCCAAAGATGGGGAGTAGATTTGGGACAACCAAACTTGCAATTAGATTTCCCTAAATTGATAGCTCGTATTCCCCAGTTGTCGGTTAATGCAGGTCTTCGGGAGTGTCAGTACCGTATAACATACAGGGCGTATATGGCCAAAGTCAATTATTCAAATTTGGGGGGGTTGCAGATCCGCTTTGTGCGAAATGTGAGCAGGGGGAGGGTACGCTAGTGCATTCCCTTTGGGCCTGCCATAAGATTCAGGCATTTTGGAAGCAGATATTTCTCTATCTAGAGTCTCTGGTGAAGCTACGGATACCATTCTCACCACAGGGGGTATTATTGGATAAGTATGAAGTATTTCGACTTCATGGTAGAGGGACCCGGCAGCTCATTCGCAAGGCCAGTCTGGTCGGGAAGAAGCTCATAATGGGCGCTTGGACGAGTGAGTCCCCACCAGATTACTGGCATTGGAGGAACAAATTACATGAACTTTTATTGTTGGAGCGCAGGGGGGTTGGGTCTTCCCCCAGAAGGCGAAAAGCATTTTTGGCGGTGTGGAACCCTATATACAATCCTTGTCACATAAAGCTCGCAGTTTAATATTTAACAAGCTCTGATAGGAAGAGATGTGTGTGTTGTTTTTTTTTTTTTTTTGGATTATTGTTGGTTTGGTGCACAGTCAGGAAGAGTGAGGACACAGAAATTGGGAAATTGCATTAATAGTGAGGGTTTGGACAGGGTCATGGGGGGGGGGGGGGGGTTAATAGACGGTTACTTAATTAGGGTGGAGTGTCATCAGAGTTCAGGCACTCTGCTAGAGCAGTGACCTTTAAATACTGCTGTGATAGTTGAAGGTTCCACTATTTATGTTTGTGATGCAGCATTGCAATATAGTGTTATGTTAGAGGGTCATACATGGATTTCAATACAATGTGAAAAGCAGTTTATGAGGGACTTTTGGGAGGGGGGAGGAGAATGCTGGGGGAAATGTTTGATGGTAGATTGTTCTATTCTACGAGAGTCGCACACACATTTGTACTGTATGTCTTATCTCCATTTGTTACTTGGAAATGTTCTTTCTGAAGTACCATCAATAAAACTGTTGGAGACTTTGGGGGGGGAGTGGGGAGGAAGGGAGGGAAGAAAAATGTAAAATGTTCTTGGAGAGCAAAGGTAATTGTTCTATTTTTCTGTGTTAGTTGCAAAATGGAAGTTGTCTCTTCAATAAAATATATTTAAACATATAGTAAAATTAGGATGGACTAACCTGAGTGAGGACGTGCAAGATATGTTGAACACAGCACTGACACTGGGGGCTCAGAGCACAGCACCTCTGAGGTTTCACCACAATACCTTCAAGACTCCACAGAGGACATTGACTATCGAGGCAGAGCGAAGAAATGGGCGACAGACTTGGCAGCGGAAGTATCGGACGAGATATTGCAGACCTTTTTGTCCTTTGCTTTACGCACCTCTGTATATACCCGATACTGGGAATTACAATATAAGTTCGCGCTGCGGCTCTACATTTCACCAGCCAGAGCGTCCAAGGCGGGGTTTGGGGGCACTGGAGCCTGCCCTCGCTGTGACCAGACCTCAGCAGGACTTGGGCACATGTTCTGGTCTTGCCCTCGGGTTGTGAGATTTTGGTCTCAAATCTTAGCTGAAACCAAACGGTATTGGGGCTGCAGCACTGTACAGAGACAACCATGGCTACTTTTTGGAAGATACGAGTGTGCAGGGTCTGCCCCTCCAGGTCTAAACTCCTTTCTTCACAGAGCGGAGTTGGTTGGAAAAAAGACCATCCTGCTGAACTGGAGAGAGAGCGGGGGCCCCTCTTTGGGGGCCTGGAGGACACACATGATCGAGCTTTTGAAATTGGAACGATGTGGAATTACAGATCTTTCCTCTGTGGAGGGCAGAAAGTTGGAAAAAACCTGGGTGAATTTCTGGGATACCTTACAACCAGCAGCAAGAAGTAGAATTCTAAATTGAGAGACTGTGTAGGAAGACAAGAAGACTTGAATACCTGTGATTTGTAAAGTAGGTTTATAGGGGTGGGAGAGGGGTGGAGAAAGGGTTTGAGAAAGGGGGGTGGGATAGAATATGTTGGAAGCATATCTTTTGTTAGAAGAGTTATTAATATGTTACTTTCTTAAAAGAACTGAGCAAAATTGTACACTGTTTCATTTACCTATTATCAATAAAAATGATTGAAACATTAAAAAAAAAAAAAAAAAGAAGATGTACATTTTCAAAAAAGCAAACACAAAGAACAAAGTCACAGCGAAGGAGACAAGATGGATGATGCCAAAAAACTTCTACTGGACTCAAAAAAGTTCAGAGCAAAAGTTTATTGAAACAATCTGGATTTGACACGAGGTCTTCTAAAAATGTGCAGCTAGCAAACTAAAACAAGCTGTGATTAGGCAAAACTTCTTTCCTCAAGTGTGCGCCGTCGATGTCTTTGAGATGATGCTCGCCTTGTTACGATGGCGCAAGGCTGGATCTGTGTATCTATGTCGACAGAAAACGGATTCTTTCTATGACTGAAGTAGTAGTAGTATTATCTTTATGCTGATGACACCCAGCTATACCTCTCCACACCTGACATCACCGCGAAGACCCAGGCCAAAGGTATCGGCCTGTTATCCGACATTGCGGCATGGAAGTCCAACCGCCACCTGAAGCTGAACATGTCCAAGACCGAGCTCCTCGTCTTTCCTCCTAAACCCACTTCTCCTCTTCCTCCACTCTCTATCTCAGTTGATAACACCCTCATCCTCCCCCGTCCCCATCTGCCCGCAACCTCGGAGTCATCTTCGACTCCTCCCTCTCCTTCTCTGCGCATATCCAACAGAGTGCCAAGACCTGTCGCTTCTTCTCTTCAGCATCAGCAAAATTCGCCCTTTCCTCTCTGACGCACACACCAGAACTCTAGTCCACACTCTCATTACCTCTCGCCTTGATTACTGCAACTTACTCCTCAGCGGCCTCCCACTCAGCTATCTATCCCCCCCCTTCAATCCGTTCAGAACGCTGCTGCACGTCTTATATTCGCCAAAACGATATGCTCATATCACCCCTCTCCTCAAATCACTTCATTGGCTTCCTATCAGATATCGCATACAATTCAAGCTCCTCCTCCTTACCTACAAATGCACTCAGTCTGCGGCTCCTCACTACCTCTCCACCCTCATCTCCCCCTATGTTCCCGCCCGTAACCTCTGCTCACAGGACAAAGCCCTTCTCTCAGTACCCTTCTCCACCACTGCCAACTCCAGGCTCCGCTCATTCTGCCTTGCCTCACCCTATGCCTGGAACAATCTTCCTTTACCCATACGCCATGCCCCCTCCCTACCCATCTTCAAATCTCTGCTTAAAACTCACCTCTTCAATGCTGCCTTCGGCGCCTAACCGCTCGAGAAATATAGAATGCCCCAATCTATCCACCCTATCAGATTAACTGTTCACTCGTCCTCTAGATTGTTCACTTGTCTTTAGATTGTTCTCTTGTCTTTTAGATTGTAAGCTCTTTGAGCAGGGACTGTCCTTCTATGTTAAATTGTACAGCGCTGCGTAACCCTAGTAGCGCTTTAGAAATGTTAGTTAGTAGTAGTAGTAGTAGTTGGGCACCTTTTGTGTTATCTCTGGACCACTATTAGATCTATTATTGGGAGTTACCTGCGATTGACAATATCTGCAAATATCCTGGTAGCAGATTCCATCTCTGAAAACCAACTTGTGCCTGCTGAGAAATCCGAAACACTTCTGAACCCTGGCAACAGCATGCTGGCCTTAGGTTGCTCTCTCCCCATCTCATCACCTCTCCCATCTCTTGTGCCACTCCATAGCTCTTGTTCCTCCCTGTTGATTCACATAAACTACCACCGTGGCAGTGTCCAACAACAATGCCTTACTGCCTTCTCTCAAAACTCTGAGACAAAGGGTAGCAAATGCCAGTTTCATCCTCAAGCCTCTAACCTATTTATGGGCCAGATAATTCCATATGCAACAATAATTCTGTGCTACTGACCTTGACACAGGGCTTCACAGCAATTCCAGATGGCATCTGTTCTACCCACCATCCACAGGCAGAGTTTTCAAATCCATTTCCTTCAGCACTCTGCATTTCTGCAGCCACCAGGAAAGACTTTACATTGCATCTCCCCTCAATGGCAACACCTGATTCCAATCCTAACCACAAGGGGACCAGCAATTAAGAATTGCTTTCTGCAAAGGACACATGTGCGCTCTTGCCCACAGCACTAAGCCTATGGCCACTGCCATCAAGTCCAGAATTTACAGGTAATCCTAGGGCTGTCGGTCTGATACTTTGGCTCAGGGATCTGCTGAAACAACCTCCGAACCTTTTCTGCAATCAAAAATATCTTTCCTCATCATGTGTCAAGAACTCCCAGATACTCTAGCATTTGTAATGGAATTGCTTTTGTCTGTATTAAGAACCCAACCTAATTTTTCTACAAAATAGATGACCTGCACTGTGGCTTCCTGGCTTTTCTGATACAACTTTGCCTGTATCAGGCAATCGCTGAAATACAGGTGGACTAACAGCCCTCTCCAATTTAAGGTCACCATCACTATAATAATCTTTGAGAAGGTTCTGGGCATTGCACAAAGTTTAAAGTGTTGTCCTAGGACCATGAACCTGAGAAACCACTGGAGACTGACTCAGATTGGAATATGCAAGTAAACCTTCATAAGTTTGCTAAAGGTAAAAAATTCTCTTTGCTGTACCATCACTATTATGGACCTTAAGGCCTCCATATGAAAACTTGGCACCTTTAGGGCTGTTTACCCTCTTGGGATCCAGGATGGGCTGAAAATGTTTCTTCCTTCTTCGGTATGACAAAATAGATGGGAGCATCTGCCTACTTCTTGCTCAGAAGTGAAACCAGAATAACTGCTTTTAACGTGATTAGCCAATCTAGAGTCTTCCTAACTACCACCAGTTTATGTGGAGACCAATAAGGAGACTCCAGAAATCCATGGAGCAGGGATCGGATGAATTCAAGCACGTACCCACTGATCTGAAGTTATGAAAACGTACTCCTGGGTAAAACTGCGTCAGGTGGACTTCCAAACTGGCAGAACTGGAGGATATGTCTAACACCTCATTGTAAACTCTTGTGGACACTATCCCTGCATATGTAGTCGCTTTACTTACTCCATGACCACCCTGAAGAACTGTGCTCTTATGGACCCCCCTGCCTCAAAAGGATCTCCTCACTCTGCCTGGTCCATAAACATTCAGCTTCCTTGAAGCAACTCCTGACTGACTGTTCTCTCACTGACCAACCTCAGTCCTCTGGAAGTCTAGTTACCTTAAACTCAGATAGACTCTATACTAGTTTATCCAGATCTTTGCCAAACAATAACTTGCCCTTAAAAGGAAGCTTACTGAGCTAAGCCTTGAAACTACATCCATTACCCAGTTTTTTAATCAAACAAAACACCAGGCCACAACCATAAGACCCACTGGATTTAGAAGATGTCATAATTAGATTATATGTGGTATCTGCTAAGAATGCCAAAACCATCTCCAACCTAACCTCCGAAGACTACTACTACTACTTAGCATTTCTATAGCGCTGCCAGGGTTACGCAGCGCTGTACAAGTTTAAACACGGGGAGGGACAGTCCCTGCTCAAGAGAGCTTACAATCTAACGGTAATAGACTACACCTTGACTTCCTCTTGGTCCTCCAGTAATTGCTCTGACCACCTAAACCCAGATCTAGCTACCAAACCTTCACAAACTGCAGCCTGCAAAGCCATGTCAAACTTTCATCTTCCTATCCTGAGAATCCGTAAGCGCCACACCACCTTCCACTGAAATGGTACTCTTCTTGGTCACCACCAGTATTTACCTTCAGAATTTTCAACATCGCCTTCTCCTTTTTCAGAACTGGGTCAGTCTCAAGATGGAACAAACCACTTTCAAGCTGTATTAGCATGTCCTGTTCTGCAGACATCTCGTTAATAGCCTTGGGAATTGGAAAGGCTCATGCTGGCTTCCTTATCCCTGCCAGAAGTGAATCTTCTAAGGAGCCAACTTCTTGGGCACTATGTCTGAAACTTTTAAGGTCTGGAGAAGCTGGATAATGACAGAGACTAACTCACTCCCTATCCATTCATCCTGTTCCAGGAACCACTCTCCTAGCTTCTCACCTCCAAGAACTCCAGTGACCCTCCCTCTATATGATCTTCTGCTAGCACTATCTGTAATTTTTTGGTCCCTGAGGGCCCCTCCTGAGGATCCTCTCTCTGTTGGGTGTCCTCTAGCTCTGAGGATCCCCTTTCTTTAAACAAAATGCCTTGTACATGAAAAGGACAAACTTGGGAGAATGCTTGTCCCCTATGGTTCTGTCTCAGCCCCAGGGTGAAAAAGTAACCCTGCAACTTCTCATGCACATTGTTTTTCTGTATAGCCCAACATTTCCTGCTGATTGTAAACATACAAAGCACAAGAGTGATGCTTGTCAGCCTGAGCAGCCATGCACCGTGTAGGCCCAAGCGCATCCAGAGTACACCCCAGAGAGAATGCTGGAGTAGCAATGAACAAAGCACAAACAATCCTGAGTACCCCTGCTGAGGGTGCCACCCTGCTCCGTTTCTTTTTTTACATCTTCTTCTTACCGGCTAGCTAAGACTTCTAGATGGCACTCAAAAGCTTCCCTACAGAAGGGAATTGAGGTGGAGGCACATATAGCAAACTCACAAAAATCTCAAGAAGGGTAAAAGAGGTGGCAGGGATAGAGAAAGGGGAGGAACCCATGTCCACTGGGTGTAACATCCTTCCGGGATGCTGGGAAAAGCTAATTGTACCAAGCCCCAGTTTTTAACAGTGCCTTACATTTGGATTTTGGTTTATTACTTATTTATTTTTAATCAAGAAGGATCTTACCTAAATAAAATGTGAAAACTATTGACGCCCCCCCTCCCCCAACCACTGCATCGGCTTACCAACCATTCCCAGCTACTTAGAATAACTCACACCATCTGCTGGAGACTGAGAAATACAGACTAGTCAACAGGCTACACAGGATACGTCAGTAGTGTAACTAGTCAGGTAGTTAGTTCTAAGTCTCTAGCAAATGGTAGGAGAAAGCAAACCCAAAACATCTATAATTATTTAACTGTTTTCTCTCTTAGCAGAAAGATGGTGAAAAACAAATGTCCAACACAAGCAGAAGGGGAGAACCTCTTCAATACAAGAGATCTTTGTTTTCATGTCCATTCATCAGAGTAGAAAGAAAACCTGAGGGATTAAGGAGACCACTGCTCATGGGAAGGGCCATTTTACAGTAGGTCTCAGTTCTGGGAAAGCTGTTCTGTATCAGTGCTGCTGGAAGATATCACCCATTTGTGTGCTCAACTCAGTCCTGCTTGCTGACAGAAAACATATGGCTCAAAAGCAAGCACGGAAATTCCACCTTTTTTCCCCTCCTGAGCAGAAATAGATCTCTTGACGTAATGAAAATACCAATCAACTGAAACTGTCTATTACATGACATGAGGCAGTTTGAAATAAGCTAGTACAACTGTACCTTACATATACTGTAATTAAAGAAGGTCAACCTAGCAAAGATGGGGGTAACATTTAGCCAATAAGTACCAGGAAATGCTTGTCTTAGCCCCCTACTTACAGCCAGGTGCATGGGGAAAACCCAGAATATTTCTGCCAGATCACCAATTCTCAGATCTTCTTACCTGCTATCATTCCAAAGGTAAGGTCCTTCCCAGTGTTGGACTGTCGACCTTTGATCCAGATGGCCTTCAGGCTGTTGAAGGTGTAGAAATAAACAAAATTGGAGCAGCAGATGGAGGAGATGACAGGGAACCATCCACGGTACAGAGCCAAGCTATACAAAATGGGAAGGCAAAGAAGGTCATGTCAGACACAGATCCCACAAGCATGAAAACAAATGTACTCACCTGTAGCAGATGTTCTCTTAAGACAGCAGGAAGTTCTGAGAGAAGACATTCCTCTGGTAAGAGAACATTATTTTGCTCTGTGCTTTGGGAACTTAAAGATTGGGGGTTAAAGGAGGAATTGTAGGTTATTGATAGGCAGAAAAAAAAAAGAAAAGAAAAAGCAAACTTTATCAACTAGTCTCTATACCCTTTTCTCCCTAGTTTTAAAACTTGAACTTTGTACCACAGCATTAACAGATAGCCAATAACAGGCACAGCAGGACTTAGTTCAGTCTTCATTTCCACCCCCTCCCAGCTCCCACCCACTCCTAGCACAACTCTTCATTTATAGTCATTATTCTAATCGGGATGACAAGAGGAGTGTTTTCATTAGAGTTTTAATTACATCTTTATTAGTTTTAATTACATTTAATTAGTTTCTGGGAAGCAAACACTAAATAAATTAAACATTATACCATATAATCTTAAAGCTCTTTATATTCATCTAATATCCCAGTACCTGAAGAAGTTTTAATTAAACAACTCTATAATACTAAGATGCAGACAACAGTCCAACAGCGAGAGGGGTGCTATCTAGTCTTTAGCACTGTCACATGTATGATTATCTCCCAGTTGGTGAGAGGTTACATGTGTGTGCTTGATGCAAACAGCTTCCAACTCTCAGAGAATGAGTCCATTCTTTTGAGGCTAGGGTAGCAGAAGAGCTGAGGGAGAAAGAGAGGTACATAGAGGAGGTCTACAGGGAGGTTGTAGAGAAGTCCCACCTTCAGTCTGGCAGCCCCTATGCTGCCTTGGAGGAGGGAGGCCTCCTAAATGGACAGCATCACCCTGGTGAAGTTGGAAAGAATCCTGTGGTCAGGACCAGCCCTCTAAGGGATGCAATTTCCTCTCATACCAATGATGTGTCTCCAGAAGCTTCTGCCCAGGAGGGAAGGGTTAGGACGGCTGTTGTAGTTGGTGATTCGATTATTAGGCATGTAGATAGCTGGGTGGCTGGTGGATGTGAGGATCGTCTGCTGACTTGTCTGCCTGGTGCGAAGGTGGCAGATCTCACGCGTCACTTAGATAGGATTTTAGATAGTGCTGGGGAGGAGCCGGCTGTCTTGGTACATGTAGGTACCAATGACATAGGAAAATGTGGAAGGAAGGTTCTAGAAGCCAAATTTAGGCTTCTAGGTAGAAAGCTGAAATCCAGATCCTCCAGGGTAGCATTTTTAGAAATGATCCCCATTCCACACGCAGGGCCCAAGTGACAGGCAGAGCTCCAGAGTCTCAATGCGTGGATGAGACATTGATGCAGGGAGGAGGGTTTTAGATTTGTTAGGAACTGTGCAACATTCTGGGGAAGGTGGAGCCTATTACAAAAGGATGAGCTTCACCTTAACCAGGGTGGGACCAGACTGATGGCATCAGCATTTAAAAAGGAGATAGAGCAACTTTTAAAATCGAAACTGGGGGAAGGCCGACAGTTGCTCAAAAGCACATGATTTGGAATAAGGATTCTTTCAAAGATATCTCCAAAACAGGGAAGATAGGGCATCCAACAGTGAGGTTGCAACTGAGAGCACAGTAGACCAGGAGTCTTAAAATAAAAACAGACAGATATTCAAGAGTGCACATTATCACTGTCAACTGCTGAGTAAGATGTAAATAGGAATAACAAACATAGTCTGAAATATCTATATGCAAATGCAAGAAGCCTAAGAAACAAAATGGGAGAATATATTGTACTAAATGAAAAAATAGATATAATAGGCATTTCTGAGACCTGGTGAAAGGAGGATAACCAGTAGGAAACTGTCATTCCAGGATACAAATTATATTGCAGTGATAGGGTGGATCGAAGTGGTGGTGGGGTAGCACTGTATGTTAAGGAGGGCCTTGAATCGAACAGATTAAAAATTCTGCAGGACATGAAAAACATCTTGGAATCCCTATGGAATCCCTATGGATTGAAATTCCATGTGTAAAGGAGAAAAGGACGAGTCAGAGAAACTGAATCAAATCTCTGTAAACCTGGAAGATGTAATGGGGCAATTTGACAAATTGAAGAGTAGCAAATCGCCAGGACCAGATGCTATATATCCGAGAATACTGATTGAACTGAAAAATGAATCTGCAGAACTATTGTTAGTAATATGTAATTTATCTTTAAAATCAGGCTTGGTACAGGAAGATTGGAGGGTGACCAACGTAACGCTGATTTTTAAAAAGGGTTCCAGAGGTGATCTGGGAAATTAGACTGGTGAGCCTAATGTCAGTGCCGGGCAAAATGGTAGAGAATACTATAAAGAACAAAATTACAGAGCATATTCAGAAGCATGGATTAATGAGACAAAACCAACATGGATTTAGTGAAGGGAAATCTTGCCTCACCAATCTATTACATTTCTTTGAAGGAGTGAACAAACATGTGGATAAAGGTGAGCCGATCAATATTGTGTATCTGGATTTTCAAAAGGCATTTCACAAAGTACCTCATGAAAGACTCCAGAGGAAATTGGAAAGTCATGGGATAGGAGGTAGTGTTCTATTGTGGATTAAAAACTGGTTAAAGGATAGAAAACAGAGTAGGGTCAAATGGTAAGTATTCTCAATGGAGAAGGGTAGATAGTGGGGTTCCGCAGGGTTCTGTGTTGGGACAGCTACTTTTTAACATATTTATAAATGATCTAGATATGGGAATAACTAGCGAGGTAATTACATTTGCTGACGACACAAAGTTATTCAAAGTTGTTAATCACAAGAGGATTGTGAAAAATTGCAAGACGACCTTACGAAACTGGGCATCCAAATGGCAGATGACGTTTAATGTGAGCAAGTGCAAAGTGATGCATGTGGGAAACAGGAACCCGAACTATAGCTATGTGAAGCAAGGTTCCACGTTAAGAGTCACCGACCAGGAAAAGGATCTAAGAATCATCGTTGATGATACTTTGAAACCCTCTGAAGGACAGCAAAGAAAGCAAATAGAATATTAGGTATTATTAGGGAAGGAATGGAAAATAAAAAAAGGATGTTATAACGTTTTTGTATTGCTCCATGGTGCGACTGCACCTTGAATACTGTGTGCAATTCTGGTCTCTGCATCTCAAAAAAGAAATAGGGGAATTAGAAAAGGTACAGAGAAGGGCAACGAAAATGATAAAGGGAATAGGACAACTTCCCTATGAGGAAAGGCTGAAACAGCTTGGGTTCTTCAGCTTGGAGAAAAGATAGCTGAGGGGAGATATGATAGAGGTCTATAAAATACTGAGTGGAGTGGGACAGGTAGACATGAATCGCTTGTTTATTCTTTCCAAAAATACTAGGACTAGGGGGCACGCAATGAAGCTACAAAGTAGAAAATTTAGAACCAATCGGAGAAATGATTCTTCATTCAACGTGTAATTAAACTCTGGAATTCATTGCCAGAGAATGTGGTAAAAGCAGTTAGCTTAGTGGGGTTTAAAAAAGGTTTGGATAACTTCCTAAAAGAAACGTCCATAAGCCATTATTGAAATGGACTTGGGAAAATCCACTGCTTATTTCTGGGATAAGTAGCATCAAAGTATTGTACTGTTTAGGATCTTACCAGGTACTTGTGACCTGGATTGGCCACTGTTGGAAACAGGATACTGGCTTGATGGACCTTCTTTCTGTCCCAGCATGGCAACACTTATGTACTTATGGATATTCTTACCAGTGGCATGACAAATCCGACAGACCCAGTGCTGGAATGCACCTCAGCTTACTTTCTATAAGCTTTTGGAAGCGTTGCACCATGCATGCACACTCTTCCCACCTGCCATTATCATGCAGGACCTGGTTAGCCTAATATGTATAGCTTATAGAATTCAACTCATGGGGAGGTGGATGGGTATATAAGACTATCCATCTTGCTGCCCTCAGAGAACACCTGCTACAGGTGAGTGTTTTCTTCAAGAAAAAACAAGATACAATATTCTTAGCAATGGGAATTCCTGACTATTCGTGTTTTAAACCAAAAAATAGAGAATAAAAAGGCCTGCAACACGCAGAGCCTATGAAGTTCTGCAAATTCCTCTTGTTTTGGTTTTGTTGTTGTTGTTTTCTTAAGCAGCTTGGTACAGAAAGAAATAGGCCTAGAGAGGTGGAATTGGATTTGCGTTACTTCCTCCCGTTTCTTAGCCCTCACAGGAAGTGGGGAAGCGCAGGAAAATAATAAGAAAGAGAACTTAGACTCAATTAGGCGCAGCCAGTAAATTACCTTTATTAGTATCTCACAGAGCCAAAAATACAAAATAGTTCTCTCCCTGGAGCAGGTTGCCAATCAGCAGTGCACATCCTGAAAGACAAGGTCTGCTCAGCTAATACTGCCCCGGGACATCACATATATACTGTTACAAGTTCTGTTTCTCCCAAATCATGTGATTTCCCATAAACCAGAACCATTAGGTAGCCTTATACCATATATGGATTGGTCATGTATTCTATCGGTCTCTCCTGATGTGCATGCATGTGCACAATCAGTAGCTATTGGCTAGTCAGTTATCAGTATAGCGTGCAGTTAGTCACAGAGCAAAAAATTACATAGAACATACCCTTATTGTCCCCTCACCCCAAATCTGAAACATTTCTAGTCTCACTGTGCCCTCAGTCTGTTGTTCACCAAGGTTACATCATTATATCCAGTTTATATGAAAAGCCTAATCTCAGCTCCAGCAAAGTCAGTAAAATGTGTATCCCTGAAGTGTCTGCTCTCAGCTCCTGAAAAAGCAGTACTGTATATTACATGTGAGAACCAAACTGAGCAAAGTACAGGCCTTTGGCCTAGCCCTTAGGAACAGGCCAAGCATAGGAAGGCATATACAGATTCCTGACCCCAAATAGATTCTGAAGGCATGCCTGACCAAACTGACTGTTGCATCTGGAGTTCTGTTGCAAACAGTACTGAGATGTGACTGTGTGGGCTGAAGATCATACTGCAGCTCTTCAAATATCCTCTATGAAGGCTGATCTCAAGTGAGCTACCAACTCTAGCTGTGTTGGTAGCTCACTTGAGATCAGCCTCCATAGAAGAAATATGCAGAGCTGCAATATGGTATTCAGTCCACATGTTCATATCTCAGTACTGTTTGGAATTGGTTATTTGACAGGAAACAGAGGGTAGGTTAAATGCCAATAAGTGGTAAAATGGAACAAAAAACAAACTGATTTTTGTTGGCCCGTGCTCGGATATTTTGATCCGCCCACTTTAAAGACATTAATTGATTATAATGAAAACCATTAGAAAGGTAAATCTCGTATTAAACACCTACAAGCCACAAATAAATGGATTCTGGTTGGAGCAAAAAAAAATTAGAATCTAAATCTTTACCCGATTCCATTGGAAGCTACAGCTCCGCCGGTGTCTCCACCGTATAACTAGAAACAGACCAAACAGATACAGAAACTGCAAACTCATTTAATGTCCTTGCAAATAAAAACACTACAGTTGACCCTCTCTGAGAGAGATACAAGGGAATGTCGATTATTAGGGTGTCCAAATAAGAGAGTTACCCTTAAGACGTGGCGTTTGCGGACGATTTGCTAGTATTGTTACAGAGCCTCATAGGTCCTCCCACACCTGATGGAAAGCCCTTCAAGAATATAGGGATTATTCTGGTTTTAAATTAAATCTTCTCAAATGAGAAACTTTAGCTAGTACAGAAGAACTTAAGAGGGAATGGGGGTCTAGCTTCCCACTGCGATGGGTACCAGGGGAGTTTAGATATTTAGGAACTAAATTAGCGATGGATACTGGTAGGCTTTATGACTTGAATATAGCACAGCTGTTAAAGGACACAAAGGACCAATTTACAAATGGTCGTCCTTGCCTCTGTCCTTGATGGGTAGAGTACACACATACCGTATGATAGTGTTTCTGAGATGGCTTTATCTATTACATGCGCTCCCGATCAGGCTACTGCGCAAAGATCTGCTGGCGCTCAGGAGACTGGTGGTGGCATTTTGCTGGGCAGGTAAAAAATCTAAGATGAAATGGCAGCATTTGGTGGGGGCGCAAAGGCACGGAGGATTGGGGCTCCCAGACATGCAGGCTGTCTGTTATGCCATTTAAGAGATTGGATTTTGGGGACCAACACAACATACGGATATGGTTATGGAAAGGAACATACTTTCTACCCATGGAACGTGAATTACTTATTACATGTATCATGGAAAAAGCTACCGAGAGGGTCAAAAGGAGTTATGCTAGGGCCATTAGGCATGTGTGGAGAGAGTTGCTCCTTGGGTGGGGGCAGGATTCGACCAGTAGTGTACTACTGCCATTGAACGGCAATGGTGATTTTCAGCTGGGTGGTGATAATGTTGTTTACCGTAGGTTAAAAGATAGGGGAATAACACTGCTGGAAAGTTTCATTCAGGAGAATGGAACACTGATCTCGGCAGAGGACTTTCTGAACGTCTGCCGGGGGGGGGGGGGGGCAATGGCATGTTTGGTGTACAATCAACTCTCCATTATGTACAGAGCCTATCGCCGGAGAGCCTGACGTGTAGTTTTGGGCGGCGATTGAGGGAGTTTCTAGAGGGTGATGCTGTAGGGCAAGTTTCAGTTGCCTGGTTTTGCAGGGCCATGGAGAAAGAGCAGGCACCGAGGGAGCTAGGTGAAGTAGCAGCACGCTGGAGCAAGGATACACATAAACAAATTCCTGAGACACTTGTACGAAGGGCAGTGATGGGGATATCAAAAATAGTACATAGTGCAGTTCAGAGCGGTACACAGAGCCAACTTTTACAGAGGAGGGCATTTCACGCAGGAGTAGTAGAGGAGGATAGATGCCAAAAGTGCAGCCAAGAAGGAGCCACGTTCATGCATAGCATGTGGACGTGCAGATACATAAAACTGTTCAGGCAAAGAGTAATGCAATTTCTCAGTACGATACTGGGGCATACGGTTGGGTTAACATTTGAAAGAATGATGTTCAGTGGTGCAGAGCAGTGGGGAGTGGGTAACAGGAGAGCAAATGATATTAAATAAAGCCTGCATACTGGGGAAAAATGCATTCTCAATCATTGGCTTTCGGATGTACCGCCCTCCTATTGGTATTGGAGGAATAAATTTCATCAATTTATGATGTGGGAATCTAGAGGGGCAAAACAATCACCGAAGAGTCAAGGAAGATTTCTGATTGTGTGGCAGTGCTATATTAATAGTATTTCCCCCAGGGCACGCAGTTATGTCATGAATAGGTTGACATGGAATACGACAGGGAAAAGGGAGTGAAATGGTGAGGGTCAAGCATACATCAAGGGGAGGTTAGGAATAAGATGAGGGAGGGGGGAGGAGGGTGTTGATGGTCTATTGTAATGTTGGGATGCAACTAAATCTGAGCTAGCTAGAAGAATGGATATATGTATTATAGAAGAGTATTGTTATATTCAGCGAGAGCAAATGGGGGAAGCATATTGATAAGGTAGGGAGGGAGGGAAGGTGGAGTAGGAAAGGTAACTGAAGGATTTCTAGAATTGAACACAATGAGAGGTAGCGTGGATATTATGTTTGCATTTCTGTTGGCTACCTTAAGGAAAAAGGAGGTTAGGCTGGAGAGTACAGAGGAATGGGTTGGGGAAGGAGGGATAATAACATTAAAATATTGATGATGATAACGAATGTTATACCACTGTATTTCTGATGTATTCTATAATATGCTGCATGTTGGAGTTAAAGGTTGTATTGAAATTGTTGAAACATCAATAAAAAACTGTTGAAAGTAAAAAAAAACAAAAAAAAACCCAACTACGGTTGATGTGTTCCGTGAAGTGCATTCGTGGATAACTCATGATGAAAATACATGGGCAGCTAACTAAATCCTTTGATCAAAATTTATTACGCCAACTGATTAAATACAATGAGACACATAAAAGGGTAAATTCCGCATTAAACATTTATAAGCAATTAATAAATGGATCCTGATCGGAGATAAGGAGCACTCATATTTCACAAAAATTCGTAATTAAATAATTGCTATTCTATTAGGGAAAATATTTTTATGTAACTTGAATTCTGTTCAAATCTCATTCTTTGAATTTTCTTTGTTCCTAACCATGCTTCCTTTTTCTGCTCTGACTCATTGGATTGCTAAGGCTACAGTGCTTTATAAAAAGAAAAAGGGCACAGGATTGCTAGAGAGGATTCTTGGATTGCTAGAGAGGATTCTTGGTGGCCACAAGAGACTTCTCTACATCCTTGTTTTTTAAATGTTTGATTTCATGGCTCTAAAGCACTGTAACTGGGGATATATTTGATTTTAGTTGTAGGCAGCATCTTTCTTTTAAACACTTCCTTTGTTATGGACTGAATGGCTTGATCTAAATAAATTATAGGTCTCTGTTTGTCATGTTTACTTAGCAACATTCCTTTGTCTTCAATTCAATGCTAGAAACTGTACTTCTGTTTGAGAAGCACTATTTGAACAGGTTTTTCCAGTTTTATCTCATATTATATCCTCTGTGTGAGCATTCCAGCACTACTGATAAGAATTAAATTACTTTTTGTCCTAAGCCCAAAGCAATTAACTGAGCACATCTCTAAGTTTGCCCTACAGTTTTATTTCTATTGTCTTAAATCTAATATTTATTAGATACAATTTTATTTCAGTGTTTTCTTTTGTGTATATGATTTCTAGATAACAATTTTGTTTCCCTGCTAAAAATTCTACAGTTTTACCTTCTGGATATTTACTATGAATAAAACATGTACATGTGTGTCCTATGACACAGCTAGACCAGTGGAATATAAAGAAATATTTTCTTTCTTTTTAAATTATTTCAATGCACTCCACCAAGATTTCTGATCAGCTGCAGAGATACAGAATCTCAATGGAGCATTTAAACAGTACCATTGTACATTCTTCCTACTTCTGGAGTAGCTATCTCTTATTAATTTATGCACATAAGAAGTACTTCTTGCCCTAGGACATTGTTTTGGTAATTTATCGTACATAATTGTGAATAACACCATGTTTAATTTAAAGGTTATGCCCAGTACTGAATTCCAATAGCATGATCTGATTTACAACCTCTTAATTCTTAGTCTTTCATTTGTTAGTCTGTCTTTATGTTACCCCTTACATGCAATCAGTATAAGTGATCATTTTTGTTTGCGTATGCACTATAACGAAAGATTTATTTTCTGCATTCCACAGTAAATATGTTAACTACTTATATTTTGTCTTTTATCAATATTTTTAATGTATTAGTTACAGTTAACGTGCAATGTTTTCACATTCAGTACAGAATTAGGGTCCCTCTTTTTCTTTAAGAATAAACTTTTCCTTAAAGATAACTCTTATTTGGAAGATATCTTTGCCCCATCTTGATTGTACAGACATATGTGCTTTATTCCTTGCCTGATCTATGTGAATCTTTGTAAAGGTCAGTCAAGGATACAGCTTTTGTCTGCCTCATTAGGATTTTCCCTTTTTTAAAGTTGATTTTTCTTATATTGGTTTCAAAACTTAACATCCACATTTTAGATTCTGATTAGTATGTTTTCATATAAGGATGAATTTTACATTAACTGTGAGATTTACTGTAAGGTTTCTGCTTATATTTTTCTGTTATGTCTACAGGCTACATACTTTAACACTTTAAACTTTGTGATGCAGTTTTATTGTTCCCATGTGTTTGCATTCTATTCCTCCCTACTATCCCTGGGCAATCAGCTGTATTTTGCAAGTGAGATTCATCAACACAGGATTTAACACAGTCCTGCTAAACTTTTGTCTCCTGATTTACTCAATCTGTTTAGTTCATCACTCTTATGATAAATATATATATCTGTGTCACTGTACCTCAGGTAACTGAGATTCCAGAGAAATTACCCCACAGGAAAAGTGAATCTAGATGAATGTTTAGATTAATAAGTTAAGATATTTTGTGTACCTTGAAAGAAAATGTTTTATACTGTCCCAGAACAAAGATAGAACCTTTCTAGGCAACTGCCTAGTTTGCCCCAATTTGCTTAAAATTGCCTTCTCTTTCACCATATTATTTCAGAAACAAGAGGGATGCTTCAAAATAACATTTATACAATTTTTAATGGTAATTGTAAACAGCTGTCATGTTAAACTATTTCCCCCCTTTTTTCTGTATTCTTTATTACCTTTGTTTAGTATAAATGGAGAAACTGTGCTCCTAACTACTTGATGACCTAATCTTCTTTGTTATGCAAGCTATGAATTAGTTTTCTTACTACAAATATAGAACTTTATTTTGCCTAATTTATTTTCCATAAATGTACTGTAACTATCTAATGCTTTTATTTGTAATAGTCCAACGATAAAGATTTAAAATGATGTCTTGAACTTTATAGAATACTACAATTGTGCAGAACTTATAAGCATTCTCCCATTTAAGTTTGGAAATTTTATGTTGAAAGTTACAGAAATGTTTAAACAAATGAGAAAGTCTATTTGTAATGAGAACTGAAAATATGTACATGTAAACTGAATCTAAGTAGAAATGTTTGTACAGGGACATGTATATTACTTCTGACATCCTTTTTTGGTCAGACCAGTATGGCTATTGATTTTTATTATATCCTACATATACACACTATGCAAAGAATGAAATCTGAGAACACCCTTAAGTTAATGACATGTTACTGATGAATTGGACAACTATTATATGGCCTATTTAACTTGCTGGAAACCATGAGGCCCTCTAAGTGGAAGTCTTCTAGATGCAATATGATGCCTGCCTGTGTGAGCTTCCCAACAGTATACAGACTGCTGCTTCACAATACCAGAACCTACACTGACTTATAAATTTCTCTGATGCCAAGATTGTCTACTTATCAAATCAACAAAATTTTAAGTGACTTTGAATACCCTGCTTTCTAGCTGCTTACATTGAAAAGCCACACATTATGGACTTTTCAAAATTTTTATTTCTGAATTATCTCCTTACATCACAAGCTATTTTATGTACTGTTGATGCCAATTACTCATACATTGTTCACCGTGCTATGAAAAACTTTGTTATTCTCACTACACTACCTTAGCTGATGAACTTGATGAGAATTCTGGTGTAGACACCACCTGGACAGGGTGGATGGATAATGTTTTTGGGAAATGGAAAACTTTCATATTATCTAGCTTAACCACAATGATAATCGTTATTGCTGTATTTATACTTCTTGGCTGTTGTGTGATACCTTGTATTAGAAGCCTAGTGTAATGGCTTATTGAAACTGCTTATGCGCTGTATGACCCTTTGCTAGCTGACCTTGATGGTGAAAATAATGATAACAGTGTATGCTCATATGCAAACTACTCCAGATGCCAATGATGCTGTATATGCACAAATACAGACTCTTCCAGATGCTGAGAATCTGGAAACTGATATTCTAGAAACTGCTATTCGAATCTTTTATGTTAACAGTTACCTCCCAAAGGAATTGATTTTAGAGACAAAGGAACATAATAGACTGTAAAAGTCTGTCCAGCACTGGCCTTGGCTCTTCACAGCCGGAGTCGCCATATAAGCATCAGTTGACACATCAACATATAAACAGTCATTTAAGTTTTGTTTCTTATACCATCCATTTTCTAATTAGGGATCCTCTGTGTTCAACCCATGTATTTTTGAATTCCATTACCATTTTTGTCTTCATCACCTCCCTTGGGAGGGAATTCAAGGCACTGACCATCCTCTCCATGAAAAAGAATTTCCTGACATTAATCCTAAGTCTACCACCCCCACAACCTCAATTCCTATCCTCTAGTTTTATCATTTCCCCTTCTTTGGGAAAGATTTGTTTCTGTAGTATTATCTTTCAAGTATTTAAATATCTGTATCATATCTACCTTATTCCTCCTTTCCTCTATGGTATACACATTCAGGTCTTCCAGTCTCTTCTCATACGCCTTCTGGCATAAGCCCCTTACCATTTTTCACACCTTTGAACTGCTTCTTGTTACGTCCTTAGCAAGATATGGCCTCCAAAACTGAACACAATACTGAGGCTACACTAATGACTTGTACAGGGGCATCAACGCCTTCTTTCCTCTGCTGGTTATACCTCTCTCTATGCAGTTTAGCATCCTTCTGGCTAGGGCCACCGCCTTATCATACTGTTTCATCATCTTCAGATCCTCAGACACTATTACCCCGAGGTCCCTCTCCCTGTCTGTGCATATCAGACTCTCACCTCCTAGCACATACAACTCCATTGGATTTCTACATCCCAAGTGCATCGCTCTGCACTTCCTTGCGTTAAATTAAATTGCCAAACATTAGACCTTCTTCTAAATTTTACAGATCCCTTTTCACGTTGTTCACTCCCTTCGAGATGTCTACTCTGTTGCAAATCTTGGTATCATCTGCAAAAAGACAAATCTTACCTTCTAACCCTTTGGCAATGTCGCTCAGAAATAATCAGTCCCAGCACCAATGCTTGAGACACTCTACTACGCACTTTTCCTTCTTCCGAGTGAACTCCATTAAAAACCACCCTCTGATATCGGTCTGTCAACCAGTTTCTAATCCAGTTCACCACTTTGGGTTCTAACTTCAGCCTGTTGAGTTTATTCAAGAACCACCTACGAGGACCCGTGTCAAAAGCTTTTCTGAAATCCAAGTAGATTACATCTAGCGCATGTCCTCAATCCAGTTCTCTGGTCACCCAGTCAAAGAATTCAATCAGATTTGTTTGGCACAATTTACCTTTGGTAAAACCATGTTACATCAGATCTTGTAACCCACTGAATTCTAAGAAATTCACTATCATTTCCTTTAGCAGCGCTTCCATTACTTTTCCAATGGCTGAAGTGAGACTTACCAGGTTGTAGTTTCCTCCTTCTTCTGCCTCCACTTTTGTGAAGAGGGACCACATTTGCTCCTCCAATCCCACAGAACCTTTCCCATCTCTTTGCTTCTTTTAGTTTCATCTGGTATTCTTTTCTGTATTTCATGAATGCCAACTCTTTTGACTTAATTTTCTCAGCTACTTGTTTGAAGAGCTATTATCAGTTTCCTTTTTCTTTTGCTTTTATTTACTCTCCTTACGTAAAGGTCAGTAACCATTTTTAGAGCTTCTTAAAGCCTGGAACACTATCTTTCCATTTCTCCTATGTCCTCCCATCCTGTCAGCTCTTTCTTCAGGAATTCCCCCATTTTACTAAAGTCAGAATGTTTGAAATCCATGACTCTTTGTGTGGCTGCCCTCCGCTTTAGCTGCTATTATCAAACCAAGCTGTATGATAATCATTATAATCTATTAAGAAACTGTCCAAACCACTTTTATGTTTCAACGATTTTTATTGATGACAAGTTGGACAATACAACTTACTGCACCATATTTATAGCATGTTTAACAGGGACACCACTGACATACATTCTTATTGTTAGTCATCAAGCTTTTACATTTAACCCTCCCCCTTCTACTAAATGTTCAACTGTTGACAACTGATTAATTATAATACAGCCAATCTTAAGTGCAGTATAACAAAACATTTAAAACTTATAGTGCTTAAACCGCCTGTTATTTCAACAATGTGAAGTTATTATTATTCTTATTCAGCCCTCCTCCCCCCTCCCCCCTCCCCCCCACCCCTATTCCCTTGTGTTGCTGGAGGATGCTAATTTAACCAAATAAGTTGCCACCTTGCCCACTCTTATCTCCTTTTGCTAGGAACCCCCCAGCCTTGCGCCCCAGACGCTATCGAACCAATCGCCTCTTTAGCCCCCCAAAAAAAAATCAGAACACATCCATGGAGCTCTGCCATTTGACTTCTCATCAAGTCCTTGACCTCCACCTTATCACACAAGCCTCCATCGATCCAAACCTCCCAACTTGATTCCAGTTCCCCCCCCCCCCCCCCAGCAAGCATCCAATGCTCCTATTCTGTCTCCTGCTACAACTACCTGCACGTCCCCTCCGCTTCCCATTAAATGTATCAGGCATTAAGAAGCAAGCTGCGCCCTCTTGGGCTAAGAATTTGCAAGTACGGCATCCAGATCTGGATAAATTGTGCTCTACGTTTGGGAGATTGTTTTGAGTCCCTGGCCTCCCAGGAAGCCAGAAGGTGCACCTGGTTTCGCCAATGCCAGTAGGCCGGCTCATCCGGTAAAATCCAATATTGCATAATGCACTTTCGAGCTACCAAACTCAGCTTCCTACATAACTTTATAGCGGGGGCACTTAACGGGGCAAAAGCTCTTGGTTGATCTAGCAGAAACTGCCTTTCCGTGCCTTGAATCTTATTTCCCAGTCTAATCAAAAACCCCTTTACTCTTTGCCAAAACGCCCGCACCTTGGGGCATTGCCATAGTGCGTGGTAGTATGAGCTGGGACCCCCGCCACATTTGGAACATGCTGAACTGCCCGGCCCCAACACATGAGCCAGCTGTGCTTTAGACATGTAACCCCGAAGGACCACTCTATATCCACATTCCCTCAGTCTTTCATCCTGTACCAATGTACGAATGCCCTTCAGAGTAGCTGCCACATCCCAAGATGCTAATGAGGATCCCAAGTCCCGTTCCCATTTGTTTTTAAGGCTGTCATATTGTCTTTTAGGTCTACGCCGAATCAGGGCTCCGTACAGACCGGAGACCGAATACCTCTCAGTCCTCAATTCCTCAAGGAAACCTCGAATTGTCTCACCCATCCTCCCCTTCAGGGTTGTCTGATCCAGAGATTTCATATAGTGCGTGATCTGTGCATAAGCGAATCTGTTGCCCCATGTAGTCCCCACCTTTTCCTGAAGATCGTCAAATGTTATTATCTGCCCGTTTTCTGATAGCAAATGTTCCAAGCGCGTAATACCCAACCCTCGCCAGCTACCAAAGGCTGGGTTGTCCAGCCCCGCCGTGAAAACTGGGTTACCCACAATTGGCAACTGATCCGTAATGTGTGGATGTCCTCCCATCCAAACCACTTTTAAACCCTGCTTTTACCACATTCTCTGATAATGAAACTCCACAGTTTAAATTATAAGGTGAGTGATGAAATATTTTCTCCAATTTATTTTAATTTTACTACTTAGTAAGCTCATTGTATGCCCCCCAACCATTGTATTTTTGGAAAGAGTAAATAAGCAATTTGCGTCTATCCATTCCACTCCATATTTTATAGACCTCTATCATATGTCCACTCAGCTGTATCCTCAATAAGCTGAAGGGCCCCAGCATCCGTAGCTTTTCCTCATTGGGAATTTATCCTATGCCCTCTATTTTTCATTGTCCTTTCCTGCATCTTTTCTAATTCTGCTATATCTTTTTTGAGATGCAGTGACCAAAAACCTGCATACAATTGTCAAGGTAGCGTTGCTCCATGGAAAGATACAAAGGCATTATTAATAATCTCAGTTTTGTTCTTCATTCCTTGTCAAATAATTCCTAACATTCTATGTGTTTTCTTAGCCACCATAGCACACTGAGCAGAGGGTTTCAATGACAACTCCTAAATCCTTTTCCTGGGCAGTGATTCCTAATGTGAAATCTTGCATCATGTAGCTATAGTTTGGGTTCCCCTTCCCTACATGCATCACTTTGCACTTGCTCAAATTAAGGGCATCTTTTACAAAGCCACGCTAGCGATTCCCGTGCGGCAAATGAACAGAAGCTCATAGGAATTGAATGGGCTTCCTCTCATTTGCTGGAACGAGAATCAGCAGCGTGGCTTTGTAAAAGAGGCCCTCAATGTCATCTGCCATTGGATGCGCATGGGAGCATGGTCTTCTTGAATGTTTCACAATCCTCTTGTGATTTAATAACTTTGAATAACTTTGTATATCAGCAAATGTAATCACCTCACTCGTTATTCCCATTTCTAGATTATTTTAAGGCTATTTCATTACAAAGTGTTAATTCATGCTTGTTCTTTCCAACCCATTCAAAGTTGGAAAGAATTATACATAAGGGGTCGAGAAAGGGTGAATGCATAGAATAGCCTACCAGTGGAGACAAGGACTATATCTGAATTCAAGAAAGCGTGGGACAGGCACGTGGGATTGCTTAGGGAGAGGATGAGATAGTGGATGCTGTGGATGGGTAAGCTGGATGGGCAATTTGGCCTTTATCTGCCATCATGTTTCTATGTTTCTGTGTATGAAGGCAAAATAACTCTCACAAAATCTAACAGAACGGGATTAAATTTGGCATGGGGGAAAAATCTGTTAAAAAATGTGACAGAGAGAACTAGGGGATCCAGAGAAATAAGGTCCCAAAAAAAATTGGCTGTACGCATTTCTATGAAAACAAGTTTCAGCTTCTGCAGCACAAAAACTTAGATACAGTGAAACACAGCACTTGCAATACTACCTTTCTATAACTAGATTCACTCCTCAAAACTAATCTAACTACTCATATCCCTCAAAGTTATTCCCCAAATCCACCTCCCAAGTTCCCTTATCCCCTAATACTACATAAACCCCCAAAACTAAAGGGAATGAGGAGATCACTATGCATGGGAAGGGTCAAGAATGCTCAGAATGTTCTACTGTTGTCTGTTTACTGTATGCATTCAAGTATGAAACTGATACTTACAACCCTTCTTCTCTAACAATCTCAGTCAGAACAGTCAACGTTGATTTGGATTTCCGCTTCTCGTCCACTGGAATCAAACAAGTAAATATTCAAAACCACTGTAGCCAGAAAGATCCCTCATTTAAAAACAATGAACAGAAAGTCAACATGACTGGTTTGACCAAAGAGGTGGCTTATTTAACTAACTGCTAAGATGAGCTGAGTCACTTAGGGACCAGAGGTCATGAGAATTACTCAACAGTGGCTTCCAACAATTCAATTTTGGAGCCTTTATCTCAATATGTAGATTGTTTTTTTTACAACCATTGGTAAAAGAAAGTAGATCATACATTAAGGACACCACACAATTTCTAAAACGTATAAATGAAATACCTACTCATGATTTCCCCTTTTTAATAGCCACATTTGACACAGTAGCCTTGTATGCTTCTTTGCCTCAACGAGACTGTTTGCAAGGTTTAAAGCACAGTTTGGATTCTAGACCTAGACCCCAACAAGTTCCTACATCATTTCTGAACACAATACCAAACATAGCTCTAACTAAGAACTTTTTTGTATTCAACAAAAAATTTTTCCTGCAAAAACGAGGGGTTGCAATGGGAGCCACATTCGCTTCATCTATAGAGTGTCTGTACATGACACGCTTTGAGAATAAATGGGTCAATAAAAACCGATGGTCACAATTTATCTATGCTTGGTACAGGTATATAGATGGCATATTTGTACTGTGGATGGGAAATGAACAGCATCTCCAAGACTTCCATTTGTGGTTAAATCAATGTGATAAGAATATACAATTTACTTTGCAATATTTAAAGGAGCAAATTAATTTCTTAAATGTAATGGTAACGCAAGATCAACAACCAATTTACAACAGAAGTGTATAGGAAACTGACCGCAATTCACTATTGCATTATCAGGGTAGCCATCCAATAGCGGTCTAACAAAGCTTACCATTTTCACAATATCTCAGATTTTGGATAATTTGCACTCATCAGGACAGCTTTAAAAATCAATCTCAACTCCTTACTTCCAAGCTCAGGATGAGAGGTTATCCTGATAGGATTTTGAAACATGCATACACAAGAGTGAAGCACAATCACAGGGAACCCTTGTTCAATTCTAATAGAAAAATGAAAGATACTAAAGATATACAAACTTGTATAGCAAAATACACAGGGTGTACCACAAACAATGAAGATAATTAAACAACACTGGAGAATAATTCAGACCCATCCAGTCTTTAAGGATCATCAATTAAGAATAGCATACTCTCGGAGAAAGAACATTAGAGAGATCTTACAAAGTGTATGTCCTAGTAAAATGCTAAGGGGCCCCTTTTACTATGCTGTGTAAGTGTCTATGAACTCCAAAATGGAGTTACCGCCCGGCTACCACGTGGCTCTTGCGGTAGTTTCATTTTAGGGTGCATCCAAAATATATTTTTCATTTTCAGATGTGCGTATTGGACGTGCATCAAGTGGCATGTGACGCACGTAGGTCATTATTGCCCGGTTACCGCGTGAGACTTTACTGCTAGGTCAATGCCTGCGGTAAGGTCTCAGACCCAAAATGAACGCACGGCAATTTTCATTTTGCCACACGTCCATTTTTGGCAAAAATGTTAAGGCATTTTTTACAGGAGCACTGAAAAATGATTCTGCGCTTGCCCAAAACATGCATCTACACTACCACAGGCCATTTTTCAGCGCGACTTTGTAAAAAGGCCCCTAAGTGAAGAAACCAGAGGTCGCAAGATCTGTGGATCCTGCTCGTTTTGCTCCAGCATGTTGACTATAAAGCGAATGCTACATACCTGTAGAAGGTATTCTCCGAGGACAGCAGGCTGATTGTTCTCACTGATGGGTGACGTCCACGGCAGCCCCCTCCAATCGGAAACTTCACTAGCAAAGGCCTTTGCTAGTCCTCGTGCGCCCATGCGCACGCGCATGCGCGGCCGTCTTCCCGCCCGAACCAGCTCGTGTTCGTCAGTCCCGTATGTACCAAGACAAAGACAAGGGAAGACACAACTCCAAAGGGGAGACGGGCGGGTTTGTGAGAACAATCAGCTTGCTGTCCTCGGAGAATACCTTCTACAGGTATGTAGCATTCGCTTTCTCCGAGGACAAGCAGGCTGCTTGTTCTCACTGATGGGGTATCCCTAGCCCCCAGGCTCACTCAAAACAACAAACATGGTCAATTGGGCCTCGCAACGGTGAGGACATAACTGAGATTGACCTAAACACTTATCCAACTAACAGAGAGTGTAGCCCAGAACAGAATAAAACATGGGCCTAGGGGGGTGGAGTTGGATTCTAAACCCCGAACAGATTCTGAAGCACTGACTGCCCGAAACAACTGTCGCTTCGGGTATCCTGCTGCAGGCAGTAATGAGATGTGAATGTGTGGACAGATGACCACGTCGCAGCTTTGCAGATCTCTTCAATAGTGGCTGACTTCAAGTGGGCCACTGACGCAGCCATGGCTCTGACATTGTGAGCCGTGACATGACCCTCAAGAGCCAGCCCAGCCTGGGCGTAAGTGAAGGAAATGCAATCTGCTAGCCAACTGGATATGGTGCGTTTCCCCACAGCCACTCCCCTCCTGTTGGGATCAAAAGAAACAAACAATAGGGCGGACTGTCTGTTGGGCTGTGTCCGCTCCAGATAGAAGGCCAATGCTCTTTTGCAGTCCAATGTATGCAGCTGACATACAGCAGGGCAGGAATGAGGACGGGGAAAAAATGTTGGCAAGACAATTGACTGGTTCAGATGGAACTCCGACACTACCTTCGGCAAGAACTTAGGGTGAGTGCGGAGGACTACTCTGTTATGATGAAATTTGGTGTAAGGGGCCTGGGCTACCAGGGCCTGAAGCTCACTGACTCTACGAGCTGAAGTAACTGCCACCAAGAAAATGACCTTCCAGGTCAAGTACTTCAGATAGCATGAGTTCTGTGGCTCAAAAGGAGGTTTCATCAGCTGGGTGAGAACGACATTAAGATCCCATGACACTGTAGGAGGTTTGACGGGGGGCTTTGACAAAAGCAAACCTCTCATGAAGCGAACAACTAAAGGCTGTCCTGAGATCGGCTTACCTTCCACACGGAAATGGTATGCACTGATTGCGCTAAGGTGAACCCTTACAGAGTTGGTCTTGAGACCAGACTCAGACAAGTGCAGAAGGTATTCAAGCAGGGTCTGTGTAAGACAGGAGCGAGGATCTAAGGCCTTGCTGTCACACCAGACGGCAAACCTCCTCCATAAAAAGAAGTAACTCCTCTTAGTGGAATCTTTCCTGGAAGCAAGCAAGACACGGGAGACACCCTCCGACAGACCCAAAGAGGCAAAGTCTACGCTCTCAACATCCAGGCCGTGAGAGCCAGAGACCGGAGGCTGGGATGCAGAAGTGCCCCTTCGTCCTGTGTAATGAGGGTCGGAAAACACTCCAATCTCCAGGGTTCTTCGGAGGACAACTCCAGAAGAAGAGAGAACCAGATCTGACGCAGCCAAAAGGGAGCAATCAGAATCATGGTGCCCCGGTCTTGCTTGAGTTTCAACAAAGTCTTCCCCACCAGAGGTATGGGAGGATAAGCATACAGCAGACCTTCCCCCCAGTCCAGGAGGAAGGCATCCGATGCCAGTCGACCGTGGGCCTGAAGTCTGGAACAGAACTGAGGGACCTTGTGGTTGGCCAAGGGGGTGCCCCACACCTGGAAGATCTGGCGCACCACTCTGGAGTTGAGCGACCACTCGTGAGGTTGCATAATCCTGCTCAACCTGTCGGCCAGACAGTTGTTTACGCCTGCCAGATATGTGGCTTGGAGCCACATGCCGTAACGGCGAGCCCAGAGCCACATGCTGACGGCTTCCTGACACAGGGGGCGAGATCCGGTGCCCCCCTGCTTGTTGATGTAATACATGGCAACCTGGTTGTCTGTCTGAATTTGGATAATTTGATGGGACAGCCGATCTCTGAAAGCCTTCAGAGCGTTCCAGATCGCTCGTAACTCCAGGAGATTGATCTGCAGATCGCGTTCCTGGAGGGACGAGCTTCCTTGGGTGTGAAGTCCATCGACATGAGCTCCCCACCCGAGGAGAGACACATCCGTAGTCAGCACCTTTTGTGGCTGAGGAATTTGGAAGGGGCGTCCCAAAGTCAAATTGGTCCAAATCGTCCACCAATACAGGGATTTGAGAAAACTCGTGGACAGGTGGATCACGTCCTCTAGATCCCCAGCAGCCTGAAACCACTGGGAAGCTAGGGTCCATTGAGCAAATCGCATGTGAAGGCGTGCCATGGGAGTCACATGGACTGTGGAGGCCATGTGGCCAAGCAATCTCAACATCTGCCGAGCTGTGATCTGCTGGGAGGCTCGTACCCGGGAGACGAGGGACAGCAGATTGTTGGCCCTCGTCTCCGGGAGATAGGCCCGAGCCGTCCGAGAATCCAGCAGAGCTCCTATGAATTCGAGTCTCTGTACTGGGAGAAGGTGGGACTTTGGATAATTTATCACAAACCCCAGTAGCTCCAGGAGGCGAATAGTCATCTGCATGGACTGTAGAGCTCCTGCCTCGGATGTGTTCTTCACCAGCCAATCGTCGAGATAAGGGAACACGTGCACTCCGAGCCTGCGAAGCGCTGCTGCTACCACAGCTAGGCACTTCGTGAATACTCTGGGCGCAGAGGCGAGCCCAAAGGGTAGCACACAGTACTGGACGTGACGTGATCCCAGACGAAATGGAAGATACTGTCTGTGGGCTGGCAGTAACGGGATGTGTGTATAAGCATCCTTTAAATCCAGAGAGCATAGCCAATCGTTTTGCTGAATCATGGGAGGAGGGTGCCCAGGGAAAGCATCCGGAACTTTTCCTTGACCAGATATTTGTTCAGGGCCCTTAGGTCTAGGATGGGACGCATCCCCCCTGTTTTCTTTTCCACAAGGAAGTACCTGGAATAGAATCCCAGCCCTTCTTGCCCGGATGGCACGGGCTCGACCGCATTGGCGCTGAGAAGAGCGGAGAGTTCCTCTGCAAGTACCTGCTTGTGCTGGAAGCTGAAGGATTGAGCTCCCGGTGGGCAATTTGGAGGTTTCGAGGCCAAATTGAAGGTGTATCCTTGCCGGACTATTTGGAGGACCCACTGGTCGGAGGTTATGAGAGGCCACCTTTGGTGAAAAACTTTCAACCTCCCCCCGACCGGCAGATCGCCCGGCACAGACACTTTGACATCGGCTATGCTCTTCTGGAGCCAGTCAAAAGCTCGCCCCCTGCTTTTACTGGGGAGCTGTGGGGCCTTGCTGAGGCGCACGCTGCTGACGAGAGCGAGCGCGCTGGGGCTTAGCCTGGGCCACAAGCTGTCGAGAAGGAGGATTGTACCTACGCTTACCAGAAGAGTAGGGAACAGTCCTCCTTCCCCCATAAAAACGTCTACCTGAAGAGGTAGATGCTGAAGGCTGCCGGCGGGAGAATTTGTCGAAAGCGTTATCCCGCTGGTGGAGCTGCTCTACCACCTGTTCGACTTTTTCTCCAAAAATGTTGTCCGCTCGGCAAGGGGAGTCCGCAATCCGCTGCTGGATTCTATTCTCCAGGTCGGAGGCACGCAGCCATGAGAGTCTGCGCATCACCACACCTTGAGCAGCGGCCCTGGACGCAACATCAAAGGTATCATATACCCCTCTGGCCAGGAATTTTCTACACACCTTCAGCTGCCTGACCACCTCCTGAAACGGCTTGGCTTGCTCAGAAGGGAGCTTGTCCACCAAGCCCGCCAACTGCCGCACATTGTTCCGCATGTGAATGCTCGTGTAGAGCTGGTAGGACTGAATCTTGGCTACGAGCATTGAAGAATGGTAGGCCTTCCTCCCAAAGGAGTCTAAGGTTCTAGAGTCCTTGCCCGGGGGCGCCGAAGCATGCTCCCTAGAACTCTTAGCCTTCTTTAGGGCCAGATCCACCACCCCAGAGTCGTGAGGCAACTGAGTGCGCATCAGCTCTGGGTCCCCATGGATCCGGTACTGGGACTCGATCTTCTTGGGAATGTGGGGGTTAGTTAAAGGCTTGGTCCAGTTCGCCAGCAATGTCTTTTTTAGGACATGATGCATGGGTACTGTGGACGCTTCCTTATGTGGAGAAGGATAGTCCAAGAGCTCAAACATTTCAGCCCTGGGCTCATCCTCCACAACCACCGGGAAGGGGATGGCCGTAGACATCTCCCGGACAAAGGCCGCAAAAGACAGACTCTCGGGAGGAGAAAGCTGCCTTTCAGGGGAGGGAGTGGGATCAGAAGGAAGGCCATCAGACTCCTCGTCAGAGAAATATCTGATGTCCTCCTCCTCCTCCCACGAGGCCTCACCATCGGTATCAGACACAAGTTCATGAACCTGTGTCTGAAGCCGTGCCCGACTCGACTCCGTGGAAACACGGCCACGGTGGGAGCGTCGAGAGGTAGACTCCCTCGCCAGCACCGGCGAAGCTCCCTCCACCGACGTCGTCGGGGAGTCTTCCTGGGAGGCGGCGGCAACCGGTACTGCAAGCGGTACCGATGTCGGAGACCTCACCCCGGGCAAAGGGCCAGCCGGCGCCTCACTCGACGGTACCGGTGGAGCAGGCACCCCCGGTACCAGAGGGGAAGGGCGCAACAGGTCTCCCAGGATCTCTGGGAGAACGGCCCGGAGACTCTCGTGCAGAGCGGCTGTGGAGAAAGACATGGAAGCCGATGCAGGCGTCGAGGTCAGAGTCTGTTCTGGGCGTGGAGGCGGTTCCGGGCTGTCCAAGGTGGAGCGCATCGACACCTCCTGAACAGAGGGTGAGCGATCCTCCCGGTGCCGATGCCTACTGGGTGCCGACTCCCTCGGCGACCCAGAGCTCTCGGTACCGATAAGGGAAGGAGACCGGTGTCGATGCTTCTTTGATTTCTTCAAACGAAGCATGTCACCGGAGCTTCCCAGTACCGACGAGGAGGACGTAGAATCTAGCCGTCGCTTCCTCGGGGCCGAGGCCGAAGAAGGTCGGTCTCGGGGGGGCTGTACCGCAGGAGCCCTCAGGGCAGGAGGAGACCCACCCAAAGGCTCACCGCCACCAGCAGGGGAATGGACAGCCCTCACCTGCACTCCAGTCGAAGCACCACCGTCCGACGACATCAGCAACAGCGGAGGTCCCGGTACCACCGACGCAGCCTTCCGATGTCTCGGTACCGACGATGCAGAGGGTCAAAACCTCGATGCCGTCGATGCAGAGGTCGAAGACTTCGATGCTGTCGACTTCGATGCACTCAATGCCTCCGGTGCTGTTGTCGACGAAGAGCCCGAGAACAACACGTTCCACTGGGCCAATCTTGCTACCTGAGTCCTCTTCTGTAAAAGAGCACAAAGACTACAGGCCTGCGGGCGGTGCCCAGCCCCCAGACACTGAAGACACGAAGCGTGCCTATCAGTGAGCGAGATTACCCGGGCGCACTGGGTGCACTTCTTGAAGCCGCTGGGAGACTTCGATGACATGGGCGGAAAAATCACACCGGCGAAATCAAAATTCGTGATGGCGACGAAGGGCACCAAAAATAAGGGAGAGAGAAAAAACCCGTACCGAGGCCATGAAACAGGCCTACCCCGAAAGCGAAAGGAAACTTACGCCGGGGAAACAAACTGGACACACGGGAAGGGACAAAGACCGAAAGGTCTCTTTTTTTTTTTTTACGAAAATCGCGAAGACGCGCGAGGGTCAACTTGAGGGGCATGAAACGGCGGCAAAACACGACCGTCCCAAGTGCGGACAAAAGAAGACTGACGAACACGAGCCGGTTCGGCCGGGAAGACGGCCACGCATGTGCGGTGCGCATGGGCGCGTGAGGACTAGCAAAGGCCTTTGCTAGTGAAGTTTCCAATTGGAGGGGGCTGCCGTGGACGTCACCCATCAGTGAGAACAAGCAGCCTGCTTGTCCTCGGAGAAAAGATTTTACGAACTCAATTGACAATAAAAGTTATACCATCAAAGGACACATGGATTGCAACAGCAATCACGTAATGTATATTCTGATTTGCCCCTGCTTGAAGATTTATGTGGGGAAGACCACTAGGGCATTGAGACAGCGGTTAAGTGAACATAAACACAATTTCTCACATCAAAAAAAAGAAGCCTCAGTAGTTCTGCACAATATAGAAAAACAACATACTTTTTTGGACTATAAATGTGTAGTCATTGATCAAGTTGTAAGCACGATCCGAGGTGGAGACAGGGGCCGCAAATTGTTACAATTAGAACAAAAATAGATATATAAATTGCAATCGATTAACCTAAAAGGACTCAATAATAAAATTTAGATATGGAAGGCATTTTTGTAAACGAGGTAATCAATTATGTAAATAAACACGCAGAAGGCTATTGTTTGCCTCTCTAAAATGAGTAAGCTGGTTGGAAATTGGCTAAAATTTAATGGCGTCTAATTTTTTTAAAAGTCTACTACTACTACTAATCATTTCTAAGCGCTACTAGATGTACGTAGCGCTGTACACTTGAACATGAAGAGACAGTCCCTGCTTGACAGAGCTTACAATCTAATTAGGACAGACAGACAGAACAAACAAGAGAAAAGGGTATTCCCTTTTCTCTTGTTTGTTCTGTCTGTCTGTAGTGAGGATGATAAAATAAGGGTTCTGAACAAAGTGAATAAGGGTTAGGAGTTAAAAGCAGCATCAAAAAGGTGGGCTTTTACCTTACATTTGAAGACGGACGGAGATGGAGCTTGACGTACCGGCTCAGGAAGTCTATTCCAGGCATATGTTGCAGCAAGATAAAAGGAACGGAGTCTGGAGTTAGCAGTGGAGGAGAAGGGTGCAGATAAGAGAGATTTACCCAGTGAACTGAGTTCCAGGGGAGGAATGTAGGGAGAGATGAGAGTGGAGAGGTACTGAGGAGCTGCAGAGTGAATGCACTTATAGGTCAATAAGAGGAGTTTGAACTGTATGCGGAAACGGATAGGAAGCCAGTGAAGTGACTTGAGGAGAGTGCTAATAGGAGCATAACGACACTGGCGGAATATTAGTCGTGCAGCAGAATTTTGAACAGATTGAAGAGGAGAGAGATGGCTAAGTGGGAGACCTGTAAGAAGCAAGTTGCAATAGTCTAAGCGAGAGGTGATAACAGTGTGGATGAGGGTTCTGGTAGTATGCTCAGAAAGGAAAGGGCGAATTTTGCTGATATTATAGAGAAAGAAACGACAGGTTTTAGCAGTCTGCTCAATATGTACAGAGAAGGAGATGGAGGAGTCGAAGATGATCCCAAGGTTACGAGCTGATGAGACAGGAAGGATGAGGGTTATCCACAGAAATAGAGAATGGGGGAGGAGGAGAGGTTGGATTAGGGGGAAAGATGAGAAGCTTAGTCTTGGTCATGTTTAGTTTCAGATGGCGCTGAGACATCCAGGCAGCAATGTCAGACAGGCAGGCTGATACTTTGGCCTGGATTCCTCCTGAGATTTCTGGTGTGGAGAGGTAGATCTGGGAGTCATCAGCGTAAAGATGATACTGAAAACCATGGGATGAGATCAGAGTACCAAGGGAAGAAGTACAGATGGAAAAAAGAAGAGGTTCCAGGACAGATCTCTGAGGTACACTAACTAACAGTGGGATAGAAGTAGAGGAGGATCCACTAGAGTATACGCTAAAGGTATGCTGGGAGAGATAAGAAGAAAACCAGGAAAGAACAGAGCCCTGAAATCCAAGCGAGGACAGCGTATCAAGAAGTAGGCTGTGATCAATAGTGTCAAAAGCAGCAGATAGATCGAGAAGGATGAGTATAGAATAGAGACCTTTGGATCTGGCCATCTTAACAGTTGTCTAAGAAGCTGAAACAGACCTGAAGGAATATTACCAGGTAGAAATAAATGCTGCAGTAAATTCTGAAGAAAATGCATATGTAGCTCTAGATTTTATATATTTGTTTTATTCTGGGAAGGAAACAAAATGCGAACGGCTGGTGGTTTGTCTCCTGAGGAAGCAGTTGTGAAACGGAGGCGCTCTGTTGAGGAAACCAAAGTGCAGCATATCAAAACTGAGATAAGTGTCCTTAATTTTTAAGGTTCCTAACATATACAAAGCAAACAAGAAAAAATTAGGTTCTTATCTTGGTAATTTTCTTTCCTTTAGTCACAGCAGATGAATCCATTAACTGATGGGTTATATCCGCCGACCAGCAGGTGGAGATAGAGAACACTGAAAAACCACCGTGACCTTGGACAGCTAGCCCCTTCTGCCTTCAGTATATGAAACTTCCAAAGCAGAGTGAGAAAGAAAGGTAAAATAACGTAAACTTTCCTCACAGTGAACAAACACCCCAGAACCGGAGCCAAACCAACAAAGGAGGGACGTTCTCAACCTCCTGCAACAGCATGTAGAAATTCTGAGCACTGATCTTCAACTCCTCCCGATGCGATACAATATCTGCAAGAAGAATCTGAACAACAAAAACAAAGTCAGACAGGGAGGGATCATGGATTCATCTGCTGTGACTAAAGGAAAGAAAATTACCAAGGTAAGAACCTAATTTTCCCTTCCTTGTCATCAACAGCAGATGAATCCAGGGTGGGAACAGGCAACTCTGCGAGCAAGCACCTGCACTCCAAAATGCGCGTCCTGCTTCGCTGCCACATCCAGTCTGTAATGCCGTACAAACGAGAGCTGAGAAGCCCAAGCAGCCGCACGACAGATCTCTTGAAGAGAAAGGACACCCGTTACAGCCCATGAGGAGGAAATCGCTCTCGAGGAATGCGCTTTAAACGCTTCAGGCGGAGACCGACCTGAAATCAGATATGCAGAAAGAATGACTTCCCTGAGCCAACGGGCTATAGTGGCCTAGGACACCGAACACCCGCATCGAGGACCTGTCAACAATACAAAAAGGTGATCAGAAGTCCTGAAGTCATTTGAAATCTGTAAATACAGCCAAGGAGCCCTGTGGACATCCAAAAGACACAATTGCCCAAAGGGTCCGGAAGTCCTCCCTAGAAAAGGAAGGTAGAAAAATGGGCTGGTTCAGGTGAAACGCTGGAACCACCTTAGGCAGGAAGGCAGGCACTGCACGTACCATTATCCCGGACTTCGAGCACTGTAGAAAAGGAGCCCGACAGGAAAGCTCCTGAAGCTCAGATGCGCGTCTAGCCGATGTCATGGCCACAAAAAGACTTTCTTGAAAGTCACATCCTTCTCAGAAGCTCACAGAAGCGGCTTGAAAGGCAAACACTGAAGAGTGTTAAACACCAGCCCCAGGTTCCAGGCCGGACACGACGACCGCACAGGAGGACGGAGCCAAAGCGCCCCTCTGAGAAATCGGACAAAGTCCGAATGAGCAGCAAGGGACAAGTCAGAGACTTTCCCTTGGAGGCATGCCAACGCTGCCACATGAACCCGCAGGGAATTGTAAGCCAGGCCTTTTTGTAAGCTGTCCTGCAAAAAGTCCAGGACTGACGAGACTGTAGCCAGCGTGGGCATGACCTGTCACGTTTTCAAAGCTGGAAACTGGGTTTGTGAGCCCTTGGGCCACTGCCAAGGAACGGCAGTGGCAGGCAAAACCACCCCATGCTAGAGACAGGGCAGATCTCTGACAAACAGTTAGGCTTCACCTGCACCTGGCCACTTTTCACCAAGAGTTGAGCTCCAGGCTTCAGGTGGCCTGCAGGACTTACTGGACAGGGCAGGACTGGATAACAGCTAGGCAGCACAGGGACAGCAAGGCAGGGAAAGGATAGGCTAAAGGACAGGACTGAAAGCTGCGAGCAGCCACTGAAACAGGGAACAAACACAGCTAGACAGGAGTCTGAACTGAAAGCTGCAAGCAGCCACTGAAGCAGGGAACAAACACAGATAAACCCAGTACTAGACAAAGACATACAAACAAGACACAAGACTGGGAAATAAGCAATACAGTAAACAAGCAATACCCTAAACTAAACATAGACTAACTAGAACAGGCAAGACTTCAGGCAAGAACTAGAGCAAGGAAACAAACTCAGGCTGAAGTGCAAAAGCACCAACATACCAGGGCCATAGACGCAATGCAAAGGCAAAGCAGAGAGTTTCAAAATGGCTAATAAGCCCAGCAGCAGCTGAAGCTCAAGCTGCTGCAATCACCAGGCAACTACTACTACTACTACTACTATTTAACATTTCTAGAGCGCTACAAAGTGTACGCAGCGCTGTACAAACACAGAAGAAAGACAGTCCCTGCTCAAAGAGCTTACAATCTAATAGACAAAAAGTAAAGCATTTAAATTTAAAATATTTAAGCAGTCAAGCACAAGAGAACAGTCACAGAAGGACAGAAGATGTTGAAGGGTGGTCAGTGTGATTAGGTGTAACTCTGGTTGGAGTAGTGGGAGAAGGTGATAGAAGAATAGAAATGGGTGAGGTAAAGTAATGAGTGGGTTGATAGGGAGGTTATATAAGACATGTCACTCTAGGGGTGGGTGGGATTAAGTCTAAAGCAGGAGAAGGTATTCTCTGCAGCCTATCTGTGAGATGGAAAATGCTCTCTGAAGCTGCTGCTATAAGTTGTTAGTTTTCTCTCCCTGAAAGAGATCCAAGCCACACCCACGAAGTTCAAACTGTCAGTGGGGAGGGTGAGGGGAGGAAATGGCAGTGCTTGATGAAAAAGAGAGCTCAGTTTGATAGGAGATATACTATAGGATGTCATTCTGAGGCCAGGCTAAGTCTAAAGCAGGAGAAGGTATTCTCTGCAGCCTATCTGTGAGATGGAAAATGCTCTCTGAAGCTGCTGCTATAAGTTGTTAGTTTTCTCTCCCTGAAAGAGATCCAAGCCACACCCACGAAGTTCAAACTGTCAGTGGGGAGGGTGAGGGGAGGAAATGGCAGTGCTTGATGAAAAAGAGAGCTCAGTTTGATAGGAGATATACTATAGGATGTCATTCTGAGGCCAGGCTAAGTCTAAAGCAGGAGAAGGTATTCTCTGCAGCCTATCTGTGAGATGGAAAATGCTCTCTGAAGCTGCTGCTATAAGTTGTTAGTTTTCTCTCCCTGAAAGAGATCCAAGCCACACCCACGAAGTTCAAACTGTCAGTGGGGAGGGTGAGGGGAGGAAATGGCAGTGCTTGATGAAAAAGAGAGCTCAGTTTGATAGGAGATATACTATAGGATGTCATTCTGAGGCCAGGCTAAGTCTAAAGCAGGAGAAGGTATTCTCTGCAGCCTATCTGTGAGATGGAAAATGCACTAAGGGTGCTGTGCAGTTACAAACAAAACAAGCAGGTCTGGCAGCCTGGAAGATCCAGACTGGACTGGGCTGAAATCTGGAACAGGTGACAACACACAGACAATCTAATGCAGCCAGCACACAGAGACAGAGACAGAACTCACAAAAAACAGACAGAAGCCAGCTCAGAAGCTGACCACAGGAAATAAGGTGAGTCTGAGAGGGGGCACGGCCACAGACGTGACATGACCGCTTTTGAAATACACCACGCCTCAAACTTGCGCCAGATCTGAGCGTAAGCTGCGGAGGTAGACCGCTTGCGGGCCTGCGAGAGAATGGAGATGACCTTGTTAGAGTAGCCCTTGACTCTCAATTGCGCTCTCTCAAGAGCCAGAAAGTAAGACCAAATCGGAAGGGATCCTCCATAGTGACTGGACTCTGAACCAACAGGTTCGGCACCAGAGACAAAGAAAGTGGAACCTCCACCAGCATCCAACGGAAATCCGCGAACCACATACGCCTTGGCCAATCCGGAGTGATGCGAATCACCAATCCTCGGTGTAGCCGAATCTGCAGGAGGACTCGCCTGATCAAGGGCCATGGCAGGAACACATCCTGGAGGCCCGAGGGCCAGGGCTGAGCCAGTGCATCCAACCCCACCGAGCAAGTAACTCTCCTTCTGCTGAAAAAGCAAGGGACTTTGGCGTTTGCACTTGACGCCATTAGCTCCCATCGGGAGTCCCCCATTTGGCACAAATCTGAAGAAAAACTTCTTCTGCCAGTTCCCATTCCGCCGGGTCGATTTGATGCCTGCTGAGGAAATCGGCTTGCAGGTTGCTCAGACCTGCTATGAGAGCTGCAGAGAGCAGAAGCAAAAGGAGCTCGCCCATTGGAAAATCTGAGCGGCCTCCGCGGGCAGGGCCCTGCATAGAGTGCAGCCCTGACGATTGATGTAGGCCACTGCTGTCTAGTTATCTGACAGAACTCGAACAGGAAGCCCCTCCAGAGTCTTGTGGAGGGCTAGAAGTGGCTGGAATATCACTCTCAGTTCCCACCCCGCTTCCACGGATGTCCACTGACCCTGAGCATAGCTTCCCTGAATATGAGCTCCCCAGCCCGAAAGGCTGGCATCCGTTATCACCAGGCACCAAGAAGGAAGCGCGAGCGGCCTTCCCAGTCGCAGCCTCCAGTCGGAGAGCCACCAATCCATACTGTGCCAGTTCGCAGGGAGCTATGTTAGTCTACATTGGTATTCCTGGGAAATTGGAGACCATGCTGTAGCAGAGCAATCTGCAGCGGCCTCAAGTGAGCTCTCACCCAGCACCTTCATGGTGGCCATCAACGACCCCAGGAGCTGAAGAAAGTCCCAAGCTCGAGAGCGAGGCATCCGCAGGAGCAGACTGACCTGATTCTGCAGCTTGCATCGCCTGTGGTCGGGGAGGAAGATGAACCCCGAGGGCGTGTCGAACCAGACCCCCAAATACTTGAGAGACTGAGAAGGGGTCAGGTGACTTTTGGGCAAATAGATCACCCAGCCCAGAGTCTTAAGAACCGTTATCACTCTGGTCATGGCGAGACGACTCTCGTCTGCCGAATCCGCCCTGATGAGCCAGTCGTCGAGATACGGGTGAACTCCGACACCCTCTCACCTGAGAAAGGCAGCTACCACCACCATCATCCTGGAAAAGGCAAGGGGAGCTCTGGCTAGGCCGAAAGGCAAGGCCCGAAACTGGAAATGTTGGCCCCAAACCGCAAACCGAAGAAACCGCTGATGCTGAGGCCAAATAGGCATTGGCAAATACGCTTCCTTGAGGTCCAGAGACGTGAGAAACTCTCCTGGCTGTACTGCCAAAATGACAGAGCACAGGGTTTCCATGCGAAAGATTTGCACTCTTAAGGCCTTGTTGACTCTTCGTAAGTCAAGGACCGGTCTGAAAGACCTGCCTTACAAGGGGCCACAAAATAGAGTAGCGACCACAGCCACGTTCGGCGGGAGGCACCGCAACAACCGCTCCGAGGTGCAGCAAGACTTGCAAAGTCTCCTCTACCGCCGCCTGTTTGACGGCAGTGCCGCATCGGGACTCCATAAAAGCATCTCTCACCGGGGCACCGAATTCCAATCGGTAGCCTTCTCTGATCAGGTCCAGGATCCACTGAACCAAAGAAATCTTGGTCCACTTCTCGAAGAAGAGGGAAAGACGACCCCTTACTGTAGGAATCAACGAGCAGACCGGCGTCCCATCAATGTGGAGGACGCCCATGAACTCCTGGCTGTTTATGCTATCTGTTGTTTTATTGTTTATTATATTGACTACTGGTGTTACCTGTTCATTTGTTTTATATTTATTAAAATGTGTTTTACTGCCCTTTCTGGACAATCAGGTCTGGGCAGTTTACATACTAAGCTAAAATAACACAAATAAAAACAGAAAAAGGAGGGGTTGGGGGATGATAATCTCAACACAAGAAGTGCTTGGTATGTTGTTCTACTTCTTTACATAATATTTATTTATTATTAGGATTTATTTACCGTCTTTTTGAAGGAATTCACTCAAGGCGGTGTACAATAAGAATAACTGAAACATGAGCAACAGACAATATCAGCAGTAAAAACATTTAAATAACAATACAATGTATGGCATAGTATACTACTTACAATGCTAATATAATACATAATAGAACATAGTATACTGATTGGAGTGCCACACAGAAGCCTACCCACTCCAACCCCATTCCTCTAAAAAAAACAGAGAAAGAAAATGGGGGAAATAAAAGAGCCCACCTGTACACCCAGCACTACTCAACATAGGGAGTTAATAATTAAACTTCATGCCTTAGGGGCTAATATTTGTATTTATCACTCCCAAACAGGCAAAGTTTCTTTTCTGCTTAAAAGTGGCTCAGGCATTCTGTACAGACCAGCTCTTAAATGTTCTCCACCCCAGTGGTGTTCCTAGATTGGCTACCACCCGGGGCGGATCGCTGCTGTGCACCCCCCCCCCCCCCCCCCCCCGCACATTACCTCCACCTCCCCGGCGCATTGCTGTACTGTAATGGTAGCAAGTGAAGTTTTTGCAAAAATGGTACGATGTGGTCATGTTGCTAACAACCTTCTATTAGTCTTGCTGCAGCATTCTGAATCAATTGGAACTGGTGCAGAGTGCATTACAGTAATCTAGACTTGATGTTACCATAGTAATATAGAAATTGATAAACAAGAATATTGAAGTTGGTGCAGTTAAGTGAAATTACGATGAATGTCTCAACACATGTGAAGGAGCTTTACGAAGCCCATGGATGACAATATAACAAACAGTGAGATAATACACTCTCAACAGCTGGAGTTTGTAATGAGAAATCGTATGAATATATAGCATGGGAATTGTTGGTAAAGAATATTACAAGGACGAGGAATCGTGGATAACAATCTTTTATATGGACAAATTAATGTGAAAAATATTAGGGAGTTTATTAAGCTCCTATAAGTTTATGTCATCAAGACAGAGCGTAAAAACTCCAGGGAAAGAGGGATTGTATTATTATTTTTCAAAAAATTATTTTTTGATTTTAGGTGTGAATGAGAGGAGTGCATGATTAAATTGTGAGAAGTTTTATATGTTTAGAGGATTAATAAAATGAATTTTGTAAAGATAACAGTGAATAATTATTTGGTGATATAAAGCATATAACTAGGAGAAAGAATTTACTCAATAGATGTTATATTTCAATAACTTTTTATTGGTAATACACAGCATAAAGTCGTATTTTACAAATCATAATAATTACTTTGAAAATGTAACATCACCTTTGTACCGTGACATAGTGTTAAATGTGTACCAACAATATTTCAATTCCCCCCCCTTCCCAACAACACCCTCTTCCCTCCCTTTCCTTAACTACCCCCCTTAAGCCCCATCTTTCCCTCTCCCCCTCCTCCTTCCCCCCTCCCCCGTCCTATTTCTAAAGTTTCTGAAAGCATTATAAGTTCAATAAGTAGCTCCTGGCTGGTGGTGATAAAGTGTTCCAGAAAGGGGACCATATCCGCTGCAGTTCTTCCCCTGCACTCGAGTCCATGTCCTTGATTCCAATTCGTTCCATACGCAACAAGTGTATCATCTGTGTTCGCCACTGTGTCACTGTGGGGTAGTTGTACATCAGCCATTCTTTCAAGATGGCCTGCCTGGCAACCACAATGGCTTTACTGATGAAGTTTTTGTATCCTTTTGGGATCGGATGTCTGAGTTTTAATTGGCCAAATAACAAGGTCGGTTCACATTTCCACTTGGTCTGCCATAACTTGGATATATATTGTATCAATTCTTTCCAAAAGTTGTAGATTCCTATGCAGGACCAGAACATATGGCCTAGTGTAGCACCACCCGACCCACACTTGAGGCACTCTCCCCAGGGCGAGAGTCCCATGTAAAAGGCTCTCCGTGGTGGTATATAAAGACGGAAAGCAAATTTATACTGTTGTTCCCAATGTGCCACCCAGACCGAGCGCCTTCAGATGGACAAGATATATGTCTTAATTATTTCTGTCGATATGCTAACCTTCAAGTCTTGTTGCCAGTCAGTCTCCAGCTTTTTGTAATTTGGTTCTGGCATTGTGTCTCTGATATGCCTGTGATGAAAGGAAAGGGGCACTTTCTGTTGCGACTCCAATGAGAAAGCTGCCGACAGTTCTTCCTGGACGTCTTCAGCCAGGGACTTCCAAGGCAGACTCAGTAGATGCATATAATGTATATTCATTAGGGATTCCCTGAAAACCCAAATTGCTGGTGGTCCTTCAGGAAAGGTTTAAGAACCACTGTTCTAGATGTCACCACTGCCAGGATATCCCCAGTTAACATCGGGCAGATTGAAATCAACTAATAGCATTTCCCCTTTCATAGCAATTTTGTGAATGCCTTTTATTAAATCTTTATTTTGCTTGCAATGGAGGTTTATGTATCACAACAGTGTAACAGATGTTCTATGCCCTCTTTCCAGATGAGCCCACATCTCCTCCTTAACCCCTAAGCCCATCAGTTGAATTTTTTTACATGCAGTGTTTCTCCTTCAACCTTTCTTCCTACCCTGTCCTTCCTGAAACCTGGTATTGTTATATCCCAGTCATGATTCAAGTGTGCCACTAAATCCAAGTCCATCTCTTCTAAGACTGCCTTTAGATCCGTGACATTATTTCCCCTATAATGGGCCCATGCTAGCACACTCATTATCCAGATGTTGCATGTCCGCCCCCCCCCCCCCCCCTCCAGTTCTATGCAAATGTTTAAGGTTATACTTACCCAAGGGCTTTTACTTATATGAATTATCAGTTCATGCTGAAAATGTTGTCTAATGCAACAAACTGGGTCAGTGAGAATATGGATATTGGTGGCACATGTTATTAAAGTGTAATATAACTATCTTTTCTCTACAGGAATTGACCAGAGACTGGACTGAGAATCAGTGACGAAAAGACCAAGATCATGAAAGCGGGTGGTGCAGCCTGTACAATGAATAACCATGAACTGACAATCTGTCAAAGACATAAACAACTTCACTTATCATGGCAGCATCAGTATTTCAGTGGGTGACTCAAATAAGGACAACAATCACAATGATAAAAATTAAGCTCAGTAAGGCTATTGTCCTGCTAACTACAATTCATGCCTGTACAACATAGAAAATTACTATAAAGATAGCAAAAAGAAATCTGAATGTACTCCACCAGTGGTACCTGAAAAGAATTCTCGGTATCACCTATCATGACTATTACCAATGAGAAGATCCAAAGACGTGACTCATGGAGGCTCCAAGATATTGTAGCTGCGTAAAAGGTCCTGCTGGCTAGACATATCATAAGGCTCCACAATTACTGACATCCCAAAATCACAATGCAATGGACACCAGATGGGAAGAGAAAGGAGACCAAAGAAGATGTGGAAAGTCACATTCAAAGATCTTCAATACTTTGGTGCCAAAAGGAAAGAGATGGAAACTGTTGCAACTGACAGAACACACAGAACACCTGAGGCCCAATGTGCTCAGGCAGACCTAAGTCTAATCTAATAGAAATTATATGAGTATGAAAGCAGCACGTACATATTTTTAGACTACAAGTCAGATACTATTCCCTGCTCACGTTAGCCAGAACAAGTACAGGCAATTGTATGTAATAAAGTATCTGAGAAATTAACATTTGACAATGTAAACATAGTAGCTGATGGCAGACAAGATGACTTGGATTGGCTTGCATGTTTCCAGTAATAGCTTCCATCCCAGGTAAAGTAAGGTGACTTGCCCAATAACACAATGAATAGCAGTGGGATTTGAACTCTGGCCTTTCAATTTCTCAGCCCACTGCTCTAATCACTAGGCCAGTCCTTCACTAACAAAGCCTAATTTACTGCACTAATATAGGCTACTAAGGTTTATGACTATATGCAGGCAACTTACATGGCCAATCCAAGTACGACCATTTGCATTGCAAAAGAAAGAGAAGAGGTGGGAAGGGAAAACATCCAAATCTTTACCTTGGAGTCGAAGTCTGGCTGTGTCCAAAGGATAAAACACTGTCATTGCTGTCACACCGCCCTGAAAGGATTGCAAAAACAAATAGATGTACTGGCTCAGAACTTGAAACATGGGATTTAGCTAATACCTTTTTCAGTTGTAGCTCAAGACAAGTTACATTTAGATATAGTAGGTATTTTCCTGTCCCAGTGGGCTCATAATTTAAGTTTATACCTGAGGAAACGGAGGGTTAAGTGACTTGCCCAAGGTCACAACGAACTCCCTGGTTCTCAGTCCGTGCTGTAATCATTAGGCTACTCCTCCACTCCACTGAGATCATGCAACACATGCTGATGGGACATCTGGTTAATCTGCAGATAAGAACATAAGAACAGCCATACTGGTTCAGACCAATGGTCCATCCAGCCCAATATCCTGCTTCCAGCAGTGGCCAATCCAGGTCACAAGTACCTTACAGAAACCCAATTACTAGCAACATTCTATGCTACTAATGCCAATACCTTACAGAAACCCAATTACTAGCAACATTATATTCTGCTAATGCCAGGGCAAACAGTGGCTTCCCCATGTCAATCTGAATAACAGACTATGGACTTTTCCTCCAGGAACTTGTCTAAACCTTTTTAAAACCCTGATACAATAACCGCTGTTACCACATCCTCTGGCAGTGAGTTCCAGAGCTTAACTATTCTTTGAGTGAAAGCATATGGTAAAATTATGTCTTACCTGACAATTTTCTTTCCTTTAGCTGCAGCAGATGTGGGGTTGTGTCCGTCTACCAGCAGGTGGAGATAAGATATTTATAACTGAAGTGAGTGATACTGGACGGCCAGCCCCTCCATCAGCCAGTATATATTGTATCACAAAGCAGAACCCGGCAACAAACCAGAAAATCTTCCTCACCAATGAAGAACCACAGCAACTATATTGTACTGTAATATGCGGCAGACTGCCAAATCTATGATACCATAAACTGTCGAAACGCTCCTTTTTTTTGTTACTTTTTTTTAACCTAAGCAGAAAAGGAACAAGACTCACAATAAAGAATAAAATGCAACAGAAAAAAAAACAGGAGGGGTCCTGGATTCATCGGCTGCGGCTAAAGGAAAGAAAATGATCAGGAAAGACATAATTTTACCTTCCTTAGAGTATGCAGCAGATGAATCCAGTAACTGGTGGGATGTACCAAAGCAATCCTTCAGGAGGAAGGGAAGCTGTCGCCCCCCTTACCAACACCGCCACTCCAAAGGAAGCGTCTGACATGGCAGCCACATCCACTCTATAATGATGATAAAAAGAATGTAAAGAAGCCCAAGTAGCCACTCGGCAGATCTCATCCAGAGACAGAACCGATGTTTCTGCCCATGAAGCTGATTGTGCCCTAGAAGAATGGGCACACAATGGCTCCAGCGCAACATAGCCACTCAAAAGGTAGGCCGAAGAAATCATACCCTTGATCCTTTCGAAGCAGTATCACCCCGTCGGGCACCTGAAAGAAGAACAAACAGGTGATCCGACCGTCGAAAATCATTAGACATCTGCAAATAGTGGAAAGGGACCCAGGGAACATCTAAGAGTTGAAGTTTCCCAAAATCCACTGGATAATCCTCCTCCCAAAAGGATGATAGAAAAAGAGGTTGATTGGGGTGAAAAGCCAAGATGACTTTCGATAAAAAGGAAGGCACTGTCCGCAAGGTGACTCCAGACTCCAAAAACTGCAAAAAAGGATCCTGACACGATAGGGCTTGGCTCTTCAAAACCCTAAGCACAGACACCATCGCCACCAAAAACATCGCCTTTAAGCCCTCCGCAAGGAGTCAAAAGGCGGTCCTTGTAAAGCACGAAGGACTAAATTAAGGCTCCAGGTCAGACATGGCTGACACAACAGGAGACACAGGTGAATCACAACTCGAAAAAATGAACCACATCCGGATAAGATGCCAGGGCCGAACCTGACAGTCGGCCATGAAAACAGGATAAGGCTGCAACCTGCACTCAAAGGGAATTATAGGCCAATCCCTTCTGAAACCCGTTTTGCAAGAAGGCCAAGAGTTGGGATACTGATGCCTGCAGAGGTAACCACACTCAAGCCTCAAACCACGTGACAAAGGTGTGCCAAAAAAACAGGCATATGCCATCAAGGTGGATTGCTTCCTGGCCTGCAACAAGGTAGCTATCACCACATCTGAATAGCCTTTTTTTCTCAAACGCGCCCACTCAAGAGCCAGGCCATAAGACCAAAGCAGTAGGGATCCTCTCTGAATCGGCCCCTGATGAAGAAGGTTGGGTGGGCCGCAAGATGCAGGGGTAGTTCCACCAGAAGCCAAACCAAGTCCGCATACCAAGGACGTCAAGGCCAATCCGGAGCCACCAGACTGACCATTCCTGGGTACTGCCCGATTCTGAGCAGGACCTGGCCAATAAAGGACCACGGAGGAAAGACGTACAGAAGCGCCGACTTGAGCCAGGGCTAGAGAAGCACGTCCAGCCTGGCGGACCTGGACTCCCTTGTTCTGCTGAAGAAGGCAGGCACCTTGGAATTCACCTGGGTCGCCAGTAGATCCATCTGTGGCATGCCCCATCTCTGGCAGATCAGACGAAATGCCTCCTTAGACAGCTCCCATTCTGCTGGCTCCAGGGTATGACGGCTGAGAAAATCCGCTTGAACACTGCTTTGCCCCACGTGTGCTGCTAACAGACACTGAAGGTGGACTTCCGCCCATTCGAGTAGCCGACTTGCTTCGGCAACAAGAGCATGACTCTGAGTGCCGCCCTGGCGACTGATGTAAGCCACAGCCATCGTGTTTATTTATTAGGATTTATTTACCGCCTTTTTGAAGGAATTCACTCAAGGCGGTGTACAATAAGAATAGATCAAGCATGAGCAATAGACAATTATAGCAGAAAAAAATATTCAAAAACAATACAAAGTACGGCATGGTATACTATTTACAATGTCAACACAATACATAATAGAACATTATAGGTGATAGCGAAGGGTAAAGCAAAGATGTAACATATAGAAGTGTAAGAAAGCAGGAAGAGTTAGAAAGTAAGGATATCTGAAAATACTCGGACCTCCCTGTCAGCAGATCCTGAAATGCATGCAAGGCATTCAGGCCTGCATGCAGCTCCAGGCGGTTGATCAGCCAAGTTGTCTCCATTGCGGTCCAAGTCTCCAGCGCATAGCAGTGAAGGCAATGAGCCCCCCTCAATCTGTCAGGCTGGCATCCGTCACCACGACCACCCACTACGGAGATGAAAGTGGTAGGGCCGGCACAACTCGATAAGTGCAGTAAGATTGGCAGGGGGCGCCAACCTCTGGAGGGTGCCACGCTAACAGTTCCAGCCCCAGCCACAGACCCCACTATCCACATGCCCACCCTCAGCTCCCAAGACAGCCCCCTTTTTGTTCCTGCCACCCTGCCTTTAAATCTGTTTTACCTCAAAGTCAAAGCGGCAGAAGTGAAAGAAGCCCTAGAAACGGAAGGAGAACAGACAGACAGCAGCAGAATCAGAGACTGGGATCAACATGATCAGAAAAACAAAGTCATCAGACAACAAAGGTCGAAAATTTTCATTTTAGTGTTTGGAATATATCCAATTTGAGAATTTACATCTGCTGTCTTGTTTTGCAATGTATAGGAGGAAACATGTTTCTTTCTGTTTTTCTGGTATAGTGCTGCATGAGGAGTCTAGCTTCTTAGGATTTCAGGTTAATTTTTGAAGGATTTGAAGAGGGGCTATCTCTGCTCTGCATGTGTGACTGCAAAGCCAAGTGTCTGAACAGGGATCTGTTTGTTAGGTTCTGAAATTTTGATAACATATTGTGTTTCAGATTTGGCAAGACTGTTCTCCTAATTCCTGGTCTGTATACTAATTTGGTTTGTGTCATTTTGGGTATACTGGAGCTGTAACACCTTACAGAAATTATTTATATTGAAAAAAAATCACAAGTTATTTTTCTTCTCCTATACTAGTGTAATATTTTCAGTGATGCCTGTTTATATCCGCCATGGCTGGTAAAAGGGATGTGGCTACTGTAGGGGCAGAGCCATAGTGATCCCGCCCCTAAGGCTATCCATAATGAGTACCAGTACCATTTTTCCTATAAAAAATGTTCTGGGGGCAGGTGTCTGGTAGTGGAGGAGTTTGTATTGCTCTCACTGAAAGGAGGGGAGAGATAAGATGTTAGACAGGGAGGGGAGGGGTTAGGAGGAGAAAGGAGATGCTGGATGTTTGTCCTGTCTGTCTGTCCTGATTTAGATTGGAAGCTCTTTTGAGCAGGGACTGTCTTTTTTTTCTTTTTCTTCATGTTAAATTGTGAAGCACTGCATATGACTGGTAGCGCTATAGAAATTATTTATAGTAGTAGTAGTAGGGGGCACCAACTAATAGGCTGTAGGGGAGTGCCAGAAACCTTAGCACTGGCAAGTGTCATTCCAACAAATGGAGGTCCTGAAGCTACCAGTCCATACTGCACCAGGCCTGGAAAAACCACGGAAGACGGCGCTGATAATCCTAAGAGACTCATGTGTGCCCTTGCCCATGGTACCACGTCCAAGGTCGCAGCCATGGAATCCAACACCTGAATGTAGTCCCAGGCTTGGGGACTTGACAGCTGCAGCAGATTGGAAATCTGAGAACAGAGTCTGTCCCTCCGCTCCTGTAGCAAGAAGACACAGGTGTGTCGAATTGAGCCCACAGGTAGTCCAAAGTCTGAGACGGCAATAGTTGACTCTTGTGAAAGTTGATTACCCAGCCTAAAGACTGCAGCAGAGCAATGACCCAGTTGGTGGCCCTGCAACTCTCCTACATCAAGTCTGCTCGAATCAACCAGTCATCCATGTAGGGATGGACTCTGATTCCTTCCTTCTGAAGAAAGGCTACCACAACCATAACCTTGGAAAAGATGCGGGGGGCAGCAATCAGGCCAAAAGGCAGGGCCCAAAACTGGAAAGGGCATCCTAGGATGGAAAAACGCAGGAAGCACTGGTGCGGAGGCCAAATAGGAATATGGAGGTAAGCCTCCTTGAGATCCAATGTCATCAGAAACTCTCCTGGTTGAACCGCTGCAACGACGGACCGCAGTGTTTCCATGCGAAAATGTTGGATTTTCAAGAATTGATTCACTTTGCGGAGATCAAGGTTAGAATGAAAGGATCCTCCTTTCCAAGGCACCATGAAATAAATGAAATACTGCCCCGCACGTGTCTCAGGGGGTGGCACTGGCACCACTGCTCTAAGATCTAAGAAGGAGCACAGTGTGGCCTTGACCGCCGTCCTTTTGGAGGCGGTGGCACGACACTCCAAAAATGCCTCGCCCATGGGTGAAGCAAATTCTAGCCTGTAGCCATCTTTGATAACATCCAGCACCCATTGGTCCGAGGTGATCTTGGCCCACTCTTCATAAAAGACAGGAGCGTGGACCAGCGCCCCATCATTGGGAAGAGCGACCTGCAGCTCCTGGACACATGGAGGCAGCCACTGGCTATTTATCCCCTTGAAAGGAAGAGCGCTGTTGAAACCGGGGACACTGAAAAGTCATTGCAGGATGACCAGGATGGTAACAAGTTTCCAGAAGACAAGGTCTCATGGATCCTGTCCGTGACCCCAATGTTGACCCCGCATCATGGTCCCGACTCCAGAGCCTGTTGAAGCCAACTGAGGCATGTCCTGGCCACGTATGAGCTACAAATCGAGGCCTGGAGAGCCAACGCGGACACCTCAAAGGCACCCTGCAGGGGAAACTCTCAGAGAAATTCAAAGTGTGTCCTGTTCCTGCTCTTCCCCAGCTCTATACTTTTTTCCCCCAATTGTTGAGGAAGGAAACAGCCAGAAAAAAAAACACAATGGGAGGCTAGGGGACACGGAGTGTGGCAGGGACCCAGGCAAGTATGCCGCTAAGGATGGTTCCAAGTGGTCAATCACCCCAGACTTGACTGGCTAAAAACAGCCCAGGAGTAGCCCCACTCATGAAGAATCCAGGAGCTGGTGAGAAGTCGTCCACCACCTGCTGGAGATATACTGCCTGATGTAGGGGCTGGTCATCCAGTTAGTAATCTCTATCTCCACCTGCTGGTAGATGGACACAACCCACCAGTTATTGGATTCATCTGCTGCATGCACTAAGGAATTCCTCCTATTTGTTTTAAAAGTACTTCCATCTAATTTAATTGAGTGTCCCCCTGGTCTTTGTACTTTTGAAAAGACTGAAAAAAAATTTCAAACCACTTTTACTCGTTCTACATCACTCAGGATTTTGTAGACCTCAATCATATCCCTCAATCATATCCCTCCTCAGCCATCTCTTTTTGAAGTTGAAGAGACCTAACCTCTTTAGTCTTTTCTCATATGAGAGGAGTTCCATTCCCTTTATCATTTTGGTCGCTCTTTGAACCTTTCTAATTCCGCTATATCCTTTCTTGAGATACGGCAACCAAAATTGAATGCAATACTCAAGGTGAAACCCCATTTACATTTATGACACAACACTGAGGCAGAATTGCCAACGATTCCATTCACTGCACATGTACTGCTTAGTACATCCATCTCTGTTACTCATATCTGTAAGAATTCCTTAGAATAAAATGTGCACCCCTTAGCAGAGAAATATTTCTTCACCGAAAGCATAGTGGATGCTTCTTAACACCCACCAGTGGAGAAAAAGGGACAAAAACTGTGATGACCCGCAAAAAGACATGAGATAAACAAAGAAGTTCCTTTAATAGCAAGATGATGGGAACCAGGAATTGGATACTTACACTGAGAATAGTAGCAAAATAACTTTCTTGCATTTCAAAAACAATGTGGGCAGGTAACCTATAGAAAGCAGCAGTTACAACCCTGAACATCTTACCAAGGCAGACAAGATGGGCCATTTCAGCCTCTACCTGCTGATATCTACCATGTTACTATGTTCTCAAAAAGGCAGAGACCGTGGGGGGGGGGGGGGGGGGGGGGGGGCGGAAGGAGGGAGATCATCTTCACAGCAGAGGTTTTCAACCTAGTTACCCAGCCAGTCACGGTTTTCAGGATATCCCCATTGAAACCATGGGGATATTCTGAAAACCGCAACTGGCTGGGTGTGCCCCAAGGACTGGGATGAAAATCTCTGCTTCAGAAAGTAGCAGTTACAAGCCACTGAAAATGGCACAGGGTCAGGGAGCCTGCAAAAAGTGGCAGTTGTAATTCACAACTTTGTCAAACAAAATGAATGGGCAATTATTACACGATCGCAGGACAATCCACAGACAGAGAAGAAATAGCAGTAATTAATTTATCTAGAATAGGCTGATGAAGAATGAATTACCATAACATAGTAACATAACATAGTAGATGACGGCAGAAAAAGACCTGCACGGTCCATCCAGTCTGCCCAAGATAAACTCATATGTGCTACGCTTTGTGTACACCTTACTTTGATTTGTATCTGCCATTGTCAGGGCACAGACTGTATAAGTCTGCCCAGCACTAGCCCCGCCTCCCAACCACCAGCCCCACCTCCCCCCACCAGCTCTACTACTACTACTCAACATTTCCAAGGCGCTACCAGACTCATACAGCACTATACTGCCACCCAATCTCGGCTAAGCTTCTGAGGATCCCTTCCTTCTGAACAGGATTCCTTTATGTTTATCCCACGCATGTTTGAATTCCGTTACCGGTATTGTCCTTTGTACCAGTCCAACATATTCATTCTTGAGACAAGAATAGACATTGAGAGATTTTTCCGTACATTAGATTTGAAAGAATATTTTTTCATCATCCGACAGAAACAGAGACAGCTTGACTGTCAGAAATGTTTGCGATGGGTTCCACCTGTTCTGGGTTTGAGCACATTTAAAAAATTAGTATCAAGAGATTTGAAGCATTTCTCTCATAAGAAACTTCTTCAACTATCCAACTGCACTATAACAGCAAGAAAGGCATTACAAAGTTTATGCAATAACCTGGACAGTAAGATCTGCCACGCAGACAAAGGTGGAGCTATTGATAATTCTAAATTTGGATGACTATGAGAGAGACGTTGACAGTCAACTATATATATCTACAGACTATATAGAACTAAGTTCTGACCCCATTCCAATGTTGACAAATCAAAGAAATAATCGAGTATGGCATTGACAGAGGATATTTGACTAAACACAAATTTCAATTCTTGAACACAGTGCCAGTTTTTTTACATTCTGCCTAAAATTTATAAAATAAAACTTTAAAATTAACCCTCCTGGTAGGCCGATTGTTTCCAGCAAGGGTTTTGTGCTGGAGGCCCTCTCAGTCTATGCCAATTTTTTCTTGTGGCCTTTGGTTGCTATGGGTTTTTCTCACTTGCAAGATTCAACACATTTTATGACAAAAGATGAGTGAAGTGAAATGGATAGGCGTGAATCACGTTTACTCTTTACAAAAATACTAGGACTAGGGCGCACGCAATGAAGCTACGAAGTAGTACATTTAAAACAAACAGGAGAAATATTTTATTCACTCAACATGTAATTAAACTCTGGAATTCACTGCCAGAGAATGCGGTAAAACCAGTTAGCTTTGCAGGATTTAATAAAGGTTTGGATAATTTCTTGAAAGACTTGCCAGGTACTTGTGACCTCGATTGGCCACGATTGGACACAGAACACTGGGCTTCATGGACCTTCAGTCTGTCCCAGTATGGCAATGCTTATATTCTTATGTAAAGTTGTAAGAGATCATTAAGGTTTCTAAGGCCACCTACCTTGTTACATTGGATGTGAAATCCTCATACAATGTAATTCCTGTCTGAGGCAATATCAGTAATTATGAGATCTCTTCAGCAAACTGATTGTAACAGAAGAGTTCCTACTAACTTTATTGTGGAACTAATGGCTCTGTCAATGCAGAAAAATTGTTTTCAATATCAGGTTTTTTTTAAGGTTTCCATGGGAGCAACAATGGCCTGCTTGACAGTCAATTTGTTCATACAACACTTTGAAAATACATAAGTCTAAACGAACCCTTTTTCAGTGCGTGTCTGGAACTGGTTACATTTTATTGATATTTCTGTGTCATGGACAGGCACTAAAACTTGGTTAAAGATTTGTCACCAGAAAATTCACTTGTCACCACAAAATTCAATTCAGCATTATCTATCATGCATACCAGCTTTCCTTCCTGGATGTGTTTAATAACTAAAGATACAGTGGAACCCTGATATCACGCTATGATTGAGATCCATAAAATATAATTGCATAAAATGCAGGGTCGCATTATAGCAGGATCAATAGAATATGAACACAACTGAACCAAAATGGATCTGTTGCAAAAGGAGCTGTATGTAAAAAAAAAAAAGAAAGAAAGAAAAAAAAAAAGGGGGGGGAAGCCAATATAGGATCACGTTATATATGGATTTGTATTATTGCAGGGCACATTATATCAGGGTTCCACTGTAATTGTTTTTATACCACCATTTTCAGGAAATCTACAGATAGGAAAACCTTCCATGCCTTTTTCCAGCAGCCAGCCCCCCCCACCACCACACACACACACACAATAAAGCACAGTTTTCCGTTTTCTCAATTTCTAAGTTACCAATGAGAATGTTCTGAAGTAACAATTTAAAAATCAAGCACAAAATTTCACAGAGTGTTTATTCGATAGAGGGTATCCTCAATTGTGAACAATGCTTATAAGTGAGCAAGATTTCAAAACAGGGATCTAATAATTATATGAGCAGAGTTAAGATGATTTCCAGCAAGCTCTTACTTGTGTACTGAGTCACTCTTCTAACATTGAGAAAGTAGTAGGCATCATTAGAAAACACTGGCAAGTTTTTGCATTGCATCCTGTTCTCCAGGAAGGATTTCTAAGGGTTGCCTACAGATGGATTAGTAATTTGAAGGAATTATTAAGCCTACCCAATGTAAGTAGGCAGGTCCCTTCTGACAACCACAGCAAATGTAATGAATGCTTAGTCTGTGATATTACCCTGGAACTAGATGCTTGGTTTATTGATCCTGTTTCCAACAGAAGATTTTCTTTGAAGCATACAACTACTTGTAAGACTGATTTTGTTGCAGTGGTCTGTCCATGTCTATCTGTATGTATGTGTGTGTATGTATATCTATCTTAGGGCTGAACATTTAACACGTTAATAATGCGATTAATGTGTTAACATTTTTAACGCGAGTTCAAAGATCACTTAGCCAAGTCTCTCTCCTGTTTTTTGTTTTCTTCCGGGACCAACGCTCCGGTAGACCCCCTGTTTTCTGCGTGCCCCAAGCCTCTCTCTGTAACAGGAAGCTCTGTCAGAGGTGATGGAACTTTCTGTTATAGAGGCTTTGGGTGAGGCAGGGAGGAGTCGCTGCAAGGAAGCACAAGGAGGAGCTGCTGAATCCGTGCCAGTGCTGTGAGGAGCTACCAGGTGAGAGAGAAAGGGGTGGGGGTGGGCCGACTTGCCGCCGACTGTGGCGGGAGAAAGAGGAAAAAAAAAAGAAGAGAGATGTGGGCATACAGAGGCTTTGGGTAAGGCAGGGAGAAGAAGCCTGCACCGTGAGAAGCTGCCAGTTGAGACCCTGAAATAGAGTGATAGGGGGGGTGGTGCAGATCACTGCGGGAGAAACAGCGATGCGGATGGGGGGGCCGACCACAGTGGGCGAAAGAAAAAAAGAGATGTGGGCAGGGCAGAAGGGATGCAGCAGGAGAGAGAGGAGGAATGGAAGAATTAAAGAAGGAAATGGTGGTCATAGCAGGGAAGGGAGAAAATGGTAGCAATACCAGTCTCTGCTGGGCTTGTGGTGATCACAACTGGAGATGGTGCCAGGAGAGAGAACGGGAGAAGGGAGATGCTGGTAGAAAAGTCCATAGTCTGCTATTGAGACAGACATGGGGAAGCAACTGTTTGCCCTGGGATTGGTAACGATGCCATGATTTGGGTTTCTGCCAGACAGTGATGTAGCTAGGGTAGTTGACACCCGGGGCCGGTCATTTTTTAACATCCCCCTCCCCCCAAATCCAGTACTAGGCATATCGAGAATACAAAACACTCAGGACCTATAGTGCAATTCTACCATACCATAAGCAGTCATTTCTACAAGTCACACAAGCATCTTAAACGCTACAGTGAGCACTAGAACATCAATTCACCTATTGTAAAACGAAAACAGACAGATTAGTACAGATCGTCGATCCTGCACAGTCAATGCCAACCGAAAGCCATGCCTTTTTCACAAACACAGATACACCCTAATCCACTATAGAATAAGTAATCATAAACTTTCTATTTAGACAAAAATTAAACTGAACCCCCGATGCCAGACTCTGCATACAATGCAACACCACAGAAACAGAAAATGTCCCCTAGTACTGTGCAAAATATAAAGACAGTGGATGTAAATTTGAAAAAACTAACAAATCTGATCACCACTTTACAAATTAACAAATAGAAATAAAATATAGAAAATAAAATACCATTTTATTGGACTAATACATTTAGCTCTCTCTCTGAAATCCAGTGTCTGCCCTCTCTAATGTCCCTTCCATCCAGTGTCTGCCCTCTCTCTCTGCCCCATCCATCCACCATCTGCCCTCTTTCTCTCTCCCCCTTCCACCCACCATCTGCCCTTTCTCTCTGCCCCTTCGATCCGTCTGCCCTCCATCCAGGGTCTGCCCTCCCTCACGCTCCCCCCCCCTTCCATCCAGGGTCTGTCCCCTCTCGCTGCCCCCTCTTTCCACCTGCACCTAATTCCAATTCCAGCCCACATCTCCCACCTGCCACCCTTTTCAGCCCCACTATCCCACCAGTCCCCAGCCCTTTTCTCCCATCAGTCCTGGGCTTCAGCCCCCAGCCACTTCTCCCTGTCCCCTTTTCAGCCCCTAGTTTCAACCCTACTATTACTACTACTACTATTTAGCATTTCTATAGCGCTACAAGGCATACGCAGCGCTGCACAAACATAGAAGAAAGACAGTCCCTGCTCAAAGAGCTTACAATCTAATAGACAAAAAATAAATAAAGTAAGCAAATCAAATCAATTAATGTGAACGGGAAGGAAGAGAGGAGGGTAGGTGGAGGCGAGTGGTTACAAGTGGTTACGAGTCACAAGCAATGTTAAAGAGGTGGGCTTTCAGTCTAGATTTAAAGGTGGCCAAGGATGGGGCAAGACGTAGGGGCTCAGGAAGTTTATTCCAGGTGTAGGGTGCAGCGAGACAGAAGGCGCGAAGTCTGGAGTTGGCAGTGGTGGAGAAGGGAACCCCAGCCCTTTTCTCTCACCAGTCCCGAGCTTCAGCCCCAGCCAGTTCTCCCTGTCCCCTTTAAAGCCCCCAGTCCCCACAGTTTCAGCCCCTGCCCCTTTTCAGCCCCCAGTTCCAGACCCCTTCTCCCATGAGCACTTCCCTCCCCAGTCCCCTTATCCCCTCTGAGCACCCCCACCCCTCCCCGATCCCCATTCTCCCCTCTGAGCACCCTCCCCAATCCCCTTCTCACCTGAGCATCCCTCCTCTGAACTCCCCCACCCCTCCCCAATCCCCTTCTCACCTCTGAGTACCCTTCTGAGCTCCCCCACCCTCCCCAATCCCCTCTGAGCACCCCCACCCCTCCCCAATCCCCATTCTCCCCTCTGAGCACCCCTCCCCAATCCCCTTTTCCCCTCTGAGTACCCTTCTAAGCTCCCCCACCCTCCCCAATCCCCGCTGAACTCCCCCACCCCTCTCCAATCCCCTTCTCCCCTCTGAGCTCCCCCCCTGACCCAGTCCCGTCCCCCTCCATTGAGAGTCACAGAGCCCTCTTCTCCTGCCACTGCCTGCCTTTTTCTTTTTTTTTTAAATCCGTGCAGCCACGCAGGCAGCACTTCGCGTCTGCCGTGTGTGTGCTGTGAAAGAAGTAAATCGCCAGCGCTGGCGGCGGGCCTTCCCTCGATGTCCCGCCCTCGAGGAAATAAGAAGTTACCTCACAAGAGGGCGGGACATCGAGGGAAGGCCCGAAGCCAGCGCTGGCGATTTACTTCTTTCACAGCACAGGCAGGGCAGATGCGAAGCGCTGCCTGCGTGGCTGCATGGATTTTTAAAAAAAAAAAGAAAGAAAAAGGCAGGCGGTGGCAGGAGAAGAGACGCGATGGAGCACCCCCCACCCACGGACACCCGGGGTGGACCGCCCCCACCGCCCCGCCCTTGCTACACCACTGCTGCCAAGTAATTGTGACCTGGCTTGGCCACTGTTGGAAACAGGATACTGGACTAGATGGATCATTGGTTTGACCCAGTATGGATCTTATGTTTCATTGGTTGTGGTGTTCATTGTTCCCAATGGTATCCCAATAAAAATGATTGGGGACAAAAACAAACAAAATTTGATTCTAATCCACCAGGGGACAGGGAAATACCTAGTGTACCTGAAAGTATCTCACCTACAGCTACTACTGAGAAAGATGCCAGCTAAATCCAGAAAAAACATATTCAAGGCAGCCACTTTTCGTGCTTAATTGACGCACGTCTACGTAGAAGCTTATAGAATTGCCTTTCACATGCTTGAAGAAATTGTGTTCTTTTAAGGAAACTGGAATCAAAGTTATTGGTTGAATGTTTAGGATCAATAAAAAATGTAAACAACTATGTGTACATGCTACATTTATTTTACACTTGGACCATGTGATTAATCGTGCGATTGAAAAATTTAATCGATGCACAGTCCTAAAATAAATAAATATATAGATAGGACAGACCACTCGTCTTTTTAAGACACGCATGACAGAACACAAAAGCTGTTTAAAGCACAATAGGTTGCAGACTCCGCTTGTTCAACATGGTTTAGAACGTGGGCATGTTTATTCTACATTACTCTGTATGTGGTTGAACACATAGCTTAAGATTTACTTTACTTCTTATTAGTCGCAAGATTCCCTGATTTGAGCGCAAATTACATTAAGAGATCAAGTACAGTGTTACATTTCACAATCAACACATTTCGAAAAGAAAAACATTGTTACATTTTAGGGTCATAATGGTTGTAGTTGGGGAGTATTGGGGTGCTGTACACATTATCCCCCATTGTCTACCATGTATTTTCTGAATAGATGAGTCTTCAACTGTTTACGGAAAATTCCGTACTCTGATATTGATCTTATTGTCACTGGTATACCGTTCCACCATTTTGCTGATAGACAGGATAAGGTTGTTGAGTGTACTTTCTTAAATCTGACACCTTTTGTTGAAGAAAATACTAGCTCCTTTCATTCTTCTCAGTCTCTTTTCGAGTAGTATTATACAATGGTTTAGAGAATCTGGCATTTTGCCATGTAGAAATGAGTGTATCATAGTGCAGAGTTTAAAAATCCCTCTCGCTTCAAACAGTAGCCAGTGTAATGTGATGTGATGTACAAAGGTGTTAAACTCTCGTACTTTGATTTAGAAAAGATCAGTCTAGCTGCAACATTCTGTACTGTCTGTATCTTTTTTCTAATTGATGTTGAACAGCCTACATATAATACACTGCAATAATCAATTTGTGCAAGAATGAGAGATTGTACCAATAGTCTAAAATTATGTGGCTCAAGCAATGACGTATTCTTTTGAGGTTTTTTTTAGTACACTGAAGGCTTTTTTAATCATTTGATGACATTGTTTACCAAAGGTTAGGTATATGTCAATCGTTATCCCTATTTTCAGTGGTATTCCATTGAAGTGTAGTTGTTTGACACATCTATGGTGGATGCTGTGATTACTAAAATCTTTGTTTTGTCACAATTCAGTTTAAGATACACCTGATGCCCATTTGTCAACCAGCATCAGAACATGGTTGACCAGTGTGTTAACATCACCTTTGTCTTTATGAAAGGGAAAATACAGTGTTATGTTGTCTGCGTAGGAGAAGCAGTTAATTCCATTCCTCTCCATATAGAAACTCAGGGTGGACATCAGGACATTGAAAAGGATTGATGACAGGGGGTTCCCTGTGGCATCCCAGTGTGTGCTGTCCAATCCTATGACAGGGTTCCACCCAATTTCACACTAAGATCTGAGGGTGAGAAAACCTCTTATCCATTCCAAAACTACACCATTAATTCCTAGGGATTCTAAGATTTCCAGGAGTATCTTATGGCACTAGAGAGGTCAAATTGCATCAGTACTGAATTTGGAAACCAGATTGGTTTTGATGAAATAAGATTGTTGTGTTCCAGAAAATTTGTTAATTGTTCTGCGACTATACCTTCTAAGATTTTGACATGTAATGGTATTGAAGCCACCAGTCTATAGTTGGTGACATCTCCTAGGTCTCCTTTCTGATTTTTTGGGGTGGGGTAAGTATAACTTTGCCAAGTTGTCTTGGAAAAGAGCCTGTATTTAAGGATTCTTTTATCCATGTCATTCTTAGAGCGAGATAACTTTCTGAGGGGTTTTTCAGTAAATAGATTGCACAGGTATCTAATTGGCATTGGGAGTATTTTAGCAATAAATTCTTGAATACTTTTGTCTGAATAGATGAAACGTTTGACCAGTTTCTATCTGCTGCACATTCTTTTTTCTTCTGTCTCCACTGGAGATAATTCCTTCATAATCATTGCGATTTATTGCCGTCCCTTTTATTGTATTTCTTACATTTTTTATTTTCTCCTAAGTGTTGCATTAAACAGTTTGTAGAGGTTAGTGCGATTGTTGTTTCTATTAATTCTTCTGGACTAGGTGTTCCATTATCCAATATAGTTTTTTTTAATATATATATACTAGTAAAAATGGCCCATTTCTGGTGCCGATGAAACGGGCGCTAGCGGGCACGGGACTCCCTTCTCCTCCCCTTCCGGTACCTGTTCCGTCGGCCCAGGAAAGAAAGAGCCCCCTCTTTCCTCCCGTAGCGGTGGCTTCCTTGCTGCATGGTGTGGGAGTCGGGCTCTCGGCGTTTCAAAATGGCCGCCGAGAGTTGAAGTCTCGCGAGGCAGCTTGAACTCTCGGCGGCCATTTTAAAACGCCGAGAGCCGGACTCCCACACCATGCTGCAGCAAGGAAGCCACCGCTACGGGAGGAAAGAGGGGGCTGTTTCTTTCCTGGGCCGATGGAACAGGTACCTCTAGACCACCAGGGAGACACGCGTAAGGGGAGGGGAGGTGACAGGAAGGGAGGGAGGTTGGTGAGGTTAAGCGTTTGTTACCATGGGCGGGGCTATGTGTCGAAAGGGGCGGGGTTCATGTGGACGTCAGCGGCGGCTGGGATTTCTTGGAAGGGGAGGAGTACTGCTCCCCGTGCGTTAATTTGTTTTCATGTTCCGCCCTCGACGTCATCACGTGTGACGCGAAGGCAGGGCATGAAGATGGTGTGGTGGCTTCACCACCATGAAACCACAAACCGGTGTGTGAGTGACTTCAGTGACGTCAGTGTCCTCAGAACGTTGAGGCTGCGTTTTATTATAGTAGATATCTGGTCTACCTTTCCCTATTTTTTCAGAAAAGTACTATTTGGCTACTTTATTTTTAAATTATATACAAATTTTGCCCCGCTGTTGGGAATGCTTACGGTCTGGCCCTTGAGAGGGCTCGACTGAGGAAGATGTAAAAGTCCAGAAGCCTGCAAGAGGCATATAGACTAAATAAAAAGAAACCAACAAGCACTCGGGCAAGAAGGATGGTACTGCTTGAAACGAGACCCCCACCACCAAAACAAAGACGGAGAAAGGGCCTAAGAAAAAGCCTGAAGTTGCAAGAAGCAACAGGCCAACGGAAGCACCCCAATAACACCGAGTTCTACGTGAGAACTATCAGGATCACCTAGTGACGGGTCACAAATGGAGAGTGCTGCAGCACCCAAAGGACCAGCATAAAATCCCATTCAGAAAAGGCACGCAAAGGGCAGAGTAAGCGACCCACACCTCTGTGAAAACGAATCACAACCGGAAGAGCTGCTAAAGAAGAGGTCTGCCAACGACCCTGAAAGCAAGCCAGGGCTGCCACTGGAATGCACAAGGAACCCAGCGCTAGCCCTTGGTACTCCCTCCCGCAAAAATGCCAGGAAATGGCCCAGGGAGGAAGCAAAGTACTGGCAGGCGCCAAGGAAGAAGAGCGCTTCCTAGCCTGCAGCAGGAAAGCCAGGACTGAATCCAATAATCCTTCTTCCTCAGCCGAGCCCTCTCAAGGGCCAGGCCGTAAGCATTCCCAATAGCAAGGCAAAAGCCTCCAGAGCTCAGCGCACCACTAACAGCTCCAGAGGATAGAGGGCCAATACGCCTCTACTGGAAACCAAGAGCCGTGCCAGGGGACCCCCGCAAAAGGCCCCCCAGCCCAAGAAACTGTCAACCATAGACCCCACTTCCCAAGGCAGGAGCAGAGAGGGCATCCCTAGGGTCAACGACTGGTGAAGCTGCAACCACCTCAGGTCTGTCCGACCACCAGGGGCAAAGAAGCCAGGGGCTGTAACCCTCTGAAATCAGAGACCAGGAGCTGAACTGGGCCCTACAAATTGGCCGCATCAGAGGGTATGGTACCACTTCCAGGGCCGTCATCACAGAACCAAGGAGCTGCACAAAACTCCGAAGCTGGGAACGAAGCAGAAGCGAATAATCCAGTGCACTAAGTTAAAGTGCTGTCCCTCTGTGAGAAACACTCAAGCTCACAGAGAATCAAAAAGAACATCTAGATGCTCCAAGTTGGTGTGCTGGCGCCAGCAGCCCCCACTGAAATTGAACTCCCAAACCAGAAAAGAAAAAACAAAACAGGAGGCGAACCATTGTTGAAGGAGCCTCTACACAGGCTTGGGAAGAGGAGGCTCGGATTAGTCAGCTGTCCAAGTTCAGAAGGAAAAGAAACCTAAGTCTCTGCAGAAAGACCGCTACACGCACGACCTAGGAAAAGGTCCCCGGGTCCATGAGGAGACCAAATGGTCAGGACCGGAACTGGAAAAGAACTGCAGAAGCAGCCCCAAGAGGGGAAGGTAATTACGCCTCCCTGGCCTCAAGAGCAGAGACAACTCTCTCTCTGAACGGATGGGAGCACAGACCTCAGGGTCACCATCCAAAAACAGACACCAGTGGACCCCTAGAGATCCTGATTGGGTTGCACTGCTCCCATCTTCCTGGGAACCCCAAAATAGGAAGAGAACAGCGCTCAGTGGGAGGGATGGGAGCAATGACCCGAAGGGCCAGCAGCACCTCAACTGAGCTTCTGCTCTGAGCTGCCAGAGGCCCGCCGACAAGGAGACTGTAACGGAGGGGAGAACTCCAACTGGAAGCCATCACCCAGAATAACCAGTGCCAGAGCTGAGGAAAAGGTAGACCATACATCCCGAAAGGCCTGAAGCAGCCCCCTGTAGGCCCGGAGGGACCATCCGGCCTGGCTACATTGAGGTTGCCAGGAAACAGCAGCCACTCACTCTCAGTGCCCTGCCGGCTCTCCGTTCCCTGGAAGGAAGATGGCCGGGCCCGAAACTGAGCCCTCTGGCCAAAGGTCTGATGATCAGACCTACACATGGAGCTGTCACGAAACAGGGCATCTGCTGAGCCCGCAAGGCAATCAGAGGAACAAGGAACGTCTTCTGGAGGACGTTGGGGCCCGCTCACCCAGCTCCTGAACCAAATTTCTGAGGTCATTCCCAAAGAGAAATGTGCCTCAAAAGGGTAACCTGACCACGCAGGCCTTTGAAGTGGCAATGGCCACCCGTGCCCGCAGCCAGAACGGACGCCTCACGGAGAGCATCAGTGACATGCCTGTGGCTGAAAAACTAAGAATGACATACACAGTGGCCATCAAACAGGCTAAGCCCGCCTCCATCCAGGCAGCCAGGGACTGCCCCGGGAAAAGGGCTGCTGATGCCTCTGTAAACAGGCCTGTGCCACCAAGGGGCTACAAATAGAAGCCTGCAGCTCCAAAGCAGTCACCTCAAGGTGTGCTGTAAAGCCCATTTCGGCTTCCTATCTAGCAGATCCCTCAAGACAAGGCCGCCAACCACCAGGAAGGTAGTACTCTAGGTGATTGCAAACACCGAGTCCAACTTAGGTAAAGGAACATCTCCTCCCTCTAGCACCAGAGAAAAAGGACGGGCCACGGTCCTCCCAACCAGTAGGCCTGTCAGATGCACTCCACATTGTGGCAAGCAGGACCTGAATGTCCAGGTGAATGGGAAAATACCCTGGATGGGCCCCTGAGGCTCTTCATAAGGCTAGCCGCCTGACTACCTTCCGGAAACTCCCCAAGGGAGCGCTGCAAGTACCTCTGAAATCAGGGAACAGGCAGGGAGATCCCCACCTCCTCTCTCTCCCCGGAGCTGCCAGGCCTGCTGGAAAAGAGGCTCCTAGCACCAGCCCAAGGCCCTGTAGAGCAGACAAAGGGCTGGCCCTGACCCCCCCTCCCCCCCGAAGGGACCCTCACCTACAAGGCTGCCTGCGCAAAAAAACCAAAATGGCCACCATTCCTGCCTCCTTCTGAGGCGAAGCACCAAGGTCCTGCACCGGGGACCGGAGCCGAAAGAAACGTGCCACTGTGACTGAGCGCGCCCTGTATGTGCAAGCCCCAAATCAGCTCCTCCACTTGGGAACTGGACTGCACATCGTGCAGCGGCCCAAGGAGGAACACCGCTCACTGCAAGACGGGCAGCAGGTTGCACACTAAGCGGGGGTTGCCATGGCCAGAGACTGCCCCTGTGTGGGAAAACACATGGCGCACCGTGCTACACAACCACTTTTTTTTTAACCGGAGCACAGCACAAACAAGCAAATATATATAGATATATATATATATTTTTTTTTTTTTTTACATTCAGGTAGATTGCAGTTTTCTGTCTTCGGAGGAAACACAGTCTGTTAGTATCTGCCAAAGACCTCAAGGAGCAGTTGTGAGATTTCAACCAGGCTCCCCTGGTTCATTAAACTGCTCCTCCACTTCCTCCATGTTTTGTTTTGTGTTTGTAGCACCGACACGCAGTGCTCCCATTGATGTCCCACGGCCTGAAGCACAGCAGAAAGGACCCACCACCCTGGGTCCACACTACCCAGGGACACAGTCACCCCCCCTTTCAGAGCAGGGCATGGCAGCAGCACCGGCCTGCCAAACTCACTGTGTTGCCTGCGACTCCTCATCTTCTGAGTAGACTGGTTGCTGAGCAGGCTCTCACACAGAGGACAAACAGGGAAAAGGTGCAGAACACCCCAGGAGGAAGGCACGACAGGGACCCAGCACCACCAGGTATGTCTGCTCAACTGGGAACCAGTTGACAACTGGACCAGGAGCAAGGCCTCAAAACCAGAGACAGAGGAAGTCTGTCCATCCACCTGCTGGAGATAGAAGATACTGAGGAGCTGAGCTGCTAGCAGGGAGCTATGTAGTGGTGTTCAGTTCTGTATTTTCTATCATCACCTGCTGGTCGATAGACATAACTACCCACTTGTCCTGGAATAGTGGGAATGAACATAATGGAATTTCCTTTTATTTACAAAGTACTGCAAGCAAGTCAGCCCTAGCTGAGTTATCAGAGATGGACAGCTGCTTGGAGTAGACTTGGGAGTCCCCATCTCTGAGGATTTACTGCAAGGCCTTGTTAGTAAGCCCCTGTCAAAATTAACTTACATACCTTATTGCGAGCAACTATACAAATTTATTCATTGAGCTTTTATTTCCCTGAAACGATCCCGTTTGATGGGAATAGCTATGACTGATAACTGTTTGAAATGTGGAGCCTCTACTGCCTCTCTGGGTCATCAGTTTTGAACTTGTCCTGCTGTGCAACAGTTTTGGAAGGATGTCGCACAGAAGGCTGGTTTTACTTTGGACAGGTCGTTACTTTTCTCACTGCAGATGTTTCTGTTTGATTATTCTGCTGAACTGTAATACAGACCTAATAAGATAGTGTCCACTATTTTTTTCTTTTAGCTCAACGGGTGATCCTACTTCATTAGAAAGAGGCCACAGTTCCACATGTTAAGCAATGGCAAAATTGGTTTATGCTACTATGGCTATGGATGTAAAACTCAACCAGCTTTGCCATGTAGGGGAAGCCATAATCCTCTTATCAGTAATCACACCGATAAATAAGAGGACAAGACAGTATCTCAACAACAGAACTAAATAATCTCTCTTGTAATATACTGCAAAGTACTTCAAAAAATACTAAATTATAGAGTGCAAGGTCTTCTTTTAAAGAGAAAAAGAAAAAGCCTCAGTGCCCAGCCTCCACCCAATATTATAGTTCCTGGGATAAGGAAAATATCTGGGTCCACTTTCTTCATCGGCATAGAGAGGTGTGGTAGCCATGTTAGTCCACTTTTAAAGGTAATCAATAGAAATAAAACAAAAATAAAACACAGAAAAGATTATACCTTTTTTATTGGACATAACAATACATTTCTTGATTAGCTTTCGAAGGTTGCCCTTCTTCGTCAGATCGGAAATAAGCAAATGTTGGTAGATGACAATATATATAAGTAAACATCAAAGGATTTCAGTGACAGTCTAACAGGAATGGGGGTGGATAGGTAAGAGACAGGAAGAGTCGGGTGGATGAGAGACAGGGATGCATGGAGACAGGAGGGTGACAAAGCAGTACAATTTTATGGTTTATAATGGGCTAGAAACCCCAGATCTTTGTTAAGTTCTGTCTGGGGGTGTCAAAATATTTAATCATTCTGACTTCAAAGGTCTTACGTTCCTGTATTGTTTTAAAGTTCCCTTTCAGGGTTCTTACCATGAAATCACTGGTAGAGTGTTCTGGTTTTGTAAAGTGCTGCCCCACAGGCGTGACATCTTTATTACATAAGTACATAAGTATTGCCATACTGGGAAAGACCAAAGGTCCATCGAGGCCAGCATCCTGTTTCCAACAGTGCTCAATCCAGGTCACAAATACCCGACAAGATCCCAAAAATGTACAAAACATTTTATACTGCTTATCCCAGAAATAGTAGATTTTCCCCAAGTTCATTTAATAATGGTCTATGGACTTTTCCTTTAGGAAGCCGCCCAAACCTTTTTCAAACTCCGCTAAGCTAACCGCCTTTACCACATTCTCTGGCAACGAATTCCAGAGTTTAATTACACGTTGAGTGAAGAAAAATTTTCTCCGATTCGTTTTAAATTTACTACATTGTAGCTTCATCGCATGCCCTCTAGTCCTAGTATTTTTGGAAAGCGTGAACAGACGCTTCACATCTACCCGTTCAACTCCACTCATTATTTTATAGACCTCTATCATATCTCCCCTCAGCCACCTTTTCTCCAAGCTGAAGAGCCCTAACCGCTTTAGCCTTTCCTCACAGGGAAGTTGTCCCATCCCCATTATCATTTTCGTCGCCCTTCTCTGCACCTTTTCTAATTTCACTATATCTTTTTTGAGATGCGGCGACCAGAATTGAACACAATATTCGAGGTGCGGTCGCACCATGGAGCAATACAAAGGCATTATAACATCCTCATTTTTGTTTTCCATTCCTTTCCTAATAATACCTAACATTCTATTTGCTTTCTTAGCCGCAGCAGCACATTGAGCAGAAGGTTTCAATGTATTATCAAAGACCTAGATCCCTTTCTTGGTCCGTGACTCCTAACGTGGAACCTTGCATGACGTAGCTATAATTCGGGTTCCTCTTTCCCACATGCATCGGTACTAGCATTTTTCATATGGTGTCTATATAAATTAAATCTCTTCTTCAGCATCTGACTTGTTTCTCCAATGTAGTAGCCTTCGTTGCATTTTTTACACTGAATGATATATAGCACATTGGAAGATGAGCATGTGAAAGATTCCTATATGTTGAATATTTTTCCTTTGTGAATGACTGTGGGATCCTGTGAAATGATTTGATATAGTTTTCAGCTGCATATATTGCAAGGATGTGTGCCATTCTCTTCTTTTTGAGTTTCTATCAAGAGCTTGCTTCTCAATAGTTTGTGTTTTAAGTTGGGTGGCTGTCGGAAGGCCAGCACTGGTGGGAATGGGAATATCTCTTTCAATAATTAATCCTCCTGGAGCAGTGGCTGAAGATCTTTTATGACTTTTCTCAGTTTTTCTAGTTCTGGGTTGTATGTCACTACAAGTGAGCTGCGTATGTCTAGTAGCGCTATAGAAATGATAAGTAGTAGTTCTGTCTGTAGCTTTCTTTTCCTTGAACTGTAGCAGACTTACCCTGGGTGTTTTGAGGGAGGAGGCAACATTCTTGGAAATTATTTTGGAGTTGTAGCCTTTTTGTTTGAAGGATTCAGTCAGGATTTTGAGGAGTCTATATCTGTCCTCTGGATCTGAGCAGGTACAGTGGTATCTTGTGGCTTAGCTGTGAATAATGGATTTTTTTATATATATGAAGGGTGAAAACTGGAGACACCTCAAAATCCTGACTGAATCTATGTTTTATTTTATTTTATTTCTATTGATTACCCTTAAAAGTGGACTAACATGGCTACCACATCTCTCTATACTTGAGAATAAAACTGGATTATTAAAATGTCACACAGCCCTTTGACATTACATAAAGAGACTCATTTTCAAAATGCTTAGCCTTACAAAGTTCCACAGGTTACTAGGAGGCTCATTTTGAAAGCACTTAGACTTACAAAGTTCCACAGATTATTATAGAATTTTGTAAGTCTAAGTGCTTTCAAAATATGTCTCTATGTAACTTTGTAAGTCTAAGTGCTTTGAAAATACAACCTATGGAACTCTGTAAATCTATATGCTTTGAAAATGAGCACCAAAATACATTTTAAAAAAATGTAAAGTATTAATTTGATTTAAACTTAAACTGTACTGAAATGTGCTCCAATCTAGCAACTTCTGGCAGTCTGTCCAAAACCTGTCAAATGTTAACTTGTGCTGCCATGCTAACATCTTTAATGGGACTGGTGGTAAATAACTTGCATTAATGCATAGGGAAAGAACCTTAGTAACCAGTTTTGAGTTACACTTTTATATTCTGGTATTTCTGAACATTTGCTTATTTCTGATCTGAAGAAGCAGGGTTACCTTCAAAAGCTAATAAAAAATGTATTATTAGTCAAGTAACTTATTTTGTTTTCTATACTTTACCTTTAAAAGAAGACTAACAAATGTGACCGGTGGTAAATAACTTGCATTAATGCATAGGGAAAGAACCTTAGTAACCAATTTTGAGTTACACTTTTATATTCTGGTATTTCTCAACATTTGCTTATTTCTGATCTGAAGAAGAAGGGTTACCTTCAAAAGCTAATAAAAAATGTATTATTAGTCAAGTAACTTATTTTGTTTTCTATATTTTACCTTTAAAAGAAGACTAACAAATGTGACCGGTGGTAAATAACTTGCATTAATGCATAGGGAAAGAACCTTAGTAACCAATTTTGAGTTACACTTTTATATTCTGGTATTTCTCAACATTTGCTTATTTCTGATCTGAAGAAGAAGGGTTACCTTCAAAAGCTAATAAAAAATGTATTATTAGTCAAGTAACTTATTTTGTTTTCTATATTTTACATTTAAACGAAGACTAACACGGCTACTTTGCTCGAGTGCACCAGGAAAATTTTAGACAAATCCTGGTTTTGAAATCTCCGTTCAAACAGAAAACGGCAAATACCACGAAGTTCTGTGATGAAAATGCAAAAATAGAAGAGAAGAAAACAAACCAAACACGGGGCATAAGCTTCTCTCCTGTAGATCCGACTCCCCACCCACCCACCCACCTGAACGCACGCACTCTCCCAATCTGCGCGCTTGGTCCACCCCATGCCCACCGTTTCCTCCTCCCGCTGCTCACCACGGCCCCGGACACAGCATGCACCAAGCTTCCGTAAGACACCACATCCCAAAGCGTTGTCTGCTCCATTTCCAACTCATTCGGCAAAACAGCAGCAACCACGACTGTCTGCTACACATCAGTTGACTCAGAAGAACACCCACGATGACACAGCCAAGCCAAGGAGGTTGGATGAATTGGGCAGCCACCCACCAGACACTTAGCCAATCAGAGAACTGCAAGTATGGTGACACTTGGAATACCCTACGTCTGACGTCACGGTTGCTAGACTCAGTCAGACTGCCGTTTGTTTGGCCAGTAACGGTTGAGTCGGCCAAGCTGCTGTGAAAAAGTCCCTCCAAAAGGAGCGAGCGCTGAAGTCAAACAGGAGTGATCGTGGAGGGTAGTCCCTTCCAAGGAAGTCTTAATAAACTTCCTTGGCCGCGGGCCCTCGCCACAGATTTCAAAGTGCCGGCTGGGAAGTACTGCGTCTGTGCGGTACAGGAAGTAGTATTGGGGTCAGAGGGAATAGCTTGTGTACTACCAATGAGACCTCAGAGCAGCGCGTCGGATCTGCGGACTGAAGCCGGCATGTTGTTCCGCTTTGGGCCGCACCTCATCAAGCCCTCAGTGGTTTTCCTACGGACAGAGCTGTCGTTCGCGCTGGTAAACCGGCGACCGGTGCTGCCCGGACACGTGTTGGTTTGTCCACTGCGCCCAGCTCCTCGTTTCCGCGACCTCAGCCCACCGGAAGTGGCGGATTTGTTCGGCACCGCGCAGCGCGTGGCCTGCGTAATGGAGCGTCACTTCGGCGGCACTTCGCTCACTATCTCCCTGCAGGACGGGCCTGAGGCTGGTCAGACCGTCCCGCACGTCCATGTGCACGTGCTGCCCCGCCGGGCTGGAGACCTGCCGCGCAATGACAGCGTCTACGAGAAGCTAGAAGAACGCGAGGAGGACGGCACGGACTGTCCCGACAGGTGGCGCTCTGAAGAGGCCATGGCGGCTGAGGCGGGGGAGTTGAGAAAGTACTTTGAATGAGCCACAAAGCTGAAATCGCTGCTTGTTCCGCACGTATTCCTCCTTCTGGGTCGCGTTGTCCAAGAACCGATCCAGCTCGTACGTAAAGGGGGAGGAGGAGGAACTAACAAGGCGCTGCTGTTGCTGCTTTTCAGAAGGAAAGTAGTGGGGCTGAGTTCTTTGGAACCTTGGAGCGTAATGAGCTATTGTAATTCAGAGATGTTTCATGTTTTCAAAGTTTTAATCCCGGGGGGAAATGGTGATTAGCAGGCGGCTGAGTATCTCTGTTTTTTGAAAACGTACAAAACGCAGTTCTTTCTGCAAAGTCTTGATGGAAGATAACTACGGAGCTGGAATAGGGCAAGCATCCTTGGCCAGTCTTTTCCCCTAGCCACTCTGTCTAGTGAGAAGGCAGTTTTCCTCTTGCTGCAGTTGTACTATTGAAGTTCCTTTAATCGAAATCGGGAAGGACTGGGTTTAACTGACTTTCGGAATGAATTAACAGTATGGGGAAGCAACATATTAACTCCAACTCCCATGGGTCCCACGAATAGGCACTTGCAAATATTTGGTCTGATGTATTAGAGACCTCGCCGATGATGATCTCCCCTCCTAACCTTTTAAGGAAAATTTGCTGGTAATACTGGGACAGGCAAGGTCTGTTGTAGGGAGTGTTTGAAGGCATGCTGCCTGTAGGCCCAGTATTAGTTAATGTCTTGGCTTAACTTGAAAAGTAAAGATCCCTAGCTTTTGGGAAACATATTTTGAACTACAGTTTTTGTTTCACTGTTTAAATGTTTTTATCATTGTGCTTGTAAAGCCTTGACCTACAACAGTAGGTTACGCTACTATTGTTTGGCCACCAATATTCTTAGATGTCTAGGTTTAAATGTAGACGTTTTTGTATACACAGTGCTAGGGGAATTCTGCTAAATTCTATGCTGTTTATTTATAGCGTGTTCGGACAGATTGCCCCTTTGTAAGGCCCAAAATTTCTTCTTATTTCCCTCTTCAAGCTCCAGTCTCTTCCACTTTCCCCAATGGCACATGCACCATTGTCTCCCCTCCCCTTTATTGTACTCCAGGAACTGGCTCTCCCCATCACCCCCCCCCCCCCCAGAGAGATCATGCAGCGCAAAGAGGTTTAATTGACAGAAGACAGCATCATATGCCAAAGCAGAAGCTGTCTACACCCAAGGAGGTTTAAATGCTTCCCTATGCTACAGCAGCAGCCACTGCCATCTTGATACACTCAAATACACTTTCTGTCTTTAGGCTAGATAATGGGCCAAGCATGCCACCTCCTGCTCCTCCTCCTACTACTACTATTTAGCACGTCCTGTCAATTTAAACCTCCATGGTGTGGCAGGAAGAGGATGTGAACTGCTGCACATCAGGTCACTTTCTCCTCCAGCCTTGACTCCATATGCTTATTTGAATTGCGCAACCTCCACAGTCTGGTCTAAGCTGGAGGAGGAAGTGACACCATGTTCAGTGGTTCACTTCCTCCTACCATGTAATCTCAGGAGGAAGTGGAGGGGGGAACCTGACTCCAACAACAAACAGAATTTTGTGCATTCTGTGGGGTGGGGGAATTTGGCGCAAGGTCTGAGCTGTGCAGAGTTCCCTATATATATATATATATATATATATATATAATATAGGAATAATTTGTAGAGGCAATGATATGGATATTCCCAGGAGCATATTTTTATATGTATGTATGTAGTGGAATAATTTGTAGAGGCAATGATATAGATATTTGTTTTGAGTTTTAAATTGTTTGAGATAGGGGAAGATTGTATTGCATATTAAATTTTGGGTTGGTTTTTAGAAAAGGACATGAATAAATTCTTAAGGAATTGGTGTGGGTGTGGGCAGCTGGAGTGTGCATTTATTGCGGTCAGGTGCAGTAGACAGCAGTGTGCATGATAGCAAAGGCTGCAGCTCTGCTGTGTGGCTGGATTGTTTTATTTCATTTATTAACATTTATATACCGCCCTTATCCAGAGTGGTGTACAAATCAAACATACATAATAAAATATTACAGTACACACTCAATAAAGATACTACAACTAAACAGATTGCCTTATTATGTTCATCAGTTGCCTAGATCACTGTTTAACTTGTGCCAACAAATGCTGCTTCAGCAGTCTCTTAAACAACCCTGAATTATTCTGTGTCCTGAGAGTTCTGGGTAATTTGTTCCACGCTGTCGGTCCAGCAACATAAATGATACACCTTGTATTCTCTAACCAAAATAATTGAAAATCCAGACCTGTTAACAAGTGTTGTCTGATTGAAACATCCGCTTTGGTCAATGTAGATGAAGACAATGTGATAAGTAGTGAGATGAGTCATGATGCACACAATAAAGAACCATCAGCAGCAGCTTATATTTGATTCTGTCTTGCATGGTTAACAAGGTCTGACAACAGCGTGTAACATGTTCATATTTTGACAGTCCATATAACAAACATACTGTTGAGTTCATCACTACCTGCAATGCCTGTATACATACAGCAGTAGTCCAAACCAACCAATACCAAACTCTGTAGCACCCTATGAACATCTTTTTGCGAAATTGGGTTTAATTTACTAAGTAAACACAGCTTATAATATAATCTTTTCACCACAGAGTGAATTTGAAAGGAAAAGGACAATGCAGTATCAAACAGTACACCCAATTTTTTTAACGGTAAAAGATACAGAAATCAAAACATCAGATATTACAACCTCAGATGGAACAGACACTGCTGGTTCAGTAGTCACTAGCAATATTTCTGTTTTTTTACATATTAGGAAAGAGACTTCTGAAACACCTAATGATGTATTCCTTTAAGAATTGCTTTTAACTGAGTAAACATACCAGGCACCGGTTCCGTCAGTGGGAAAAAGAATTGTATGTCATCCGCGTAAATGCGGTATGTCACACCAATCTCCTTTAATACCCTACAAACTGGAGCCATATATACATTAGAAGTTAGACTCTTCTCCTGACAAGGCTCCTTTCTTGAGGGTTTGGCTCTCAAATCATAGCATGGCCTCAGTGACACAAAGCGAGTGAGAGATCCAGTGGTGGGAGGTGAGGTAAACGGCTTGTGGCACCCTCCTGCCATGCTTACCTCGTTTACCGGATACGGTTCGCAAGATGTTAAAAAAAATTTACGGCTCCAGCACAGCACTGCCTAGATCTCTGTAACTGGGAAAAAAAGGGAGGAACTAGGAGACAAGAAGGAGGGCAGACAGCCCTGGTGTCTTCAAATTACACAAAGTCCCTTTTCCATCCAGACACTCCCTTTGTTTTCAGATGTGAAACCGAAACTGAATTCCTGCTTTCATTTCCTGTAGGAATCATGGCTGCTGCTACAAACCCAGCTATGAGTCTCCGAGATCAAGCTTTTTGTTCGATCTGTCTGGATTATTTTAAAGATCCGGTGATGACAGGCTGCAGACACAACTTCTGTCGCTCCTGTATCACTCAGAGCTGGGAGGGGAGAGACACAAACTTACCCTGTCCACAGTGCAGAAAAAGATCCAGGCAGAAGAGTCTCAGAAAAAAACAAACTGCTGGGAGATATGACAGAAATAGCAAAAAAACCTCAGAGTTCAATGAGAACCAAAAATAACCTGTGTGAAAAGCATGAAGAGAAACTGAAGCTATTTTGTGAAGAGGATCAGAAAATTATCTGCCTTATTTGTACAGGGTCCAGAGATCACAAATCTCACACTGTGATCCCTATAGAGGAGGCTGCGCAGGAATACAAGGAGAAACTTGAAATGTACCTGAAGCCTGTGAAAAAGGATCTGGAAGATCTGGAGAAGAAAGCTGAAAAGCTGAGGACCTAGATTCGATAGCGCAATACCTCTTCAAGAGAAGCTTCAGTGGCTCCCCGTCAGTGAAAGGATTAATTTTAAAATTCACACAATGATTTACAAGATACTACACGAAAAAGCCTCTATCTACATGAATAACCTTGTCGACCTCCCAACCAGAAACAGTTTGACATCTTCCCTTACTTACCTTAATTTGCACCTTCCCAACTGCATAGGTATTAAGTACAAATCCTTCTATGCATCCAATTTTTCCTTTTTGGGTAGCCAGCTTTGGAACGCTCTACCAAGACCAATCTGAAAAATCAATGGCCTTTTGCCCTTTAGAAAAGCATTGAAGACCCATTTATTCAAGAAAGCCTACCCAAACAATTCAACTAACCAAAGTATGTTCACATGATCCTTACCAACGATTGTTTATATTGACCATGTTTCCCATTATCCTTATTGCTATCCCTAATCTTTTCCTCTTCATTTATTCTTCTCCATCTTCCTTCGCTTACCTCCTTACGCCCATTCCCTTCTACACCATTCCTCCTATGTTCCATTTATTTCTACACCTAATTCCTACTATGTTCAATTTACTCATCTGTTAACCCCATTAATACTACGGTTGTTACTAATTGGATACTCTTCTTACGATTTGTAATTCTTCTTATTGTTACTAGGTAAGCCGCATTGAACCTGCCATTTGTGGGAAAGCGCGGGGTACAAATGTAATTAATTAATTAAACAATATCCCGGACAGAGCCGAGCCTTGAGGCACTCTACACATCACAGTTCTAATAGTGCTGCCACTAGGGATTGGGCATTTGTTTGAAACATTGCCCATGTCATTGGTAAATGAAAACAAGCAAGACAGACACACGTATCACGTAACCACCCACCACCCTGAATTGCCACAAGAGCTTGAATGGTGAGGGAGGGGTATGGTAGAATCACCCACATTTCCATCTACTATGAGCAATACCATTATTTCTTGCTTAGCCTTCCATACACACACCGCTGTGCCCTTTCTCTCTGACTTAAATTCCACTCTCACAATTCACACCACTCCTCCCATTCAATATGCTTGCAAGGCAATTATTACCCATCCACTTCACACACACTTTGAATAGTTGATGATCTAAGCTTCTCTATCCTACTCTTAACTAGTATTGGGACTTTTTTTTTTCTCTTTCATTCTTGATTTTCCATTACATAGCTTCCTACTATTACAGAACCTGTGGGATAGTTGTATCTGTCCGCCAGCAGGTGGGGAGAGAGAACTGAAAACTGAGCTGAGATATTGCTTTCTTGGTATCCAGTCCAGCTTCTCAGTATTTTCTACTTCCAGCAGGTGGACACATTTTTCAGCCTCTCATTCTGAGTGCTTTGCTCCTGGTCCAGTTCTCTGTCTCTGGTGCCCCACAAATTTACTTCTGCTTTCACTTTACCTGTCCCCCATTTGCAGTGGAACTCTCCTTTTCCAGCACAACAACATTAAACATAAATTAATAAATTTAAAAAAAAGGGGGGGGGGGGGAAGGAAAGAGGTTTACTGGAGAGTGTGGGCCAGATTATCAGTCCTGACACTTTCTCAGCTGGGGTAAGACTTAGGGGGGGGGGGGGAGGGGGCAGCCGGCAGTGGTAAGTCTGACTAAAGTTTGACTCTTGTTTATGCCACATCTGATATACCACCTTTCTGTAGATACACTCAAAGCAGTTTACATTTACTTTGCAGGTACTTTTTTGTCCCTAATGGTCTCAAAATCTAAGAGTAAAGGTAATGGGATTTGCACTAACCATTAGGATCTCTGCCCAGAGTATAGCGATGCACAGACTCATAGGGCTGTGTTTAGGGGGTCCAGCAGAGATTGGCAGATGCCATTTGCCGGGGGAGCATAATCTTTTAGAAGAGAAGGGGGAGGAGGTAGATAAGTTCTTCAAGAAATACACCGATGCCATTCATTGTCTCCCGCTGGGCGCTTTCTACACCTGCCTCCGCTAGGTGGTTTTTTGGCAAGTGAAAGAAGAGTACTTATTACTTGCAGAGGTGTAGGTACACCCCTTCCTTCTGCCAGGCTGAGCCCCAGTATGCTTGTTCTTGTTAACAGCGTGCAACTAAGTGCCAGTTGGCTCCCCAGTCACAGCAGGTGGCGAATGTTTGACTTGTGCCAGCAGAGCATAGCTGCTGTAAAAGTGACCATCTTGGACAATTTGGTGGTTGGAGGAGGCTGAAGCTTTACCAAGGAAGGTAGACCCTTGTAACCACCAATCGGTGGGTACTTCAGTCTGTCTTGATTACACCATTATACCCTGCATTGGCTGCAGAGACCACCAGATGGCCCAGTGAGAACACATCACTTCAGCTCTCAGCACAAGCAAGTACTTGCAGAGGAACTCTCCACCCTTTTCAATGCCTATGCGGTCGAACTTGTGCTGCCAGGGGAAGAAGGGAAGGGATTCTATTCCAGGTACTTCACTGTGCAAAAGAAAACAGGAGATGCGTCCCATCTTAGACCTAAGGGGCCTGAACAAAGTTAAGTACATAAGTATTGCCACACTGGGACAGACCAAAGGTCCATCAAGCCCAGCATCCTGTTTCCAACAGTGGCAAATCCAGGTCACAAATACCTGGCAAGATCCCAAAAAAGTTCAATACATTTTATGCTGCTTATCCCAGAAATAAGCAGTGGATTTTCTCCACCTCAATTTAATAATGGTCCATGGACTTTTCCTTTAGGAAGCCGTCCAGACCTGTTTTAAACCCCACTAAGCTAACCTCCTTTACCACATTCTCTGGCAATGAACTCCAGAGTATAATTACACATTGAGTGAAGAAAACTTTTCTCCGTTCTGGTCAAAGAAAAGTTCAGGATGGTTGCCCTGGGCACCCTGCTTCCCATGCTTCAGGAAAACAATTGGCTATGTTTATACACAATTCCTGATACTTCCAGCTCACAGGAAGTATCTTCCATTTTGGCAGGGGGCACCTCACTTCCAGTATCACATGTTGCCTTTTGGCCTCATGTCGGCTCCCAGGGTTTTCACCAAGTGTCTTGCCATAGTCGCAGCGTCGCTATGCAGACTGGGAGATTCTTAACGACTGGTGAAGAGCATATCACAGGTTGGTGCTCAGGAGTCCATACTGAGAAAAAGAGGCATGGGATAGGAGGCCAGGTTCTGATGTGGGTTAGGAATTGGTTATTGGACAAAAAAACAGAGGGTAGGGTTAAATGGTCATTTCTGTCAATGGAGGAGAGTGAACAGTGGTGTGCCGCAGGGATCTGTACAGAGACCGGTTCTATTTAACATATTTATAAATTATATGGAAATCGGAATGACGAGTGAGGTGATTAAATTTGTGAATGATACAATTCAAAGTTGTTAAAACACGTGTGGACTGTGAAATATTGCAGGGAGACCTTAGGAAATTGATAGAACTGAAAATGAGCTTGCGGAGCTACTGCTAGTGATATGCAATTTATCCTTAAAATCGAGCATGGTACCGGAAGATTGGACGGTGGCCAATGTAACACCCATTTTTAAAAAAAGGTTCCAGGGGAGATCCGGGAAATTATAGACCGGTGAGTCTGACGTTGGTGCAGGGGAAAATGGTAGAGGCTATTATTAAAAACAAAATTACAGAGCACATCCAAGAACATGGATTACTGAGACCGAGTCAGCACGGCTTTTGTGTGGGGAAATCTTGCATGACCAATTTACTTCAGTTCTTTGAAGGAGTAAACAAACATGTGGACAAAGGGTAGCCGGTTGATATTGTGTATCTGGATTTTCAAAAGGTGTTTGACAAGGTACCTCATGAAAGGCTACATAGGAAATTGGAGGATCATGGGATAGGAGGAAAAGTCCTATTCCATATCATCATGCTGATCAATCCATAGACTGGTGGGTTGTGTCCATCTACCAGCAGGTGGAGATAGAGAGCAATCCTTTTGCCTCCCTATATGTGGTCATGTGCTGCCGGAAACTCCTCAGTATGTTCTCTATCTCAGCAGGTGGTGGTCACACACAGCAGCAGCTCTGGCTAGGCCTCCAAGCCTAATTTTTAGGTTTTGTTGAGTGCCTGGCGTTGAGGGCTCTTCTTGAGCAAGTGCAAACCTGGTGGTGCCAGGTCCCTCCTTTTCTCCCCCCTCCCGCTGGCTCCATTAAAAAAAAAAAAAAAAAATTTTGGACGTCCTTAAGGGCGTTTATTTCAACATTTATTTAAACGTTTATTGCAGCTACTCACTGGGACACCAGGTCGTTACAGCTCGGAGCGAGAAGCAGGTAATTTTTACCTTTTTATAGCGGGCAGGGGGTTCCCCGATTGATCTCCACGTGGCCTATGGCGTCGGAGGGCGAGGGCGCGAAGAATTGCTCCCCGGACCGCGTGTGCGCTTCTAGCGGGGATGCGGGGGTCTTAAAGTCTGATTCGCCCTTGTTGGGTGTCAGTTTGGAGGCCGGTCAGTGTCCCGGGTCTTCCTCCGGCGCGGCGGTTTTTCCCGCCATAAACGCCCATCCCCCGCTGCTCGCCTCCGCCATCTTGGCCAGCCACTCTGCTCGGACGGCTTCTTCTTGGGCCGCCCTTGAGCTGGGAGACGTTCATGCCATGGCCGCCCTTGATTTGGGCGACGGCAAAAAAGCGGCTAAAGTTAAGCGCCGTTCTTCCCGCGCGGCTCCTTCGCGGAGTGTCGCGCCGGACGCCATCTTGGATGCACAGCATGTTGCTCCCCCGCTCTTGCGAGCGCCGGTTGAGGATGCGTCTAGGGCTGTGGCCCAGGCTGCTGAAATACACAGTCTGGGGGGTTTCTCCCCCGAGTTTATTTTGCTGCTGCATCAGGCTTTCCTTATGCCAAACGCTGCCCCTTCTCCCTTGTCCGATAACGGGGTTGAGGCCCCCGGAAGTAAACGCCCTCGGGTGGATTCCCAGGCCTTAGAGGACGCTGTTTCCTCTGATGTAGATGAGGGCAGCGTATCTGAGTTCTCCCAACGGTCCTTTGGGGATTCCTTGGAGGAGACGGATGCCCGCTCGGATGGAGCGGATGACCCCTCTGCAGCGCGGATCTTTCGCTCAGAGGATTTGCCCAACCTGTTACTGCAGGCCATGAGCATTTTGAAGATTTCCTCGCCAGAGGACGTCTCTCCCTCAGCCCCTGTTGGCTCTGCCATTATGCTGGGGACGAAGCGCCCACCTAGAACCTTCCACGTGCATGATGCCATGCACAACTTAATTTCGGCTCAATGGGATGTCCCGGAAGCGAGCCTCAAAGTGGCTAGGGCAATGTCCCGCCTCTATCCTTTGCCTGAAAGTGAACGTGAGGCCTTTCTTTGGCCTACCGTGGATTCTTTAATCACTGCGGTGACTAAGAAGACGGCGTTGTCGGTGTAAGGTGGCACGGCCCTAAAGGACGCCCAAGACAGAAGATTGGAAGCGGCTTTAAGGTCGTCCTTCGAGGCGGCTGCCTTAAGTTTGCAGGCCTCAGTTTGCGGCTCCTATGTGGCCAGGGCGTGCCTGACGATGGTGCAGCGGGCTTCCCCCTCGGATCCTTCCTTGAGGGCTGACTGGCCGGCCCTGGAATCGGGCTTGGCTTATTTGGCAGACTTACTGTATGATGTCTTGAGAGCCTCGGCTAAAGGCATGGCTCAGACAGTCTCTGCGCGGCGCTGGCTTTGGCTGAAACATTGGTCTGCGGACCACGCCTCTAAGTCCCGCCTGGCTAAGTTGCCTTTTAAAGGCAAGCTGCTCTTTGGGGTCGAGCTGGATAAAATCGTGACCGATCTCGGCACGTCTAAGGGCAAGAGGTTACCAGAGGTCAGGGCTCGGGCCAGTGCTCGCCCCGGTATCTCCAGAGGACGGTTTCAAGAAGCCCGTCGGTACCGCCCGGGCAAGTCGGGCTCCTCTGCCCCCTCTTCCTTCAAAAGGAACTTCTCCCCCAAGCAGCATTCCTTTCGCAGAGACCGCCGTCCCGGAGGTACGCCCTCCGGTCCTCCCCCAGGGTCTCGTACCCAATGACGGGGTCCTGGTCCATGGCCCAGTGCAGATTGGAGGACGCCTGTCCTCGTTTCTGGGCGAGTGGACCAAAGTAACTTCAGACGCTTGGGTGCTGGAAGTCATCAGAGACGGCTACAAGTTAGAGTTCTGCCGACCCTTAAGAGACGGGTTTGTACTCTCTCCCTGCAAGTCTCCGGTCAAAGCTGTGGCAGTGCAGCAGACCTTGGGCAACCTGATCCGCCTGGGTGCGGTCGTTCTGGTGCCAGAAAATCAGACTGGCAAGGGACGTTACTCCATTTACTTTGTGGTACCAAAGAAAGGAGGTTCTGTCTGGCCTATCCTCGACCTCAAAGGGGTCAATCGGGCCTTGAAAGTGCGGCACTTTCGCATGGAGACTCTCCGCTCTGTTATAGCGGCAGTGAAAGCAGGAGAGTTCTTGGCTTCCTTGGACATCAGGGAAGCGTACCTGCATATTCCCATCTGGCCTCCTCATCAACGCTTTCTGCGTTTTGCAGTCCTGGGCCGACACTTCCAGTTCAGAGCCCTCCCTTTTGGGTTGGCTACTGCTCCACGGACCTTCTCCAAAGTAATGGTGGTCATCGCGGCCTTCCTGCGAAAGGAAGGAGTACAAGTCCATCCTTATCTGGACGACTGGTTGATCCGAGCCCCCTCTTATGCAGAGTGCGGCAAAGCTGTGGACCGGGTGGTTACTCTTTTGAGCTCCCTGGGGTGGATCATCAACTGGGAGAAGAGCCAGCTGCGCCCGACTCAGTCCCTGGAGTATCTGGGAGTTCGATTCGACACCCAAGTGGGCAGAGTGTTCCTGCCAGACAATCGGATTGTCAAGCTTCAGGCTCAGGTGGACCAGTTCCTAGTAGCCTCTCCTCTTCGGGCTTGGGACTATGTGCAGCTGTTGGGCTCTATGACGGCCACGATGGAAGTAGTGCCCTGGGCCAGGGCTCATATGAGACCACTACAACACTCTCTGCTGCAGTGCTGGACTCCGATGTCGGAGGATTATGCTGTGCGCCTTCCCTTGGACCCAGCAGTGCGCAAGGCGCTGAGCTGGTGGATGCAGACAGACAAGTTGTCTGCAGGAATGCCTCTGGTGACCCCGGAGTGGATTGTCGTCACGACGGACGCCTCTTTGTCGGGCTGGGGAGCCCACTGCTTGGGAAGGACAGCGCAGGGGCTCTGGTCTCCTGCAGAGGCAAAGTGGTCTATCAACCTCCTGGAACTCAGAGCCATTCGGTTGGCGCTTTTGGAGTTCATCCCGGTACTGGCGTTGAAGCCAGTACGGGTCCTGTCGGACAATGCCAAGGCTGTGGCCTATGTCAACCGCCAGGGAGGTACCAAGAGCGCCCCTCTAGCCAAGGAGGCCATGAATCTATGCCAGTGGGCGGAAGCGAACCTGGAACAGCTGTCAGCGGCCCACATTGCCGGAGTCATGAATGTCAAGGCGGACTTTCTCAGTCGCCATACTTTGGAGCCCGGAGAGTGGCAGCTATCTGCTCAGGCGTTCTTGGACATCACGAAGCGCTGGGGCCAGCCGAGCCTAGATCTGATGGCGTCATCGGCCAATTGCCAAGTGCCGCATTTTTTCAGCAGAGGACGGGACCCTCGATCCCTGGGAGTAGATGCTCTTCTCCAACAGTGGCCGACACAAGAGCTTCTCTATGTGTTCCCGCCCTGGCCCATGTTGGGCAGGGTGCTAGACCGGGTGGCAAAGCATCCGGGCCGGATAATCCTGGTGGGTCCGGACTGGCCCAGACGTCCCTGGTATGCGGACTTGATCAGGCTCTCAGTCGACGATCCTCTGCGGCTGCCAGTGGAGCAGGGCCTGTTACATCAGGGTCTCGTGGTGATGGAGGATCCCTCTTACGGCCTGGCTATTGAGCGGCAGCGTCTGAGAAAGAAGGGCTTCTCAGACAAGGTCATCGCCACTATGCTGAGAGCGAGGAAGCGCTCTACTTCTACTGCTTATGCCAGGGTTTGACGTATCTTTGCAGCGTGGTGTGAAGCAGGCTCACTTTCTCCCTTCACTGCTCCAATTTCTTCAGTGTTGGTGTTCCTGCAAGAAGGTCTGGAGAAAGGCCTGTCGCTCAGTTCCCTTAAAGTCCAGGTAGCGGCTCTGACTTGCTTCAGGGGCCGCCTGAAGGGTGTTTCCCTGGCTTCGCAGCCAGATGTGGTGCGCTTTCTCAAGGGAGTTAATCACCTGCGCCCTCCTCTGCACTCAGTGGTGCCTGCGTGGAATCTCAACCTGGTGCTAAGAGCCTTGCAGAAGCCGCCTTTTGAACCCTTGTCGAGGGCATCTCTGAAAGACCTGACGTTGAAAGCAGTCTTTTTGGTGGCTATCACTTCAGCCAGAAGAGTTTCCGAGCTCCAGGCGCTCTCATGTAGAGAGCCTTTTCTGCAGTTCACTGAGGCAGGAGTGACTATTCGCACAGTGCCTTCCTTCCTGCCCAAGATTGTTTCTCGCTTCCATGTGAATCAGCAGCTCTGTCTCCCTTCCTTTCGTAGGGACGACTACCCAGAGGAATACTCTGCTCTCAAATATCTGGATGTGAGACGTGTCATCATCAGATACTTGGAAGTGACCAATGATTTCCGGAAATCGGATCATCTGTTTGTCCTGTTTGCAGGTCCTCGTAAAGGTCTGCAGGCTGCTAAGCCTACAGTGGCAAGATGGGTCAAGGAAGCCATTGCAGCGGCTTATGTGGCCGCGGGGAAGGTGCCGCCTATCCAGCTGAAGGCTCACTCCACTAGAGCTCAGGCGGCCTCGATGGCAGAGGCCGGGTCCGTCTCCTTGGAAGAGATTTGCAAGGCGGCAACTTGGGCTTCGGCCCATACCTTCTCCAGGCATTACCGCTTGACTGTGGCTGCTCAGGCGGAGGCCCGGTTTGGAGCTTCAGTGTTGCGGTCAGGGATTTCTATGTCCCGCCCTGGGTGAGTACTGCTTCGGTACATCCCACCAGTCTATGGATTGATCAGCATGATGATATGGAAGGTAAAATTATGTATCATACCTGATAATTTTCTTTCCATTAATCATAGCTGATCAATCCATAGCCCCTCCCAGATATCTGTACTGTTTATATTCTGGTTGCATTTCAGGTTCAAGTTTAGTCTTCAGTTCCTGTTCAGGAGGACTTCGTGTTCAAGTTTTTCAATGAATTCTTCAGAGTTGAGACGAATTTGTGTTACAGTGAGCTGCTGCATTCCTCTCCCCTCCGTTTTACGGGGCTGGATTGAGACTTAAATTCTGCCGGCGCTCCCTCCCGCTTCGTGCGGCAGTAGGGCAGTTTTGTATCCCTCCCGCTTCGGCGGTGTTAGGGTCAGTCAGCTCCTCCCGCGGTTGCGGTTGCAGGATAAGCCAGATCCCCCCGCATCGGCGGGTGTGGTGTCCCTCCCCCGCTCCGCGGGGATGAGCTGGACGGATTCCCCTCCCCCACTTGTGTGGGGATGAGCTGGGTTAATTCCCCTCCCCCGTTTCGGCGGTGGTGAGCTGGGCAGAGTGTCCCTTCGTGGGTGTAATTCTCTAAGTGCTGAGTCCTGCGGATGGAGCTTGGATATCGACATACTGAGGAGTTTCCGGCAGCACATGACCACATATAAGGAGGCAAAAGGATTGCTCTCTATCTCCACCTGCTGGTAGATGGACACAACCCACCAGTCTATGGATTGATCAGCTATGATTAATGGAAAGAAAATTATCAGGTATGATACATAATTTTACCTTGTGGATTAAAAACTGGTTGAAGGATAGGAAACAGAGAGTGGGATTAAATGGGCAGTATTCACAATGGAGAAGGGTTGTTAGTGGGGTTTCTCGGGGGTCTGTGCTAGGACCGCTGCTTTTTAATATATTTATAAATGATTTAGAGATGGGAGTAACTAGCGAGGTAATTAAATTTGCTGATGACACAAAGTTATTCAAAGCCGTTAACTCGCGACAGGATTGTGAAAAATTACAGAAGGATCTTACGAGACTGGGAGGCTAAATGGCAGATGACGTTTAATGTGAGCAAGTGCAAGGTGATGCATGTGGGAAAAAAAGAACCCGAATTATAGCTACGTCATGCAAGGTTCCACATTAGGAGTTACGGACCAAGAAAGGGATCTGGGTGTCGTCGTCGATAATACACTGAAACCTTCTGCTCAGTGTGCTGCTGCGGCTTGGAAAGCGAATAGAATGTTGGGTATTATTAGGAAAGGTATGGAAAACAGGTGTGAGGATGTTATAATGCCAATATATCGCTCCATGGTGCGACCGCACCTTGAGTATTGTGTTCAATTCTGGTCGCCACATCTCAAGAAAGATAGAGTGGAATTGGAAAAGGTGCAGCGAAGGGCAACTAAAATGATAGCGGGGATGGGACGACTTCCCTATGAAGAAAGTCTAAGGAGGCTAGGGCTTTTCAGCTTGGAGAAGAGATGGCTGAGGGGAGACATGATAGAGGTATATAAAATAATGAGTGGAGTGGAACAGGTGGATGTGAAGCGTCTGTTCACACTTTCCAAAAATACTAGGACTAGGGGGCATGCGATGAAACTACAGTGTAGTAAATTTAAAACAAATCAGAGAAAATTTTTCTTCACCCAACGCGTAATTAAACTCTGGAATTCGTTGCCAGAGAACGTGGTGAAAGAGGTTAGCTTGGCAGAGTTTAAAAGGGGGTTAGACGGTTTCCTAAAGGACAAGTCCATAAACCGCTACTAAATGGGCTTGGGAAAAATCCACAATTCCGGGAATAACATGTATAGAATGTATGTTTGGGAAGCTTGCCAGGTGCCCTTGGCCTGGATTGGCCGCTGTCGTGGACAGGATGCTGGGCTCGATGGACCCTTGGTCTTTTCCCAGTGTAGCATTACTTATGTACTAAATGGCAGTTGAAATTTAATGTGGACAAATGCAAGGTGATGCACATTGGAAAGAATAATCCAAATCAGTTACCTGATGCTAGGGTCCACCTTGGGGGTCAGTGCTCAAGAAAAAGAACTGGTTCCATGGCGTCCCACAGATCAATCCAGAGACTGGGTTGTGTCCCTCTACCAACAGGTGGAGATAGAGAGAACCTCCGAGGTTTGCTATATGTGGACCTGTGCAGCCAGCTGAACCTCAGTATTCTCTCTATCTAGCAGGTGGAGGGACATCTGTGCAGCTCTGGTTTGATCTGGCTACTGGTGTCCTTTGGGCCTAGTTTAGCACAGACAGGGGTTGAGTAGCTGTTTGCAGCTTGTGGTGTACACCTGGTGGTGCCAGGTCCCTTCTGGTCTCCCCCTACCGTTCCTCCGTTGCCCGGGTGTTTCCTTTCTCTCCTGACTATAAAAAAAAAAGTATGAGACCTTGTTTTTGTTTAATCATATGGAGGAACTAGATGTTCTGCCGAGTCAGTTTTGGGGCAGGTGTTTGTGGAGCATGTCAGTGCCTTCTGAGGCAGCTAAGCGCTGCTCCCAGTATGGGGGCCGGAGAGCAGCATCAGGGAGTGTGAGTCCTGCTGCCGTCAGCCCGCAGTGAGTGTTCAGCGCGACGGTGAGTTGGAAGCGTAGGGGATAGTTTTGGTGGTTTCCTCAGGGCAGTTAGTGCAGCGATCGTTGGGCGCCATTTTTTCCTCAGGTGCGACCCGCTCCGCACATGGCAGCTGATAGACAAGAGGCGCAGCGTGCTTCTGTGGCAAAAGCTCCGATGGAGGGAAGCAGTTCCTTTTTCCCCGGATTTTGTTTTATTAATGCACAATGCCTTTCTTTTGAAGAAGTCAGGAGCTTCTCTTCAGGCAGCCCCATCTCTTCCTCAGCAAACTTCAGTTGCTGCAGCCTCTCAGTCTTTCTTGCCGAAACGTCCTCGGGTGGAGATTTTGGATCCCAATGAGCTATCTGACATAGATGGTCCAGTTTTGTCTCCGGGCTCTCCCTCAGAATCTTTGGATTTGGCAGATGAGGTCACCCTGCCCTCTGAGGAGGGAGATGATCCAACGGCTGCCCGCCTTTTTTGCAGGGAAGAGCTTCCCTCCCTGATTGTTAGAGCTTTTGAGGTTTTGGCCATTTCCCCCCTGAATTGTCAGAGGGAACAGGTCCGGTGCCCCCTATTATGTCTGGCACCAAATGCCCGCCTCGTACCTTTCATGTGTATGAGGCCATGAAAGTCCTTATTTTGGCGCAGTGGGATACGCTGGACAATGGGCTTAAGGTTTCTTAGAGCTATGTCGCATCTTTACGCGCTACCTGCTCCTGACTGTGACTTGCTGAAGGTCCCTACGGTGGATTACTTAATCACAGTGGTCACTAAGAAAACCACTCTCCCTGTGGAGGGTGGCACGGCGCTCAAGGACCCTCAGGATCATAGGTTGGAGACTTGCTTGAAGCTGTCCTTTGAAGTAGCAGCCCTTTCCCTGCAGGCCTCAGTTTGTGGCTCCTATGCAGCGCGGGCATGCTTATCATAGTTACAGAAAACCTCCTCCCCGGAAGATCTCGTGGCTGTTTTGCCAGCCTTGGAGTCCGGTTTAGCCTTCCTTGTGGATCTTTATGATCTTTTGAGGGCTTCGGGAAAGGAGGTTTCCCTAGTGGTCACCGCGTGTCGCTGGCTGTGGTTGCAGCATTGGGCTGCAGACGTGGCCTCTAAGTCACGTTTAGCAAGGCTTCCTTTTAGGGGAAAGCTTTTGTTTGGGACAAACTTAGAACAGATTGTGAAGGACCTCGTTGACTCTAAGGGCCAGCACCTCCCGGAGGACAGGTCCAAGTTTGTACGACCAGCGGGACCTAGACCTAAGTTTAGGGATACACAGCGTTACCGTCCAGGTTGTGGGGCCTCTTTTCAGACAGCAAGGTCTTCTCAGAGGCCTCAGCCCTTTCGAGGTGACAGGCGGGCCTTCCTTTCCGGTAACAGAAACCAGCCCGCAGCCAGGTCCGCCCAATGATGGGGCCCTGGTCCATATCCAGCCGGTTATTGGGGGCAGACTGTCCTTATTCCTGGTGGAGTGGACCAAGGTAACATCCGACAAATGGGTCTTGGAGGTTATCAGAGATGGCTACAAGTTGGAATTGGCTCGTCCGATAGTAGACTCTTTTCTGGAATCTCCTTGCAAATGTCCTGCCAAGGTGTGGGCCGTTCGACATACCCTCCTCAACTTACAACGGCTGGGTGCCGTCCAGCCCGTACCCCCCAGCAGAAAGACGGTGCGGTCGATACTCAATTTCTTTTGTGGTGCCAAAAAAGGGCGGTTCTTGGCGACCTGTCTTAGATTTCAAGTGCATCAACAGGTCCTTACGGATTCGGCTCTTTCGCATGGAAACCCTCCTATCGGTGATCGCAGCGGTACAGCCAGGAGAGATTTTTACCTCTCTCGATCTCAGAGGCCTATTTACACATTCCAATCTGGCCTCCCCACAGGCGCTTTCTTCACTTTGCAGTACTCGGTCATCATTTTCAATTTAAAGCGATGCCTTTCGGCCTAGCCACAGCGCCTCAGACCTTTTCCAAGGTCCTGGTAGTAGTGGCGGCCTATCTCAGGAAGGAAGGGATTCAGGTCCATCCCTGTCTAGACGACTGGGAGTCAGCGGGCAATCGACAAAGTGGGTTGCTCCCGTTGCTTGGTTGGGTGATCAACTTGCCGAAGTGCAGCCTAACATCTTCCCAAACGCTGGAATACTTGGGGGTGTGCTTCGATACCAGAACAGGGATAGTTTGTCTTCCTTCAGCTCGAGCACAGCAGTTACAGGCTCAGTTTTTGAGCGCCGTTTCAAACTGCGAACCCGCGGGCATGGAACTATGTACAAGTTCTAGATTCCATGGCCTCCACCTTGGACGTGGTAAAGTGCCGGGTTGGGGGTGTCCCTCCCTACTTGAGGACTGCTTGGGTACATCCCACAAGTCTCTGGCTTGATCTGTAGGACACAATGGAAGGAAAAATTAATTCTTACCTGATAATTTTCTTTCCATTAGTCCCAACAGATCAATCCAGAGGCCCCCCCTGGGTTTACTATCTGCGGTTTTGTTGCGGTTGGTTAGTTTTTTTCAGGTTCCGTTCTGAATGTTCCTTCGTTTGATAATAAAATAAATAAATATAGAAGTGGTGGAAGCATGTTGGGCAATTTGTCTGACAATGTCAGGAGAGTTTTCTATTGTTTCCATTCCACTGCTTTGGTATCGTTCATACTGAGGTTCACCTGGCTGCACAGGTCAACATATAGCAAACCTCTGAGGTTCTCTCTATCTCCACCTGCTGGTAGAGGGACACAGCCCACAAGTCTCTGGATTGATCTGTTGGGACTAATGGAAAGAAAATTACCAGGTAAGAATTAATTTTTCCATGTCATTGTAGATAATACGCTGAAATCTTCTGCTCAGTGTGTGACAGCGGCCAAAAAAGCAAACAGAATGCTAGGAATTACTAGGAAAGGGATGGTGAATAAGACCAAAAATACTATAATGCCCTTGCTCCATGGTGCGTCTGCACCTTGAATATTGCATTCAGACATCTCAAAAAATATATAGCGGAATTAGAAAAGGTTCAAAGAAGAGTGACTAAATGATAAAGGGGATGGAACTCCTCTCGTATGAGGAAAGGTTAAAGAGGTTAGGGCGCTTCAGCTTGGAAAAGAGACGGATGAGGGGAGATATGATTGGGGTCTACAAAATCCTGAGTGGTGTAGAAGTAAATCGATTTTTTTATTCGTTCCAACAGTACAAAGACTAGGGGACACTCAAGGATATTACATGGAAATACTTTTAAAACAAATAGGAAATATTTTTCACTCAACGAATAGTTAAGCTCTGTAACTGTTTGCCGAAGGAGGTGGTAACAGCGGTTAGCGTATCTGGGTTTAAAAAAGGTTTGGACAAATTCCTGGAGGAAAAGTTCATAGTCTGCTCTTGAGACAGAAACAACTGCTTGCCCTGGGATTTGTAGTATGGAGTGTTGCCACGACTTGGGGTTCTGCCAGGTACTTGTGACCTGGCTTCGCCACTTTGGAAAACAGGATACTGGGCTAGATGGACCATTGGTCTGACCCAGTATGGCTACTCTTATGTTCTTATGTACTGAGGACTGCTTGGGTGTTAGCTACTAGGGTTTGTTTTGAAATACCTCAAGTCCCATCTGCTCCCTGTCCAGCAATTGGAGTTCATTGGAGCCCTGCTAGACACACAGCCAGCTCGGGCTTTTCCCTGTATGGTAATGGCAGATGCTGTTGTCGCCTTTGCCACTCGAGTGCAAACAGCGCGGCAGGTCACAGCCCGGCAGACGTTGAGGTTGTTTGGCCACATGGCCTGTACTGTTTATGTGACACCCATGGCACATCTTCACATGTGAACTGCCCAATGGACTCTAGCTTCACAGTGGTGTCAGGCCATGAGGCACTTAAAGGATGTCATCCGAGTTTGGCAAGGACTGGTTCAGTCCCTACTCTGGTGGACAATTTGATCCTATTTGACTCTGAGACTCCTATTCCAAATTCCACAGCCCATGAAGGTGCTGATAGCTGTGTCCCATCTAGGGTGGGGATCTCATTTAGATGGGCTTCACACTCAAGGTGCTTGGTCAGCCCAGGAAACAGATCTTCCAATCTCATACACACTGTCACTGCTAAGCCCCAAAGTTTGGGAAGAAAGTTTTCCTTGGTTCTGTGTAATCAATTCTGGAAAAATCTTGTAGAAAATGGCTGCTGTGAAAAACAGGTCAACTGGTTTTGAAGCTGACAGCTAGGCCTTAAAATCATAATACCAGGTCTGACTCTGAAAGTGAATCAGTTGTCGCAAGACAAGGATTGTGACAGTCTGAGGCAATTAAACTGGCAGGTGGGAAGAGTTTAGTGAAGCTGCCCAGAAATGACAGTTGTACCCAGCTGTACCAAGCCAATTTGGGGAACATGTGGTTAGTGATACGTGACAAAAACACAAATTTTTATTTTTTATTTTTGTTACATTTGTACCCCACGCTTTCCCACTCATGGCAGGCTCAATGCGGCTTACATGGGGCAATGGAGGGTTAAGTGACTTGCCCAGAGTCACAAGGAGCTGCCTGTAAAAGACAGGAAACAATAGGATGAGCGGACCGGAATTTGAAAGAACTTGCGGTTTAGATTTCCATAACCAATCAGTGTTAACCATTATATTAGCATAGATCCAATAAGGTGTGATTACTGTCATATTACTTGTATCCTGAATGGGCATATAAAAATGAGTGTACTTCCTACTTCAAGCCAGAGAGACAGCCATAGAGCTGCTCCCTCATGAGAAACCAATTAATTGTAACTGAATTGGCAAGTAACCCAATTGCTTTCTCATAAGTAACTTTGAGTCTTTTATATCCACTAATTGGCATTGGCATCAGAGACTCAGACCCAGAAAACACCCATGTGTATCTGTGGTATGGTATTCCCATAATTATGTGATTGTACATAAATTTGGAGAATAGTAAAATAAAAGCATTTCATTGCTTGTATATACTTTGGCGTCTTAGATATAGAGGCAATTTTATATAGCAATATTCTGTACTCCTAGTGAGATATCACTGATCAGTTAATTGTACAAATACATGATGAGATATTTAAGAAAGAGCAAACTGATGCAGCCTTGGTGGTTTATTTCTTCCTAAGTATTAGTGGGTGATCCACTATATTCGGAGGGGTAAATACACCTAAACCAAAACAATCTCTAGCAATATAGGTTTCTGCAAGAAGAGCTCTAAAAGAAAATAAAACCTATATGTTTAGGACAGTATGGTACTTTAGAATTAGTTCCTGTCAGGGGCGTAGCTACGGGTGGGCCCAGGCCCATCCAGTTGTTTGCGACCTTCCACGACGACAACGATGATTACTTAGTCTTCTTGCTCGCAGCGGCGAGCGGGCAGGCGTAAAAGCAGGAAGTAGCCAGGCTTGATTCCGTCCTTCGCTTCCTGCCCTCTCAGTGTCCCGCCCGCCCGAAAGGAAATGACATCAGAGGAAGGCGGGATGGCGAGGAGAGAGGGCAGGAAGCGAAGGACGGAATCGGGCCTGGCTGCTTCCTGCTTTTACGCCCGCCCGCTCGCCGCTGCGGGCAAGAAGACTAAGTCATCATCGTCACGCAGGTCCCATTTAATACCCTTCTTCCCCTTCTTTCTTCCCCTAGCCACTGTTTTGCCGGGTGATAACCCCGCTCCTCTCATGCTTACCCTCCCCCAGCCATCCCTCCTCCTGTGCTCTCTTATTTATCCCTACTATCCCCCTTCACTCTCCTCACCACCATCTCTCTCTTCCCAAGTCCATTCTCTTCTCAGACTCACTCCTTCACCTCTTTTCTCACTCCTGTTCTCCTCTGTTGCCCTAGTCTCTCATGTCCTATTGCCTTCCAAACTTCCCTCTCTGTGTCTTATTCTCTCTTCTCATTTTGACCCTGCTCTGCACGCCCTTCTCTTTGCTGCCAGCCATCTTTCTGATTTTGTTTTTTGTTCTGTTTTTTTCTCCTTTTGGGGGAGGGGTTGCTGAGTCCAGTGCAAAATAACCCCATTAAATTAAATTGGGGGGGGGGGGGGGAGGGGGAGGGGGAGTAGAGTCTAATAGTACACCCATAGCAATGATAGTGAGGCTGAGGGGTCAGCACCGTCATACACAAGGCTCAGGTAAGGAGCAGAGAAAGTGCAAAATAGCTCCCCCAACATGTATCTCCTGCTGCCTTCTTGTAGGCTCTGTTGTTGACTCCTTCTCTTTGGCAAAAAAAATAAGTCTGTGCAGCTTTGGTATTAAGCAGGCCTTCTACTTATGTATCCCTTCCTTGAGTTAGGGATTATCAGGAGTACACATCACAGGTTGACAGTGGCATACCTAGGGTAGTTGACAACCAGGGCCGGTCATTTTTTAACACCCCCCCCCCCCCCCCCCCCCCCAAATCCAGTACTAGGCATGCCGAGAATACAAAACACTCAGGACCTATAGAGCAATTCTACCATACCATAAGCAGTCATTTCTACGAGTCACACAAGGAAAAGGAAAGCATCTTAAACACTACATTGAGCACTAGAACATCAATTCACCTATTGTAAAACAAAACCAGACAGAATAGTACAGATCGTAGATCCTGCACAGTCAATGCCAACTGAAAGCCGTGTCTTTTTCACAAATACAGATACACCCTAATCCACTATAGAATAAGTAATCATAAACTTTCTATTTAGACAAAAATTAAACTGAACCCCCAATGCCAGACTCTGCATACAATGCAACACCACAGAAACAGAAACTGTCCCCTAGTACTGTGCAAAATATAAAGACAGCAGATGTAAATTTGAAAAATAAAACCTAACAAGTACCAATCACCACTTTACAAATTAACAAATAGAAATAAAACAAATATAGAAAGTAAAATAATACCATTTTATTGGACTAATACATTTAGCTTTCAGAGGCCAAAACCTCCGTCCTCGGGTCAGTACAGTATAGTGCTGTTACAGTATCCTATCCTGACCTGAGGAAGGGGGTTTTGTTCTCCGAAAGTTAGTCAAAATGTATTAAAATTAGTCCAATAAAAAGATTACCTTATTTACATGTTCTATTATAAACATTTAACACATCTACAATACTTTATCCTAAAGCAAAAAAAATAAAAAAATATATTTTATTTACAGTTTGTTGTCTCTGGTTTCTGCTTTCCTCATCTTCTTTTCACTGTCTTCCTTCCATCCAGCATCTGTCTTCACTCTCTCTCTCTCTCTCTCTCTCTGCCATCCAGTGTCTGCCCTCTCTGCCGTCCCTTCCATCCACTGCCTGCCCTTTCTCTCTGCCCCTTCAATCCACCATTTGCCCTCCCTCTCCCATCCATCCAGGGTCTGCCCTCCCTCTCGCTCCCCCTTCCATCTAGGATCTGTCCCCTCTCTCTGCCCCTTTTTTCAGCCCCCAGTTCCAGCCCCCTTCTCCCCTCTGAACACCCCCACCCCAGTCCCCTTCTCCCCTCCCCTTCTCCTGTCTGAGACCCCCACCACAGTCCCCTTCTTCCCTCCCCTGTCTGAGACCCCCATCCCAGTCCCCTTCTCCCCTCTGAACACCCCCACCTGAGTCCCTTTCGCCCCTCTCCTTCCCCACCTCAGTCCCATTAAAACCGGCGAAGCAGCGTCGCAGGCAGCGCCTCGTGCCCTGCTTGTAAAAAAAAATCAAATCTCCTTCCTTCTCCTCGTCTTGACGTCGACTCGGGCCTTCCAATCAAATTGATTGGAAGGCTCGAGTCGACGTCAAGACGAGGAGGGGAAGGAGATTTGATTTTTTTTTTTTTACAAGCAGGGCACGAGGCGCTGCCTGCGACGCTGCTTCGCCGATTTTTTAAATGTGTGGCGCCGCAGGAACGGCCACGGGAGGCGGCGGGAGTGGAGCACCCCCCACCCACTGGCACCCGGGGCGGACCGCCCCCACCGCCCCCCCCTTGGTACGCCACTGTAGGTTGATAAACCCCTTTCTGTTGCTAGCAGTACACAACTTACTGCGCTCACAACCTTTCTGTTTTGCAGCTGGTGCAAGCCTAGTTCAAAATCACAGTTGGTACAGTAAATATCTAAATGAGAGAGCCTCCTGCCACTAGTATAATAATATGGTACAGTGTGATCTTATATTTTGGTTTTATATTGCATTTGATTTACATTGCAACATTTAAATGGTAGGGAAGTTTTATAGCTGCAGAACGGAAGGTGAATTGCTTTTGACTACAGATGGTAGACAGGACACATAAGGACACAGGAGGATGGTGGACATGGTAAGAGAAAAATATCAAATGGAAAGAAGACACTGCATAAAACAGAAGACACTGGGACCAAAGCGAATAGATCAGACAACAAAGGTAGAAAAAAGTATTTTATTCAGAATTTATTAATTGGAATATGTCTGCTTTTGGAAATGTGCATCTGTGATATTTTGCATGTAAGTTTCAATTTTTCTGGTATTGCTGCATGCTGAGTCTGACTTCTTGAGTTAACTTTCCAGTTCAGTATTTTGCCTTCATATATTTTGCTTTCTAGTTCCTCCTGTCATGTCTGTTGTGTCATGTGTTTTTCATGTGTGATCAAGGTGCAGTATTCTGCTAGCGTGTAGTATTTGCAGCCCATTTTGTTTTGCTTTTTTTTCACGAGGTAGTGTATTGGTGTTTTAGAGCCTGGTGTAATTACAGTTCTGCCTTTTCAAGCATAAGGTTGTAGCTCATCCTGTCCTTGGAATTAGTGCTGTTATGGTTTAGTAAGGATATGAGTGTGTTTTTGCACAAGTTTGTGTATAGCATTTTGCAGTGGAGAGATTGTGGGATAATGTAATTATATTTAAAAATATCAAATTTTCCATTAAGTATGTATGTGGTTATACTGATGCAGGGCAGCTGTTGGGCAGACTACTTAGAAATCCATCATCAAGTGAATTCTAAGGCATTATTTTGTAGGATCCCAAGAGACACTACTCATACTTATATAGACAGTGCGTGCCCACCCATATTAACTCTGGGCCCACCCAAAATCTCAGGTCTGGCTACGCCACTGGTTCCTATAGTCCTTAAGTAATTATCTGGGAATTACGCCCATGCCCTTGTACAGTTAGTGCATCATGGGCCATCATATGCTTTGCTAGTGCTCTACCACAATCATTTTGTAGTCCACATAGTACCTGTACAACTCAATGCGGACAGCAAGTTGAAAGAGGGTGGAAAATACATATTAATGAGCAATTTAAGATGTAGTTAAAAGATATTATTTAAATAAAACTGATTTTACTGCCTTCCTAAAAATGAGGTAATCAGTTATTTGTCTCACTGTAAGAGGAAGATAATTCCCAAATGATGTGGCCTGATAAGAAAAAGAGGACATTAATACTTTAGTGGATTTAATTTTAACTGGTTCCTAAGGCCATAATCAGTGATCCTAATAGATGGCTGTAAAAGGTCTTTCATATGTTGTGGAGCTAGTCCATGCTAAATGTTAAAAGCCAACATACTTTTCTGGCCTCATCCGGCAAGCAGACCAGAAGAGGTGTTACATGATCATATGTTCAAGTAGAAAATACAAGCCTAACTGCAGCCTACTGAATAATCTGAAACTTCTTCAGCACTGGTTTAGAACAGTCTGCATAGTTGCAATAGTCCAATTTCAAGAGTAATAAAGCTTGAACAAGCAAAGTAAATTTCTGAGAGTTGAAAAACTTCCCAATCTGTCCTCTAGAACAGAACACAAGTTTGTAGTTGAGGTTGGAGGCAAAAACATCCATTTAGTATCTAATTTTTGGAGAAGGGTTTGATCAGTACACCCTTTTCCAGGGACCATCCGTACAGGTGTAACACTCAACAGAGTTTGTCCACTGATTTTGATACATGGACTGATCCTTAAAAAGATTTATGGAGAGTACTGCCAAAACCTGTGCTCTCTCTAAGGACAGAGAACCCATGCCTTTTAACAATTAGCTGTGATCTAGCTCCATCCACTGAACAATTAGCAAATTATTTTGCAAAGAAAATCATGAAAATCAGAAAGGAGTTACAAGATCCCAAAACTTCAATAACATATTTCTCTCTATACCCTCACTATGTCAGTTAATCAAGTGCCAGCAGATAGAATATGACTTTTTTTTTTTTTATCACAACCATCACTAAACTCAGTCAAATATTGTTTACATAAATATGCCAACTCACAATGTATACTTGACTCATGCCCAAGCTAACTTCTAAAATCAGTATCAGATTTATTCATAGAGTCTTCAGTCAAATATATCTCATATGATTTCTCAAGGCCTCATCCCCTCCACAAATGTAAAATAATTTTAACTCTCATTCCTAAAAACCCACAATCCAGCATGAGTGAGGTGTCAAACTACAAGCCTGTTGCCTCAGTCCCAATACTGGTGAAGGTAATGGAAGGACTAGTTGCTGAACAACCTATGGACTTACCTTACTTCATTCTCAATCCTACATGTCTGTCCATCTGAATTCAGATCTACTTACAGCACTGAGACAGTTCTAACTATGCTTCTAGCAAATTTTAGAGTAGAGCTAAGTAAGGGTATAAAAATCATCATTCTGCAATTTGACATGTGCAGTGCTTTTGACACAGTCAACCATGACAAACTACTTAACCTTCTACAGCACTTTGGAATAAGCAGCAATGTACTTCAGTGGTTCAAAGGATTTATTGTTTCAAGATACTATCAAGTAAAACAATCAGGCCATATTTCCGCCCCTTGGTCTCCAAATTGTGATGTGCCACAAGGCTCTCCTCTTTCTCCCATGTTATTTAATATAATGATGGGACCTTTAGGCAATATACTTGAATCAAATATTCTGTTCTTTTATCACCTCTCGCTTAGACTATTGCAACTTGCTTCTCACAGGTCTCCCACTTAGCCATCTCTCTTCTCTTCAATCTGTTCAAAATTCTGCTGCATGACTAATATTCTGCCAATGTCACTATGCTCATATTAGCCCTCTCCTCAAGTCACTTCACTGGCTCCCTATCCGTTTCCGCATACAGTTCAAACTCCTCTTATTGACTTATAAGTGCATTCACTCTGCAGCTCTTCAGTACCTCTCCACTCTCATCTCTCCCTACACTCCTCCCCGGGAGCTCCGTTCACTGCACCCTTCTCCACTGCTAACTCCAGACTCTGTTCCTTTTATCTTGCTGCACCATATGCCTGGAATAGACTTCCTGAGCCGGTATGTCAAGCTCCATCTCTGGTCTTCAAATCTAAGCTAAAAGCACATCTTTTTGATGCTGCTTTTAACTCCTAACCCTTATTCACTTGTTCAGAACTGTTATTTTTATCATCCTCACTTTAATATGCCCTTATCTCTTATTTGTCCTCTTTGTCCTAATTAGATTGTAAGCTCTGTCGAGCAGGGACTGTCTCTTCATGTTCAAGTGTACAGCGCTGCATACGTCTAGTAGTGCTATAGAAATAAGTAGATAAGTTATGTAGACAGGTGATATCACAATTTACATCCCTTTTGTTAAAGACATTGAAGAAATCCTACCTAAATCAAAAACGATTTAGATCTAATGGAAACCTTGACAAACAACGTCAAGTAGAAGTTTAACAGAGAGAAAAACAAGTTTTTAATAATAACAAATCCCCACAACCCAACAAATCTAAATACATTCACTATGGACAACATAACTTATCCACTGGAATCTAGCATGAAGATCCTTGGAATAACAATTGGTCAACAATTACCATTTGAACCACAAGTATCCAAAAATAGGGTCCAGTGTCTTCAAATCACTGTGGAAACTAAAGAGGTTAAGACCATACTTTCCAAATTCATACTTCCCAAATTCAGTCTTTAGATCCCTAACTCAATCACTAGTACTATCTAAATTTGACTACTGTAATGCCATTTATGCAGTATTAAAACCTCACTAATAAATAAATTACAAACTGCCTTGAATACACTGGTATGCCTTGTGATGAGAGCTGCATGCTACTCCAAAGCGACCCCACTCCTACTTAATCTGGGGCTTCCAATACACACTCATGTCACATTCAAATTATGTGTATTCATCTACCAAATAATATATGGTCTAGCTCCATCGTATATGCAGAACCTTGTAGAGTTACCAATATGTGGCAATAAGAAAACTTCTAAAGACTCTCTTATCCTATTCTTCCCTCAATGCAACAAAATCAAATATAAAACAATTCATACTGCTGGATTCAGCATCAATGTACTAAGAGATAGAATACCCTACTTAAACAAATACATCATATTGATGGTTACCTTGGATTGTGCAAACAACTAAAAACCCTGATAGGTTCATCCTGCTTTAAATTAAAAGGATCTCTGTTAAGATATCCACTAGTTTGTTACACTCTATATACCACTAATAAAAGGACATTTTACCTTATCTTCCCCTTAAACTTGTTCATCAACTTACTAGAGGCTTTTCCCTTGCCCCCACTTCAAAAAGGAACAAAGTCTTACTGTTTATATATCCACTATAGGGAGCTGGCCCTTCTGGAACTGTTAACAGTAGCAGTATTGGAAAGAGAATCAGAAAATCATTGTCAGTTGTTACCCGTAGATTGAGATCAGGTTATCCTGGGTCTCTACTCTGTAAGATTATTCCTTGAATTAGGCCTATAACCAAACACGAAATCAGGGGAGGAAAAATAAATCCTATACCCTGAAAGGACATTGAATTTCACCCCAGAGTAAATCTGAACAAGTTGTTAGATCTTACATTAAACTACCTGCTTCCTATATCCCACAGAACATGGGTGGGGAAAAATAGGGTTGGACCTTTGATTGGCCATTTTTTATATCCTTTATCTACAAGTAAAACAGCTCCTACACTTGAAGTATGGCAAAGAAATGAGCTCCTAAAGTTGCAGCGCTCATTACAGCTTCTGCCTCTGTCCAGACTGAATGCTTGGACCAAGGCAAGAGTCTGGTTTAATGTGATAAATGTATGCACATTGAATCCCTCATGAAAGAAGTACAAGAACTAAGAGAGGAGGTGGCAAGACTAAGAAACATCTGTGACAACCAGAAATTCATCACAGAGAGGCACATTGAAACACTGGGGACTTCCAGCAAAGGAAAAGAAGCTCTTGACAAGAGCACCGCTGGACTCAGGCCACCAGATCCTGTAAGATCAACCCTCCAACTCCATCTCCTGTTGAGCTCAGGAAGGTAGGACATCGAATGCCCCTGGAGAAGAGAAAAAACTACTACTACTAATCATTTCTATAGTGCTACTGGACGTATGCAGCGCTGTACACATTATATACTTTGTGCCTAGAGGGCTCACAATCTAAAATTTTGGGGGTTTTTTTTCTAGCTGGGGCAATGGAGGATTAAGTGACTTGCCCAAGGTCACAAGGAGCTGCAGTGAGAATCAAACTCAGGTTGCCAGGATCAAAGCCCACTGCACTAACCATTAGGCCACTGGAGAGCTTGTATACCAATGCCTGTAGTATGGGGAACAAACTTCTAGATCTAGAGGATACAATGATAGAAGTAGACTTGGATTTAGTGGCGTTCACGGAGACGTGGTTCAGAGAACCATGACTGAGATATAGCTATACCTGGCTATAATCTATTCAGGATGGACAGGGTAGGAAAAAAGGGTGGGGGAGTGGCATTATATGCTAAGAATAATATTACAGTGACAGAACTGCAGGACACATGGGGTATGGAAGAAGTACTGTGGGTTAAACTGGAAAAAAGGGAAAGGAAAATGTATTTACATCGGAGTAATATACAGGTCTCCTTCACAGAAGAAATGGACAGACTTAATTTGAAGACATCCACAAGATAACTAGGAAAGGGGAAGTACTACTGATAGGTGATTTTAATATGCTAGATGTCGATTGGGGCGTCCCTGCTGCTGGGTCATCCAGGAGCAAAGGGATCTTGGGATTCCCTACAGGAAGAATTGTTACAGTAGTGGGTAACGGAATCAATGTGGGATGGAGCTATTCTGGACCTTGTGCTTTCAAACGGAGAAAATATTTCCGATGTTATGGTGGGGGACCATTTGATACCTAGTGATCACCGAATGGTGTGGTTCAATATTAACAAAGAGGAAAGGGCTTATTCAAGATTGAAGGTCCTGGATTTCATAAGGATGGGAACAGCTGAAGGAAGTAGAACAGCAGTGGACAAGACTGAGAGGAGCTATTTTAAAGGCAACTAACCTTTATGTTAATAAATTACATAAAGGAAGAGGAAAAGAAGGCCACTGGTTCTCAGTAGTAGTCGAAAAGGGAAAGGAGGTTAGCCATCATACATTATAAGATGACTCAGAAAGAAGAGGATAGGTGAGAATACCTAGATAAGCTAAGAGAAGGTGGAAAAGCTGTCAGGAAAGCGAAGAGGCAAATGGAAGAAAAGATAGCTAATATAGTACAATTGGGTGATAAGATATTTTTCAGATATGTAAGCAACAGAAGTACTATTGCTCAACTTTGAGCATTGTGAGGCTCAAAGTTGAGGGGGAGGAATATGTGGAAGCTGATAAGGATAATGCTGAACTGCTTAACTATTTCTGTTCTGTGTTCATGGATGAAAGGCCCGGGGTAGGACCGCAGAAAACAAATGCAAATGGGTATGGATGTATGGTAGACCAAGACCTGTTCTCAGAGGACTGTGTTCTTGAGGAGCTAGCTAAAATAAAAGTAGACAAAGTGATGGGGCCTGATGGGATACATCAGAGGGTGCTCAAGGAACTAGGAGAAGTTCTGGCGGCTCCGCTGACGGACCTCTTCAATGCTTCCTTAGGTCTGGAGTGGTCCAGGGGACTCAGAAGGGCGGATGTGGTCCTTTTGACAAGCATGGAAGTAAGGAGGAGGTTGGGAATTACAGACCAGTCAGTCTGACCTCGGTGGTGAGTAAACTAATGGAAATGCTTTTAAAGCAGAGGATTGTGAGGTTTCTCGAATTGAATGGAATGCAGGACCCGAGTCAGCATGGCTTCACTAGAGGCAGATCATGTCAGACAAGTCTGATTGATTTCTTTGACTTGGTGACCAAACAGTTGGATGTGGGAGATGCGCTAGATGTAGTGTACTTAAATTTCAGCAAAGCCTTTGACATGGTTCCGCTCAAGTGACTCATAAATAAACTGAGTACCCTTGGTATGGGACCTAGAGTAACTGACTGAGTTAAAAATTGGTTGACCAGGAGACAGAGGGTAATGTTAAATGGAGCTTGCTCTTAAGATAGGATCGGTCCTAGGGCTGGCTCTTTTTAACATCTTTGTGAGTGATATTGTGGAAGGGTTGTCTAGTAAGGTTTGTCTGATATCAAACTCTGCAACAGGGTGGACACCCCGGAAGGTGTGGACGACATGAGGAAGGACCTAACGAAGCTTGAGGAATGGTCCAATATTTGGCAACTAAGATTTAATGCTAAAAAATGCAGGGTCATGCACTTGGATCAAAGAAACCGAGGGAATGGTACAATATAGAGGGTGAAGTGCTTCTGTGTAGAAAGGAAGAGCGGGGACTTGGGGGCGATTGTGTGTGATGACCTTAAAGTTTCCAAACAGGTGGAAAAAGCGACAGTCATAACCAGAAGGATGCTTGGGTGTACAAGGAGAGGGATGACCAGCAGGAGAAAGAGGTGATAGTGCCCTTGAATAAGTCTCTGGTGAGGCCCCATTTAGAGTACTGTGTGCAATTCTGGAGACCGCACCTAAAGGATATAAACAAGATGGAGTCGATCCAGAGGACAGCTACAAAATTGGTAAGCGGTCTTGGACATAAAACATATAGGGACAGGCTTATGAACCTCAACATGTATACACTGAAAGAGAGGAGATGTTTAAATATCTCAGGAGCATTAATGTACAAGAAGTGAGCCTATTTCAAATGAAGGAAAACTCTGGAATGAGGGGGAATGTGATAAAGTAATAGGCTTAGGAGGAATCTAAGAAAGTATTCGTTCACGGAAAGGGTGGTGGAAGCGTGGAATGGCCTCCCGGTGGAGCTCGTGGAGACGAGGACTGTGTCAGAATTTAAAAAGCATGGGACAAGCACTTGGGATCATTTAGGAAAAGGAAGAGTGGTTATGGGCAGACTAGATGGGCCATGTGGCTTTTATCGGCCATCATCCTCTCATGTTTCTAATCATCAATAACATAGACAACCAATCCAATATCTAATTCTACAAGTTCCTACACTCATCATCATCCACATTCTATCCTAATCAATATAGTTTTTCCATTTATATTGATTGTATAAAGAATGTTATTAGAGTCTGTTATAAAATGTTCTACATAATTTCAATTCAGTTTTGTTATAATGTGAGCCACATTGAACTTGTATTGAGTAAATGTGGGATACAAATGACAAATAAAATACCACCTTGCTTGTTGATTATAATTTACAGGGACTTGCCTGCCAGTCTGTAATAGCAGAGTCTTGCTTTGTGGTTAGGTAGTAGAAGTCTTGATATTAGAAATAGCTCACTAACTGCCTGATATGGAATAATTTCTCATTCAAACAAACCAAACATCTTAAATATGTCTGCCTCAAAAATGAGTTAGCTGGATGCACTTGTTGTCATGCACATACTGGAAATGAGGTTGGTGGAATAATGCCAGTCTTTTGAAAGGATATTAAGAGTGCACCTGTGAGGTTACTGGAAGACAACTGATTCTTCAAGAGAGGATGAGATGCATAAAGGATACTGTTGCAATGTTGACTCCCTATAACCAAGCGTCATCATTATGTGATCCTTACCTCTACAATCAAAAGGATATGACAGACAGGATGCAGTCAAAGTCCCTATAAATGTTAATTCCCTTGATGGCAGACTTTTTTTTTTAATTATGAAAAATGTAAGCCTCCTCAGGTCCTGTAGAAGATTGTAGAAGAAGAGTGTCTCATAGGACATCCATTTTGGTATGTACAACTACCCATTTGTGGGATATAAATGCTATAAATAAATAAATATAGGTATGTAGGCATTGCTGATGTCTCCGAAAGCTAGGCTCTTAGACTGAAACCTGAAAGGATATTTGTGAAGTTCATGTTGAATTTTTCCTTTAGAAGAAACTATTTCAGAGGTCAGAGAGAGGCTATAATCTGTTTTCTTTGAAATGAGGTTCTGTTCTAGAGGGGACGTGTTTGTGAGAAAAATGTCCAAATGCAGATTTATGCCACTTTTTGGACATTTTTCTCTTTTGAAAATGAGCTCCATAGTAACCTATGGAACTTTGTAGTCCAAGTGCTTTGAAAATACATCTAAGTCTGCAAACTAGTTATGAAACCATAACTACATCTGTATTACTCTTACCAAGGCTAGAGTGTAAACTAATGTAAACAAGGTCAAATGACATCCGAAAAGGCAGCTCCAGATCCTAACTGGCCTTATTTCTAGACTTTCGGAAGATTGCTAGATTCACCTTACCAAGCTGCAGGCAATTTACCCACTTTTCATCCAGAAAATCCTTCACTGCTAGACCCCCCTCACCCATAAGTTCCAGTTCTGTGGGTGCTGAGCACCCCACAATATTGAGCAAGTGCTTTAAATTTGTCCAGAGAAAGGTAATTTGTGTTTAGCGCCCTAAAATAGTTTGAAAATTTGGTGACTATGCCTCTTGGCCTTCTGAATGACAGCTGTAACCACCACATCAGCAACAGATCCTGTTCAAAGGCAGGGATTAGGTTCTGGATTATGGGCAAGTTCTATCAAATAACCTCTGGGGGATCCTACTTCGAGAGGACCAGCTTTCTCAGAGCTTTGTGAAGTGGAAGGTCCAAAATAGCTCCCATCTCTCCAAGCCTTCTCTGGCATAGGGTCTCTTAGGGCAAGAACACCATCTCTAGGGCAACAAGCAAAACTAGTTCCTCCTTATGGAACAAACTGATCATTCTTCTGTTTCATGCTGGGGAACAGCTCTCCCTCTGTGAGGATTCCGTACAGGACCTGCCGTTCATCATTGGCACTCCAATGGTCTGTCAATGAGGCGGGGATGTGTTCAGCTCCAAAGCTGTCTCTGGATAATTGATGATGCTTGAAGCAGTAATCCCTCACTGCCATGGTGGCCTCAGCAACTCTATACCAGTCCTTCAGCTAAAGGGAACCTACTTCTGCCTGTGGCAGTTGCACGGGAAGAAAAAATAAATAGCAGCAAAAATACTGCCACCTCAGAGGAAAAAAAAAAACAAAGCTTGTTGACCAATTTAATGTTTTCAATCCATATTTCTTCAGTTTTGAAGTCCAAGTTTTTTGTCCTCTGTAAATTAAAATTGGTTTGGGGTATTCTTGATTTCAATTCATTGCATACCCTGTTCCATGCCTTTGTTGGTTCATGATTGGACTCCTATAATGTCACCTATGCTGGTATTCCCAATACAGAAAAGACTCCAAAATACTGCTTCACCCATGCTATATTCATGACTGTCATGTCCCCTACCTCAACGCAAGCAGCGTCGACACGCACACTTGACTGGCACTGCCCTGAGCTCTGTGTAGTCCTTCTCTGGGTTTGTTCAGTGAGACGGTGGTTGCAGGCTCCTTTCCTTGATTGCTTTGTTTCCATGCAGCAGTGTCTGCTCTCTCTCTCTGCCTGGCTTCCCTTTCCCTGTCAGCTGTGTGTGCTGGCTGAGTTCTTGTGGGAACATTCTTTGTTTGGTTTTCCTGTCTTCCCTTGCTTCTCTCCTATTGGTCTCCTGGTTTTTCTCCTCCTCCTGCTCTTATCCTATGGCTGTGCGCCTTCTCCTGCTAGTTCCTGCTATCAGACGCAAGCACTTTATCAGCCGAGCTCTTCCTGGACTCCATGCTTTGGCTTCTACTCTGGTAGGTTTTGCTTACTCCACTGTGTTTTGGCCGTTTGCCTGCCTTTTGACCCAGCGAGTTCCTGACTGCTCTCTGTGCCTGCTGTCTGCCTTTTGACCCAGCGTGTTCCTACTCTCTGTGCCTGCTGCCTGCTTTTTGACCCAGCGTGTTCCTGACTACTCTGTGCCTGCTCCCTGCCTTTTGACCCAGCATGTTTCTGACTACTCTCTGTGCCTGCTGCTTGCCCTCAGGGCGCCTGTTGGATCCAAACCCATCCTTCTCTGCCTCTCAGCCCCTGTTCTCTGGTCCTGTCAGCCGCCCGCACCTAGGGGCTCAACCTCTGGGAAACGGCAGTCATCACAGGTGATGTTTCAGGGTCGCCCGACCGCAGAGTCAGAACCAGGATTTCTCCAGGTGTTACTCTGTATAAGGACTCACGAGTCTGACAATGACCACATTACTTCACTCATTTGAAAATTATATTGGCCGCTGTCGTGGACAGGATGCTGGGCTCGATGGACCCTTGGTCTTTTCCCAGTGTGGCATTACTTATGTACTTATGAATTCAATTTACTTTGCCTCAAAGCAGTTCATACTGGTCTCCCACAATATTTGGTTAACTTAACTAATCATGCCGAATCCAAAACAGGCCTTTTACAAAGCTATATGAAAGAGTGCTTTTTATTTCATGGTCCCTTTTGTCTCAAATAATCTTGTGTTAACCATTAGATCTGCACTATCTCTAAAGAAATTTAACATAAGAACTGCCATAAATGGCTAGAAGATCCTCTATAACTGGTATTATACACCCCAACGCTTGCATAAAATGTTTCCATCTGTGTCAGCGGCAATGTGGATCTGAGAGTGATATGTATCATATTTGGAGGACTTGTCCTATAGTCCAGGAATATTGGTCTAATATTTTGCAACTGGTTCAAAGCCTTATTCAGCTTACATACCCCCTGAAGATGGAATATTGTCTTTTACATAAGCACCGCCATACTAGGAAAAGACCAAGGGTCCATCAAGCCCAGCATCCTGTCTCCGACAGCGGTCAATCCAGGCTTCAAGAACCCAGCAACCCCCCCCCCCCTCCAAAAAAAAAATTAATAATGTTCAATGGACTTTTCCCTCATGAATCGGTCCAAACCACCTTTAAATTTCATAAGGCCAGCTGCTGTCACTACATTTTCTGGCAACGAGTTCCAGAGTCTAACTACATGCTGAGTAAAGAAAAACTTTCTCCTATTTGTTTTAAATCTACCATATTCTAGCTTCATCTTGTGTCCCCTGGTTTTGTTGTTGTTTGAAAGTGTAAACAAACGCTTCACATCTGTCTGCTCTGTGAAAGCAAGGGGGATGCCACCACCTATACATAATTTCATAACTTTTGTTTTGGTGGCTAGCAAAATGGTGTTAGCTGCGACATGGAAGCAAACTACCCTCCCAGGACTGGAAGCAGTTGTGGAGATTGGACTCTATACATTTGACGTCTAAATTGACGGCCATGCGACCTGGTCAATTGGTATCTTATCATAAAGTGTGGGATAGTTATGTGAAGTGGTCCTCCTGTCCGGACTCTTCCCTCCTTCTTACATAAGAGGGTTAGGGAGCATGGATGGGGTGGGGTAGGGGTAATTTATAGAATAGTATGGATTACTGCTAGATGGCTCATTTTGGTAGTACGATTCTTTGTACACAGTTGATGTTATGTTTACAGTGAATTATGATATGCTGTATGAAGTGGTATTTTTTTTCTTCCTTCAATAAAAGCTATTAAAAAAAAAAAAAGAACTGCCGTACTGAGACAAACCAAAGGTCCATCAAACCTGTTTCCAACAGCGGTCAATCCAGGTCACAAGGACCTGGCAAGATCCTAGAATATACAGTGGATTTTCCCAAGTCCATCTTAATAATAGCTTATGGACTTTTCTTTTAGGAAATTATTCAAACCTTTTTAAAACTCTGCTAACTGCTTTTACCACATTCTCTGGCAACAAATTCCAGAGTTTAACTACTTGTTGAGTGAAGAAATATTTTCTTTGATTTGTTTTAAATGTACTACTCACTAGCTTCTTTGCATGGCCCCTAGTCCTAATATTTTTGGAAAGAGTAAATAAGCGATTCACATCTACCCGTTCCACTCCACTCAGTATTTTATATACCTCATATCTCCCTTCAGTCGTATCTTCTCCAAGCTGAAAAGCCCTAGCCATTTTAGCCATTCCTCATAGGGAAGTCATCCATCCCCTTTTATTATTTTTGTTGCCCTTCTCTGTACAGCGCTGCGTAAGTCTGGTAGCGCTATAGAAATGTTTAATAGTAGTAGTAGTACCTTTTATAATTCCACTATATCTTTTTTTGAGGTGAGGTGACCAGAACTGCACACAGTACTCAAGGTGCGGTCACACCATGGAGCGATACAAAGGCATTATAACACACTCAGTTTTGTTTTTCATTCCTTTCCTAATACCACCTAACATTCTACTTGCTTTCTTAGCCGCCACTGCACATTGAGCAGAGGGTTTCAACATATCAATGACAACACCTAGATTATTTTCCTGGGCGGTGACTCCTAATTTGGAACCTTGCATCATGGTTTGGGTTCCTCTTTCCCACATGCATCACTTTGCACTTGCTCACATTAAAAGTCATCTGCCATTTGCCCAGGCTCCTCTTGCAATTTAACAACTTTGAATAACTGTGTGATCAGCAAATGTAATTACCTTAAGATTCATTTTTTTGCTGAGGTATTTTATTAATAACATTTTAGCTTCCATGGAAGACAGGTGATCAGTACATTTTGGTTTACAATAGGATGAATATAAGTTTTCCTCTAAATTAATGGTATTCCTTTCCTAATTTTATTTTCATGATGTACACCACTTTTACATGTTAAAAAAAAAAAGATTCAGTAAATTCTAACAAACATAAATCAAGGTAGGTAGAAGAGGTGCTCACCCTACTAGAAAGTATCCTAGAGGACCCTTAAACCTAACCAAGCCAAGTGATGGGGCTTTGGGGCAGAATTGGACTAAAATTTCAATTGCTATATATTTCTGCAGACTGATTCCTGAGACCTCATACCAGTGACTGGGACTCAATCTGATGGCTACAGGCCATACACGATGCCCATGGGAATTACAACAAAAAATGTGATGTACTAGTCCATGTTGCTCCCATCTCCTGGAGGCAGAGAATACTGATAAGTTCCAGATTCTCTGCCTCCATCTGCTGATAGAACATAACCCACTTATCTGGCCTGGTTTAGCAGGTGTGTGCATGTTTTTGAAGAATGAGTTAATATCCTACCCCTGGGGTCCTGCCACTCTGGACAGTTCATATCCACTCTCCCTGCCCCTCACCCCTGTTACTCTGTAAAGACAAAAGAAGTGGAACAATGCTAAGTCCTGAAAAGAATTATACTTTGGGCAGTGAAATAAATTTGAATGTTGTTTAATCACAGATGTAAAGAGATGTACGAATTATATAATGTGGAATTGCTATGGGTAAAACCTGTTAGAACTCAAAAATGTTAGTGCTTGCATAACATTGTATTTACTCCATCTTCAATAACTCTAATACAGGGGAAATTAATGGTGTAACCACAATTGCACAATGCTGCTCTATATAAGCTGCTTTTCTGGTATACTTATACAACATTATAGCACAGCCAGGGAAGACAGCATGGCCTTGTGGATTACTTAGTAATCTAGCTATATTTCAGGGGACAAGACAAGGATGTAATGCAAGTGGAAGGTATATCTGCTCTGTGAACATAAAGAAGCTTAATGCCTAGGCTCAAGACAGTAACTGGGGGACAAGGATGAGTTTATATTTAGCACCTTTCATGCTTTTCTGTACACAAGTTTCTTCTTTTGCTAATAGGGCCTCTTACAAAGAATAAGCACAGTTGTTTGGGGCATAGCAGGGGACCTCTCAAACTAAATCAGTTTGTGTTAAAGACATTGTCAACACCAGCTGTGAATGCAATCTTACCTATTACAGACAGCTTAAAATGTGAAACATGCAAAGGTGGCAGAGAGGATGAGTGCCTCAAATTATCAGACCCACTTCATAGCTTTGCTTTTCTCATTTAGTTCACCCTAGCAGGTTTCTCTAAGTATGTACAGAAGAAACAATCTAAATCTTTTCATTTACATGTATTTCTAAATTCAGGCCTACATATTTTTTAAGCATGGGCATCTTTATGCTAATGTATAACCTTCCAAATCCTTTTAGAGTCTGAATTCCACAAGCAAAATGAAAATGTACTTCACTGGAGGCAAAGAAACCTAATATACCAGTTTATGGCTAATTTAAATAAAATGAGGGGGAGGGGATACTTTTTAAAATCTTTAATTAGGTTCATATGTTTTATGTATAAGATGCAGATGCCTTTTGATTACTCTAACACTTAACAGGGTAGAGTACCATTTCAGAAGGGGACAATTCATATGATTATAATTGTTTTAATCATACTGAATAATCAAAAATTAGTCACCACAATATAGGATTCAGATGCACAGCATTTCCACAGAACACCCTATTGCTTTTCTCTAAACAGTCAGAGGTACTATGGGCTCTCCTTGTTATTGCAATATCTCTATTGGCTATCAACATCCCAGCTCATCTTCATAGGCTTCTGTCCTTGTCCACTCTATCCTTGATGGCCAAAGCTGCCGGAGAGTTTACTGATCAGGTTCATTATCTTGGGATTGTTCTGGTACTTTGACAGGTTAGCAGGATTCTGTGCCACATCCTGGAATGCTGCCATAACTTCTGGATCCTGCCACAGAGAAACAAAACCAAAACAAGTGAGCAAAAACTCAATGAAAGCTTATACAGGGTACTAGCACATGATCTCAAAATCCAGGTTCAATCAATACTCAAGAAACTAGATTGCAGGTGAAGGGGTCATCTGAACTTTGTTCTCTTTACATATTTGACATTCTAGGTGGTTTCAAACAGAAAAAGTAGCTCACCACCACTTACTAAGTCCCCCCCCCCCCCCCGTTTAACAACTCGCACTTAAATTTATAAAGTACATCAGAGGCAGCACGGGCTTTTATTATGACTTTATTTTGTATTTACCTTATGGCTAGGTGTAGAAAAGGCTTATTTTTTTCAAATCCTGCTAGGTTACTTCTGACTTGGAGTGGCCATTGTTAGAAACAGTATATTGTGCTTGATGGACCTTTGGTCTGATTTAGTGTAGCAATTATTAACTTAGTAGCTCCCGAGAAAAGACAAATGAAGTTAAAAGACATACATTTCAGCATAAAATGGTCTCCAAATTCTCTTGTTTGGGAATACGAGAAAAAACAAGGGGTGAGCAATTAATCGTTATACGAAGTTTATTGAGAAATCAGACACAAATTTCTAAGAACAAGAACCAATAGAACCACAAGAACAAAGTACAGTGTCCAATCACTCCAACAAACTGACTAAGACTGACAATTTTCCTGTCTTTTTGAAAATCAGATCAATATATAATGAAACAAACCAGACTGTGCAGCAGACCTTTGGAAGATATTCCCCACCCCACACCCTCCATCTCCCTAACCCGTGGATGAAGACAATACATAGACAGCAGCTAGCACTCATCAAAATAAAAGACCCCCCCCCCCCAAACAAAATACAATATACAAACCAGAGATCAGTTAGAATGGAGCCCAAATTTCCTCCCACCTTGCTTGAGCTCGTCTCTTAGTCTCAGTCAAACGTTCCATATCACAGACATACCATAGTTTGGAAATCCACCGCACCAATGGAGGAACTGACACATGCTTCCAGTGCTTAGCCAAGTTCAGGCGAGCCACTTGACTGGCTACGAGTGAGCCCCTGCGGCTTTCTAACAAACAAAAACACAGCAGGGTGCCACTGAACACTGTAACCCAGCCAACCTTGCAAACGGGCCTCAACCGCCTTCCAGTAAGCTCGTACCTTAGGACAGGTCCACCAAAGGTGAACCATGGGACCCTTCTCTAGGCAGCCGTGCCAACAGTAAGGCGAAGCAGCCTGAAACATGTGGTGCAGTCTAACTGGGGTGAGATACCAACGGTAAAACACCTTAATAGAATTTTCCATAATAGGCACAGCAATAGATGTCTTCAATAAAGCTTTTTCCATAGTAAGCCAATCATCAAGAGATATAACTACCCCCAGTTCCCGCTCCCAATTAGTCCTGTGAAGGTGATACAATGGGACTGATTTATGTTACTCAAGTGCAAATATAGGCAGGTAATGAGGCCTTTAGTACTCCTTGAATCTTCACATAAATCTTCCAAGTAGGAATTGTCTCTCACAATACAAGATCAAATAGTGGGGCTAGTCAAAAAGTGCTACAGCTGAACGTAAGCATATTGGTCAGAGGGCGAGAGCTGATACGTGGCTGCTAAAGATTGAAAAGATATACAGTCTTCATCATCAAAAAGCTGACCCCCAGGTGTCCCAAGCGTGCCCAGCGAGACAAAAACTCCAGCACCAACCCCCGGAGGGAACAAAGGGTTTCCTGCAATGGGTGTGTGATGCGATAAGATAGCTCTAGAATTAACAAACAGGAAATCCCAACAGTGAAGGGTGGAGAGAATCAAGGGACACAGGTCCGGTGGCAAAAAGAGATACTTGTGAGACAACCAAATAAGATGCTTCAAAAGACGTGCACCTAACATATTCTGTTCAAGGTAAATCCATCGTTTAGTGGAGTCTTTCCTGGTAGCCAGAAAGATGCGGGACACTCAAGCAAGTCCAAGGATATAAATTCTGTGCTCTCAACGTCCATGGACATAAATTCTGTGCTCTCAACGTCCATGGACGTTTGGAGTACAACTCCAGAAGAGGAAACCAGATCTGCCTCAGCCAATAAGGTGCAATTAGGATCATAGCGCCCTAGTCTTGCTCGAGTTTCAGCAAAGTCTTCTCTATGAGAGGTATCTGAGAATATGCATACAGAACTACCTTCTCCCAATGTAGGATAAAGGCATCTAATGCTAGTCCACCATTTTATCTGAGCTGGGAACAGAACTGGGGGACTTTGTTGTTGAGATGAATGGCAAAAAGATCCATCAAGGGGGTGCTCCATGCTTGGAAGATCTTGCAGGCTATGCCCAAGTAGAAGGACCACTCATGCGGTTTGCAGAACCCTGCTCAGTCAGTGCAACAGGCAGTTGTGCTTTCCTAGTAGGTAAGTGGCTCAAAGTACCATTCTGTGAAAGAGGGTCCACTGCCACATTCCCACTGCTTCCTGACACAAGGGGTAGAAACTGGTACCCTCTGCTTGTTTATGCTGTACACTGCAAACTGATTGTCCGCTTGAATGAGAATAATTTGGTTCTGTAGCCGATCTCTGAAAGACTTTAGGGTGTTCCAAATGGCCCTCAGCTCAAGGAGGTTGATATGAAGATCTGTTTTCTGAGCAGACCAAGTCCCCGGGGTGCATAGGAGCCAACTTTTCAAAATGATTGGGGGAGCTGAAATTTTTTTACATGCATTCTCCCTTGTCCCCCCTCCCTCCCCCCATCCCTCCGAGTTCCAGGCCCTCCTCCCTCCCTTCGAGTTCCAGGCCCCCCTCCTTTCCCTCCCCCTCCCTCCCTCCCTCCCAGTTCCAGAGTCGTCATCCCTCCCTTTCTCCAGACCCCCTCCCTCCGAATTTTAAAAGTAATCTATCTTACCTCGTCGGGGTTACGGCGGCAGCAGCAGCGGTAAAAAGCATGCAGGCTCGCTTAGTTCAGTTTTCCCTTCTCTCTCTCAGCTCTGGTCCCGCCCTTGCGTAAACAGGAAATGAAGGCGGGACCAGAGCTGAGAGAAAGGAAAACTGAACTAAGCGAGCCTGCACGCTTTTTACCGCTGCTGCCGCCATAACCCTGACGAAGTAAGATACAGTGGTGGAAATAAGTATTTGATCCCTTGCTGATTTTGTAAGTTTGCCCACTGACAAAGACATGAGCAGCCCATAATTGAAGGGTAGGTTATTGGTAACAGTGAGAGATAGCACATCACAAATTAAATCCGGAAAATCACATTGTGGAAAGTATATGAATTTATTTGCATTCTGCAGAGGGAAATAAGTATTTAATCCCTCTGGCAAACAAGACCTAATACTTGGTGGCAAAACCCTTGTTGGCAAGCACAGCGGTCAGACGTCTTCTGTAGTTGATGATGAGGTTTGCACACATGTCAGGAGGAATTTTGGTCCACTCCTCTTTGCAGATCATCTCTAAATCATTAAGAGTTCTGGGCTGTCGCTTGGCAACTCGCAGCTTCAGCTCCCTCCATAAGTTTTCAATGGGATTAAGGTCTGGTGACTGGCTAGGCCACTCCATGACCCTAATGTGCTTCTTCCTGAGCCACTCCTTTGTTGCCTTGGCTGTATGTTTTGGGTCATTGTCGTGCTGGAAGACCCAGCCACGACCCATTTTTAAGGCCCTGGCGGAGGGAAGGAGGTTGTCACTCAGAATTGTACGGTACATGGCCCCATCCATTCTCCCATTGATGCGGTGAAGTAGTCCTGTGCCCTTAGCAGAGAAACACCCCCAAAACATAACATTTCCACCTCCATGCTTGACAGTGGGGACGGTGTTCTTTGGGTCATAGGCAGCATTTCTCTTCCTCCAAACACGGCGAGTTGAGTTCATGCCAAAGAGCTCAATTTTTGTCTCATCTGACCACAGCACCTTCTCCCAATCACTCTCGGCATCATCCAGGTGTTCACTGGCAAACTTCAGACGGGCCGTCACATGTGCCTTCCGGAGCAGGGGGACCTTGCGGGCACTGCAGGATTGCAATCCGTTATGTTGTAATGTGTTACCAATGGTTTTCGTGGTGACAGTGGTCCCAGCTGCCTTGAGATCATTGACAAGTTCCCCCCTTGTAGTTGTAGGCTGATTTCTAACCTTCCTCATGATCAAGGATACCCCACGAGGTGAGATTTTGCGTGGAGCCCCAGATCTTTGTCGATTGACAGTCATTTTGTACTTCTTCCATTTTCTTACTATGGCACCAACAGTTGTCTCCTTCTCGCCCAGCGTCTTACTGATGGTTTTGTAGCCCATTCCAGCCTTGTGCAGGTGTATGATCTTGTCCCTGACATCCTTAGACAGCTCCTTGCTCTTGGCCATTTTGTAGAGGTTAGAGTCTGACTGATTCACTGAGTCTGTGGACAGGTGTCTTTCATACAGGTGACCATTGCCGACAGCTGTCTGTCATGCAGGTAACGAGTTGATTTGGAGCATCTACCTGGTCTGTAGGGGCCAGATCTCTTACTGGTTGGTGGGGGATCAAATACTTATTTCCCTCTGCAGAATGCAAATAAATTCATATACTTTCCACAATGTGATTTTCCGGATTTAATTTGTGATGTGCTATCTCTCACTGTTACCAATAACCTACCCTTCAATTATGGGCTGCTCATGTCTTTGTCAGTGGGCAAACTTACAAAATCAGCAAGGGATCAAATACTTATTTCCACCACTGTAGATGACTTAAAATTCGGAGGGAGGGGGCCTGGAACTCGAAGGGAGGGAAGGAATGAACTTCCGGTGGGTGAAATATTGGGGGTGCTCGAGCACCCACGGAGTCGGCTCCTATGCCGGGCTGTGAAATGGGACTTCATATACTGCCTTTCTGTGTTTTTTGCAACTACATTCAAAGCGGTTTAAATAGTATGTACAGGTACTTATTTGTACCTGGGGCAATGGAGGGTTAAGTGACTTGCCCAGAGTCACAATGAGCTGCAGTGGGTATCGAACCCAGTTCACCAACATCAAAGTCCGCTGCACTAATCACTAGGCTACACTTTCACTCACAAAAGCCAAGGTTGGATGCATATGTCAACAGTGTCTGAGGAGGCGGAATTTAGAAAAGTAGTCCTACCATGAAATTTGATTGAATTGTCCACAAGAGAATTGCTTTTTCATTAACAAAATTACAGAAGTAAAATACATAGCTTATGCCCTTGTAGAAAGGAAACCTTTGCAGATAAGCGGTGTAACTATACTTGTGTACGAGTGTGTGTATACTAATATTGCAGGCCCTTTCTAATAAGGACCACCACATTAATACATAGAAATAAAGGATTAATATAACATTTTAGGTTGCTTTAAAATACTAACAGAAGGAATGGAAGTTTGAAAGACAGAGTGTTGCTAGCTAGCAGGCAATGTGAAAAGCAAGATAAGCTATAACCAGTAGGCGGGGGGGGGGGGAGGATGCAGTCTACCATGCCTGAAACTAATGATGCAGAAATTTATGTAAGGCCTTAAGACACAAAGGTCTGAAGGCTGAGATAAGAAAATGTAAGCCAAGCATGAAAGTTACCACTGGATGGACACATGCAAAGATAACACCAGAAAGAGAGACTCTAACTATGGAAAGTTTTCAGAAGAAAAAGGGGAACGCCAATGAGGGGTGGAGGTTGACATACGATGTGTAGAACTAATGTAATTGGTTATAGATATGAAATCAATATCCAATGAAAAATTTAAGGGCAGAAACCTATGTTACATGGGAAAGGAATATAAATTGTAAGAATTAAGGAATGTGTGTGCCTGCTTACCATAAGAGACACCCATTCTTGCAAGAATTTTGAAATAACAAATTAAGACTTGCATCACCAATTTGTTTTTGAAGTTCTTTCTTTCTATCGGTTCTCCGGTTATCTGGAACCTATTTCTTACAGCTTGGGGGCTCATCCGGGATGGCATAATCAGAGGCATCGGTGGCTGGCTGCTGACCTCGGGAAGACGCGTCCTATTGATTTCAATAGTCCCTAGGTCTGTAGCGAGGGATCGAGGTCCTGACTGACACATGGTCCTGAGACATTAGAATTGGTGAATCAAGGCATAGATTTAAAGTAGGCACACCCGCCAGGGAACTGCGTGCATGGACCAAGGTAAGGAAAAACTGACTAATAAAAGTACTACCTTGGTAGCTGGAATTGTGAAAGCAGATGTATGAAGTGAGACGTGTCATAGACATGAAGCGAGTGTAGAGTTCTGGTCCGCGGTTCCGTTCCTCTATGAGAACGGCCGGAGATGGGACGAAGTGCGAGTTGAAAGCTGAAAGACTTCTGGGTATTCACAATGGGAAATAGGCTAGCCAGGGATAAAGGAAAAGGGAAGGTGGAATCCTTGCCCTCAGACATTCCTCCAAATAGTCCCTTAGGGAGAATGTTAAAATATTGGAATGATGTATCTTGTACAAAAGATAAGGACAGGAAGAAAATTATTCACTACTGATGTTCTGAATGGCCAAAAATGGAGTATTTTGCCTCCAGCCGTCTTCTGGCCCAAATATGGAACACAGGAAAGCTGGATATGTCAGGCTCTTAATTTATATGTTAGCAGCAAGGAACCACCCTCTAAAGAAGAGTCAGAATATGCCTCATGTTTGGTGGGGAATGTAGAAGTACTAATGCCACTTAAGACAAAGGGAAGGGAAGAAGGATGAGGAGCTAGATATAACCTCCCCCCCCCCCCCCCCCAATAAATGGAACCCCTTAGAAATCGTACCCCCACCCTATGTCCCTGACTCTTTGGAACAGCATATTGAACCCAATGCTCTAGTTCAAGTTGGACAGCCCGCCACAGAACCGGTATTAGAAAAAGAACAGCCCGAGGCTTCCGGGTCAATTACACCCATTAGTAAAGCACCTCACCAATCAGTAGCACATAAACCACGGATGAATGAAGTGGATTGGCTAAAAAGAGACCTAGACAGTTTCCCTCTTGCCTCAAAATTAAGCATTAAGAAGGACAAGGAGAATATGTTCCCCTTGAGGGAGGTGCCCATGGGGAATACTGTAGGGTATGTAAGTAGTCCTCTCACAAGTTGGGAAGTAAGAAACTTTAAAAAAGAAATGAAGCCCCTATTAAATGACCCGGCAGGTCTAGCAGAACAGTTTGATCAATTCCTGGGACCAAATATATATACATGGGAAGAGCTGATGTCCATATTAGGAATCCTCTTTACAGGGGAAGAAAGGCCTATGATAAGAACCGCTGCCTTGAAAATATGGGAATGAGAACATCCCCCCGGAGGAGAAAGGGGGAGGGAATGTACCTGTAGAGCAGAAAAACCCTAATATAGATCCAGGATGGAATAATAACAAGGGCGATCGTAAAGGTGTCAGATCTCAGAAACCTGATAATAGCAGGAATAAAAGAGGCAGTTCCTAAATATCAGAATATAACAAAGGCTTTTGTGGTCCATCAGGAAAAGGATGAAACCCCATCTGCCTTTCTCTAAAGATTAAGGGAGAGAATGAGACAATACTCAGGGCTGACCTCAGAAGATCTTATGGGACAGGGTCTCCTGAAAATACATCTTGTGACTAAATCCTAGCCCGCTATTCAAAAGAAATTGCAGAAGATTGAGGGATGGAATGAGGAATCTATAGAGACTCTTCTTACAGAGGCACGGAAGGTGATTGTGAGGAGGGAAGAAGAAAACAAAAGCATAAGGCTACAATAATGATGAATACTCTAAATGAAGTAGTTAAGAAGAAAATAGACATTAAGGAACAAAGAGGTAAGAGGGGAAGAGGATTTTTATAGTTCAACACTTTTATTGATGGTACATCAGGGCAAACTGACAATAATCTCAGGAAACAACCCGTTAAAATACACCAACATAGTAATAGCAAGAAAATACTCCATCAACGTTTTACTTTTTCTGCCCCCTACCCCTATCCACACCCCCCCCCCCCCCGTCCAAAGAGCGATACACACCCCAACCTCCCCCCAACTAACCAACCTTCTAAACTGAAACTTCCCTCCCCAATAACGCACAACTCCCTTGTCTCGAAGGGACCTGATTCCTGTATCCCTCCCAAGGAACAACAGGAGCCGTTACAACCAGCCAATGATCTGCATAGTAACAAGAAAATGGTATTATCAACTCAGTGTAACCCAGTTCCCCTCTCCCCTCCTCCTTCCCTTCCCTCTCACCACCTCCATCCCACCTCCTTAACCCAATCTTCCCACCTCCTATTACAATGAGCGACTCGGAAGAGCTGTAACTATCATTTTCTAACTTTATAAATTATTAATAAGGAAACTTCATCCCTGTGGACTCAACTGCTGCAAATAGGGATTCCAAAGCTTAAAAAAAATTGTTTACGTTTATGGGACCCACAAGCCTCCTTGGCCTCCCAAGTGGCCAGAAGATGAATCTGATTCCGCCAGTGCCAAAATGCTGGGGAGTCTGCTGATGTCCAATATTGCAAGATTACTTTTTTGGCCACCAAACTAAACTTGCGACACAGCAGGATGCTAAATTTACCCAGGGGACGAAATGCACCCAGCTTGTCTAATAAAAATTGTTCCACTGTCCCTTGAAGGTGGCAGACCAGCATATGCTCTAACAAACCCTTAATCCTCCCCCAGAAGGGTTTGATTTTAGGGCAGAGCCAAAAAGCATGAAAATAAGTATGTCTCTGATGATTACATTTAGGGCAGCCCAACTCCCCATTGCCCACCACGTGCGCAATATTAACTTTAGTCCAATAGGTATGCATAATTACCTGGAATCCACATTCTCTAAGCCTCGCCTCTGTAATGAGCGAAAGGATCCGCCGTAACGTAGCAGCGACATCCCAATCCCCCAATGGCATCCCCAGATCCTCTTCCCAACTAGCCCTCAACCAAGAAAAGTCTCTTTCAGGGATATCCTTCATCAGGACCTTGCGAAGACTCGAAACCGACAGGCCTCTAATCTCAATCCCTTGAAAAAACTCCCGGAGCTGAGCACCTAAATGCATCGCCAACTGCGTCTTATCCAAGGTTGAAACGTAATGTTTAAGTTGCGCATAGGCAAATCGGTTACCCCACAGATGTCCCACTTGTTCTTGTAACCTTTCAAAGAAGATCAACCCTCCCTCTCTTTCCAAAACGTGTTCCAAATTATAAATACCCCTCCTTTCCCACTCAACCAAAATCGGATTATCCATGCCTGGCTGAAAAAACTCATTACCCCTGAGAGTGAGTAGATCAGACACAGCCGGATTAGCTCCCAGTTGCTCCACTAGAAAACACCACACTTCCTGCAACGGCCTTAATAGCATGCTTCCTTTCAAATGAGGAGGCGTTTGTGCCTTAGACAAGTTGAGCAATGAAAAAAATCTATAGGGTGCAAAATATTCACTTTCTAATTCTGTAGGTGTAAAAATCTGTGTCCGACCACACCAGTCCCCCAAGTGACGTAATAAGCACGCCTGGTTGTATTGTTGTAATGTAACCAGTGGAAGAATTTTTTATTTATTTAGTACCTGGCATCTGGGAGCTGAAGGAGGCTCTGGGACGCACGCACAGTAGTGTCAACGGAGACCTGCACTGACACTGGCAAGTTGAAAAATACTGAAAATATATTTTAAAAGGGGATTACATGCATTTCAAGATTAGAGTTCAGATGCTGGAAACTTTTACTTATTAGCTATAAGGTTTTTGAAGTTTAGAATTCATGCAAATGAGTCCATTTTTGAAGGATTCTAGTTTGGGTATTTAAGGTTCAATTTTCTTGGGAAGTTTTAGAGAATAAACATTAGGCCATGGCTATGACCTAAATTGTGAAGTTTGAGTCCAAAACGAAGGGTTTATATATTGTTTTTATCCTAAAATACCTGATGGAATTTCTGTATGGAAATATGGTCTCAAATAGAGATGCCTGATTGGCTGCACTACTCCTGTTACTGTTTGTGCTTGGTGACAGTTACAGAGAGCAACAGAAGATTTCCATGAGAGAAGACCTGCTTAAGTGTGTCTGTGTGTGAGAGGTCTGTGAGGAAGGAATAGCTGACAAACATTGAGAGTAATAATAAAAGACTGACTGGGAATATACTGATTGGGAGTACTAAAGGTATAAGAGGTTTGTACTGTGAGTTAAGCAGTTTTGATTTAGTTCTTTAAAAAGGAAAGCTGCTGCTTCATAGGCTTTAATTGGGATATTGGTATTATTTAAGCTGAAAGATAGTTGGAATCCTATTTAAAGATATTTTATTCTGCCAAGTAGAAAAACATTGGATGTAGAAGGGTAAAAGTAAAGGCTTAACTGAAATAGAACCTCTTAGAGCTGAGTGAATTCAGTTTGACTGTGTGTGTGTGAATGACATGACATGATCAGTGATGAACTGCAATTTCAGCAACTGCTCTTTCCTAGTCAGGGAAAAGAAATAAATGTGTATTATGTCAAGTTAGGAAATCAGACTCAGAGACTTTATTTTAATTTATTTTGCTTATTTTAGATTACAGTTTAGGTTCCTGTTGCAGGCAGGCTAATATTAGAGTACATACACTGCAGGGAGGCAGAATCTCTCCTTTTATTTCTTAAGGTTTAGGAAGAAGACCAAAGTAAAGTCAACCAAGAAAGAAGAATTGATCCCAAGGTCAAGAAAGCAGGAATCCAGCTAAGTACTACAGGAAAAATAAGGATAACTGGACTCTGGACAGAGAGAGAGAGACACGTTGCATTGGCACTGCATTTACATACTTATCTTAAGGGACTGAGAATCTTGAGGAAAGAAAAAAATCTAAAATAGTTATATTAGGAAAATTTATGCAAAACGTGTCAGTAGTTGGGTAATTCTTATTTGTGATTAGAAATAATTCTGTTTATTCTTACTGAAAAGAAAAATAGTTTAGAGTGTGATAACTAGATCCAGTAGGATACTGAAACATTGATAACATTTAACTTTTACTAATGGTTATAAATTAGCAAGTGCAATATAATCCTTAATTTGCACTAAAATAAATAATATATTTATTTTTTTACTAAAGTGTGTGGTTTTGAATTTGATGTAAATCAAATTGATTCTATTCATAGAAATTAATACTTATTTTTAATGCATTCATCCGGTAACATCTTTCTCAGGATGATGTTTGTTTATGTTCATTTCGCCTTTTTGTGAGCTGCACACAGTAAACCTCGGCTCACGCGACTACATATCAAAGGGATAATTGAACTGTGTGTTGTTCGCAGAACAGGTGGGTGACAGTAAGTTGGGGAGACCCATGCCCCCCATCAGGACTGAAAGGCACATTTTGGGGCTTTTCCCCCCTCCAACAAAAACCGCTAAAAAGCTGACACAGGCCCCTCAGGTCTCTTTTTGTAATCCTAAGCAACAACGATTGGAGAACATACAACCACCATGGAAACTGAACCATCTTTATTAAGTTCACCTGCCCTAACAGGGACAGAGGGAGATCTTTCCACGCCTCTAAACACCGTTTGGTATTGTCCATGAGTATTCCAATATTGAGCCGGTACAGGGATGCAACATCCATTGCTAAACGAATACCTAAGTACTTAAAGGAATCTCCCGCCCACTTTAATGGAAACTCCCTCCCCCCAACTCTCTGAAGCTGCGGCGAAGATGGCAGAGCCTCCGATTTGTCAAAATTAATATGAAATCCAGCAGGGTGGCAAGGGACCCCTTCGGATTTGCTATATGAACCAAAAGGTCATTAGCAAACGCTGCCAATTTAAAACAAGAACCCACCTGAATACCCCTAATCTCAGGATTCGCCATAATGTCCTTAATAAGGGGATCCAATGTCAACACAAACAGGAGAGGCGACAGAGACACCCCTGCCTAGTACCCCTGAGCACCGGAAATTCCTGGGAGATATGCCCATTCACCAACACACCTGCCTTAGGCGACGAGTACAGCGCCTTTATGACTGAGATGAAGCACCCAATAAACCCACAAGTTTCCAGCGATGCGAAAATAAAATCTCTATGCACCCTATCAAAAGCTTTTTCTGCATCAAAACTAACTAGAATGGATTGCATCTCTTTCTGACGCCTATATTCCAACGTCGTGAGTATTTTGTGAATATTTTTAGCCACTGATCGCCCTTGTACAAAGCCCACCTGCACTTCATGAATAATACTGGGCAAAACTCGCGCCAAATGATTAGCCATGATTTTTGCCAATAGCTTAGCTTCATAATTCAGAAGCTAAATTGGACGATATGATTCCGGGAGCATGGGGTCCCGATCTGGCTTAGGCAAAACAATGATGTGAGCCATATCCAAGGATTCTGGCATGGCCTCTAACTCCACAATCTTATTGAACAAGCAAGTAAGGGGGGGGGGTACCACCTCTCCCATCCTTTGGCTTATAAAATTCTGCCCTAAAGCCATCTGGCCCAGGGGCTTTCAGCAGGGGGCTACGGGCAATAGCTAAAGCCACCTTATTCTCTTGTATAGGCTCGCTTAAAACCTCGCGATCAGCTTGATCAATTGAAGGCAAGATCAAACTCTCTATATATAAAGATCTGGGGAGTCCCTCCTCTGGAGGCGAGGCATAAAGTCGCCGATAGTAATTATAAAAAATATCACTTATAGCCTCATCTGCGAGGCCTCTAATCCCCCCCCCCCCCCCCCGGAGAGTAAAGACTTTTTGGGGGCCCCCTTTCAAATGAATCAAACGGGCCAACAACCTCCCTGTTTTACTGCCATGATGATATAACATATCTATAATACACCTGCAATTTAAGGGCTCTTTAGTGGATGAGAGAATTCAGCGCTGCCTGAAGATCAAGGAGTTGTTGGTGTCATTCAGGCGATGGGCATGCCCCCCACTGCTGCCGGGCCTTACATAGTTGCAAACTTAGCCTCAGAATTTCTCTGTCCCTCATTTTCCTCACATAATGAGAGTAACTTATGATCTCTCCCCTCAAAACCGTCTTTGCAGCTTCCCAGTACAATACCGGATCCGCCTCATGAAGCGCATTGTGGGCCTTGTATGCCTTCCAGCATGTTAAACGGCGGTCTTGAAATCCTAAATCTTTGTACAATTCCAGCGGAAACACCCATTGACCCCCACGGGGCAAGGCACCTCCCAACGACCACCCCAACTTCACCCAAACATGGTCCAAAAGTTACCACTGGATGGACACATGCAAAGGTAACACCAGAAACAGAGACTCTAACTATGGAAAGTTTTCAGAAGAAAAAGAGGAACGCCAATGAGGGGTGGAGGTTGACATACGATGTGTAGAACTAATGTAATAGGTTATAGATATGAAATCAATATCCAATGAAGAATTTAGGGGCAGAAACCTATGTTACAAGGGAAAGGAATATAAGCTGTAAAAGTTAAAGGATGTGTGTGCCTGCTTACCATAAGAGACACCCATTCTTGCAAGACTGTATTTTGAAATAATAAATTAATTAAGACTTGCTTCACAAATTTGTTTTTGAAGTTCTTTCTTTGTATAGGTTCTCAGGTTATCTGAAACCTATTTCTTATATCCCCCGATTGGCAAGTCGTCCGGAACGGACACTTTGATAGTGGCTATGCGCAGCTGAAGCCAGTCAAAAGCTCGTCCCTTGCTTTTGCTGGGGAGTAGCAGGGGCCCCGAGTGCACGCTGTTGACGAGAACAAGCGATATGGGGCTGAGCCTGTGCAGGCTGGCGAGCAGCAGGGGTGTACTTACGCCTAGAATAGGAATAGGTGGCACTCCGCGACTTACCAAAAAACCTCCTGGATGAGGAGGTAGCTGCAGAAGACATCTGGCGGGAGAGAGGACATAGCCTCGGTGTGTTTCTTAATCTGAAAAGATTATCCCCCCCGGCAAGGAGCATCCGCCATCTGCTGCTGGACCGAATGTTCCAGATCAGAAACACGCAGCCATGAGAGTCAGCACATTGCTATACCTTGAGCAGAGATTCTGGATGCTACGTCAAAAGTGTCATAAAGTGCCCCTGGCCAAGAACTTGCGACACACCTTCTGCTGCTTGAAGAACTGGCGAAAAGGCTCAGCCTGCTCTGGAGCGAATCACCCAAATCAGACAGCTGCCTCACCAAGTTCCACAAGTAAACACTCGTGAAGAGCTGGTAAGACTGAATACGGACAATGAGCATAGAGGCCTGATACATCTTTCTCCCAAAAGAGTACAGGGTTATAGCTTCTCTGCCTTGGGGAGCTGAGACATAGTCCCTAGAACTCCTGGCTTTGAGAGCAGCATCCAACACCATGGAGCCGTGGGGTAACTGAGACCTCACCAACCCAGGTTCCCTGTGGATCCAATATTGGGTATCAATTTTCTTAGGGACCACAGGGACGTACAGAGAAAAGGGACACCAGTTCCTAACGAGGACTTCCTTGAGTACCTCGTGGAGAGGAGCCCTCACTGCCTCCTTAGGAGGGGAGGTGTAGTCCAGGACCTTGAGCATCTTGGCCCTGGGATCATCCTCCACTTCTACGGGGAATGACCTCAGCCATTTCCCGAATGAAAGAGGTGAACAAGAGGCTCTCCGGTGGAAACGGTCTCCTCTCAGGTGGAGGGGAAGGCTCAGAAGGGATCCCATAGGGCTCATCGGAGAAGTACCTGGGATCCTCCTCCGATTCCCACAAGCGCTGTTCTTCAGTATCAGACAGTACTTCCCTCAGGGATGTCCGAGACCACCTCGACATTGAGAACCCTTGCCCTCAAGAACAGCATCGAGGAGCAGGCTCCCGCTTCAACTCTGGTGGAGCTTCCTCCACTGACGTCGGAGTACTGGCCTGGGTGGCAATCGAAACTGGCACAGTGGGCTGGGGGCCAGGCAGGGCCACAGCAGAAGGCATGGCAGGAACCTCCCATGCCGATGCACATTGCTGCATCAATCCTTCCAGAAGCTTTGGAAGCAAGGCCTGGATACACTCATCGAGAGCTGCCATCGGTAAAGGCTGAGGGGCTGGTTGGAGCTCAGGTTGCGAATCTATCGGGATGCGGGAGCAGGATCTTGGCTGCTGGGAGAGATATGCATCGGCACCTCTTGAATGGAGAGGAAGCGATCTTCCTGGTGTCGACACTTCTCAGGAGTGGAGTCCCTCGGTGTACCAGAGCTCCCAGCACCGTGCTTTGAAGGAGATTGGTGTCAGTGCTTCTTGGCCGTTGACCGATGCACCTCATCCAAGTTCCTCGGTGCCAACAAGGACGACGTCGAATCCTCATGTCTCCTCGGGGTTGGGTCTGACAATGGACGACCCCAGGGAGCCTGTACAGAAGGAGGCCTCGATGCAGCCTCACTGCTCCCAGTGTCTCTATCTCTCAGCAGCCATTTCTACCTCAACTCCCGATGTCGATGCTTCCTTCTACATCGACGCAGCCGCCCTCGATGCCGAAGAACCGGATCAAGCTCCAAAATGTTTCTCATGTTGAGCTTCTCAGGAAATTTGGGTCCTCCAAAGGACACAATTTGCCGGGCTATCCAAGACACTGAATACACCAAGAGTGTGCATCAGTACCCGAGATGGTCCGGTTGCACAGACTACAACACTTGAAGCCACTGGGAGTCTTCGATGACATAGAAGGAAAAATTGCTTCAGCAAAACCAAAAGTCGCGATTGTGCCTAAAAAAAAAGAAAAAGGCACAAAAAAGGAGAGAGACCCGTCCGAGCAGGCCTGAAAAACGGCCCGCACCGGAAAAAGAAAGGAAACTAATGCTGGCCAGAAAAACTAAGAAATAAGGGAATTTTTTGTTTTAAACAAAAAAAATAAATAAAAAATAGCACTGAGGCACAAAAAGGCTCTTTCCCGGGTGCGTGTGAGGAGCGACGAGAAAAACACCGCCGTTACTCACGCGGAGAAAAAAAAGAACTAGAGGCACTGTCGCACCGGATGGGAAAGCACTGTTTACATGCGCACTGGGACGCCCCTCACGCTCCAGAAGGCTCTTGCAAACTTCTTTGCTGGCTATCATGCCGACCCTGGGCGACGCGGATCGTCTACCCCCTTGTGAGAACATAAGCCTGCTTGTCCTGGGAGAAAAGGAGGGTCTTTTGTTGGCCTTTTGTTGGAATTAAATGCTACCAAATATGGGAGTTAATGCCCTGTCACCCAACCCCAGAGACATGATTTAACCATCACTGCTAAAGGAGGATTAAACCTTCTACGCAAAATCACTTCTAGACATCTGTTCCAAGGTTTTACCTGCATGGCTGCAAGAACTTCAGGGTTACTGAGTATCTCGTTGAGCCCAGGCATCCCTCCCATGCCAGGCATTCCTCCCATTCCACCAGGAAAACCACCTGCAGAAAGACAAGAATAAGTATTTAAGGAAACACTTATGGAGCCAAGAACGTTGGTCCCTTGCTTTCTACATTTTGCTAGCATAGGAGGAGACTGAGTTGATTCCTGATTCAAACTTCTAGAAAGAAGGTAATAGAAGTTTAACAACCTAAAACCCAAGGCTTTTATGATTTCTAGTCTGTGGCTGATCAAAGCAGTATTAAGGCAGCTGGACACTGTTCCTTTGGTCAGAGAACAGTGCTGCAAGCAGATGAGCAAATGGACACTGATGTGCATGAAGTGGAATCATTCAAATTTTCATGAAGGACAGCTTTGTAATGACAGCTGACCATTTGCCAGAAAGGCTCTGCAGAACAAGATAAAAGGAAGCAAGTTACAAGGTAAATGAAGCCAAGATGAAGAAAAAAAGATAACATTAGAAAACAAAGTAGCTTACCTGTAACTGGTGTTCTCTATGTACAGCAGAATAAATTAGTCATGCATATGGGGGAGATGGGGAAGTGATGTGATCTGAAGCCGAGCCCGTCTCAACGCCGAGGAGCTATGGCCCCGATGGCGATGCCGAGAAGCTGACTCCCGTGTTGGCGGCAATGAAGCTCCCTCCATCGATGTCGACGGGGAGTGAACTTGGGTGGCAGCTGAGGCCGATGCCGCAAGCGGCACCGACATCGAAGCCAGCCGCCACATCCATCGACGGTACCGTAGGCGCAAGCACCGCCGGTACTGGAACAGACGGTCTCAGCAGCCCTTCCAGGATCCCTGGAAGAATGGCTCGGAGGCGCTCGTCAAGAGTGTCTATCGAGAAAGACTGGGATCGGTGCAAGAGTCGAAGCCAGGATCTGCCGAGGACGCGGTACTGGGCTGTCTGGAGACAGGCACATCGACACCTCTTGTACGGAGGGTAAGCGGTCCTCCCGGCTTCGATGCTTCCCGGGTGCCGAATCCCTCGCCACCCCGGAGCACTCGGTACTGTGACGAGAAGGGGACCGATGACGGTGCTTCTTCGCCTTCTCTCGAGGCACGTCACCGGTACCCTTCGGTACCGACGAGGAGGACGTGGAATCCACACATCTCCTCGGGGTCAGGTCCGAAAGAGGTCGGTCCCGATGGGCCTGTACAGCAGGAGCCCTCGAGGCAGGTGGAGACCCACTCGATGGTTCACTACTGCCAGCATGTGATGGTCTCTGGACAGCCATTACCTGCGCTGCTTACGTCGATGCACTCTCCGGTGCCGACAGCGACACTGCCGCCGATCTCGGTACCGCTGTCAACATCGACACCGAAGTAGCGGGCAAAGCTCCAAACAGACGTTCCCGTTGAGCTTGTCTCGATGCTTGCGTCCGCTTTTTAAGGCTAAGACACAATATATAAGCATTGGGGCAATGATCGGCCCCAAGGCACTGGATAAACCACGTGTCAGAGTCGGTGCCTGAGATTGCCCAGTTGCACCGAGTGCACTTCTTCAAGCCGCTGGCGATCCTCGATGTCATCGACAGAAAATAGCGGTGGCGAAATCAAAACTCGCGATGGTGACAAAAGAAGGGCACACAAAAAATGGAAAACCCGTACGGGTGGCCAAACAGGCCGCACACGCAAACAAAAGGAAACTTAAATGGAGAAAAACTAAGAAATAAAGGAAAACAAACTTTTTTTTTTCTTTTTTCGAAGACACAGCACAAACGCGAGCCGAAGACGAAGGGAATCGGAGAAAAAAAACGTTGAAAAATGAAGGCTCTTTTCTGGGGCACATAGCAACTGCGAAACAGCCGATCCTAACCGCGGAAAAAAGAAGACTGAAGCGGGACTCTCGCGCGACGGGCGGGAAGCCGACTGCACCTGCACGCTTGAAGGCTTTTTAGCAACCTTTGTTGCTAGGAAGATTTTCCGGACCTGGGGCTGCCATGGACGTCACCCACATGCGAGAACAAGCTTGTCCTCGGAGAACTATATCCTCACTAGTATTACCTGTTTTTGGTATGGACTTGGACAAATAACAGAATGTCCTCCTGGTTGCAATTACAATGGGTGTAGAAGAGATAGGTATGGTGAAATTCTTAGGGGAAGTATTGGCTAGTATGTGCAATGGGTAAGGGTTGTTCAAATTGGCTTCAATTTTGAGTCAGATGGGAGTGTCAAATTTGTGACCAGTGTTACACCAGCAATAACCTTAGGAGAGAAATGTAAGAGTTGTGGTATAAAGCATAATCAGGAAAGTTGACTCTTCCTTTGTTTTTTTGGTAATTTAAGGGTCCATGCTAGAAATCCTAGCAGGTTTGGAATTCCTAAGAAGCGAGAAAGTAAAGAATTCAAAGTTCTGAAAAAGGATTGAGGTAATGGAATTGGTGGAATGCTACGTAAATAGTTAATTCTGGGGGCTGTCATTTTTATTGCCTCTAATCTGCCCTACCAGCTAAGATGGAGAGGGGACCATTTAGCTATGGACAATTTTAAATTCTGTATAAGGAAATCTGTGTTTGTCTGAATAATGTCCAGGATAGTTCTGAATAAATATATGTCTAAATACTTAATATGAAATAGATGGATCTTAAATTGAAAATGTGACAAATCTTGGGTGGAACACATATCATGTAAAGGCAAACATTCATTTTTTCCCCAGCTAATTTTGTACCTTATTAATAAGAATTTGTCAATTATAGAATAAACACAGGGAACGGAGGGGATTGTGGTGTATATCAGCAGATCATCTGTGTATAAGGATAGTTTAACTTCACAATCCTCCACAGTGATTCCTTTAATAGAGCCATTAGATCGTGATGCTATAGCTAAAGGTTCTATGGCTATCCTATATAATAATTCTCACCTCCAACGTTCTGACTTGCTGCCTGGGAACGCGGCTCATTCCGAGATGGTCTGCTAGGCTCCGTAGATCAGACTGACATCACCGTAGCCATTATGATGTTAACTTCAGAACCCGGGGGCGGGGGACACATGCCTCACAGCTGATCCATGTCCAGAGGAGGGTCGCTGGACATGGGTGACTGGAGGGGGGGCAGGGGAGAGAGGAGGGTCGCTGGACATGGGTGGCTGGAGGGGGGGCAGGGGAGAGAGGAGGGTCACTGGACATGGGTGGCAGGAGGGGGGGCAGGGGAGAGAGGAGGGTCGCTGGACATGGGTGGCTGCAGGGGGAGAGGAGGGTCGCTGGACATGGGCGGCTGCAGGGGAGCCGAGGAAAACCTTGCTAGCGCCCGTTTCATTTGTGTCAGAAACGGGCCTTTTTTTTACTACTATTAAATAAGATCAGCAAGAGGGGACAACACAACCCTGTCTTTTTTTCCTCTAGAAAGCAAAAAATATTGTGATGTTTTATTGTTCACTAAAATAAATGCCTTAAGACATTGCTATAATAAATAAACCGTTTTGATAACCTTGGGCTCAAATCCAAGTGTAAGAAAAAGATATCTCCATTCAACCCGATCAAATGCTTTTTCCAAATCCAATGCAACAAATCTGTCCGATGATTTGTACACCAAAAGAAAAATATTGCAAAACAGGCGTGCATTGTCACTGGTGGCTCTGCTAGACATAAATCCACATTGATCAGGGTGAATGATAGTGGGCATAACAGGGGCCAATCTGTTGGCGAGGATTTTTGCATAGATGTCTAGGTTAATTAATGATATGGGCCTATAATTGGGTACTAATGTGGGCTCTCTACCTGGTTTGAGCAGAACTACTATCTTTGCTTCAGTGAATGTACTACCGACTGTGTCATTATCCACTATGTGAGTAGAGAATTGTAGCAATAGTGGTGCTAATTGGGTAGATAAGGTTTTATAATATTCAGCAGAAAATCCATCTGGACCTTCACGGGAAGGTGTATAGGGTCCTCCAATTTCTTAATTTGAGATGGTGTAAGTTGTGGTATGGGAAGCTTTTTAAGAAACTGAAATATTCTCATCGTGGGAATGTATTTCAGATGAATATAGTGAAGAATAAAAATATTGGAAATTTGTTTTTAACTTTCATCAATGTGGTCTGTTATAATTTGAGATTGAGGATTTTTGACGGTTTGAATGTGATTTCTGTGTCTTACCTTTTAAATATGAAGTTAGTAGCCGTCCAATCATTGTTTTCTGAATAATACAGGGTGCCTAAAGAGATAGCTTGATGTGAAGATAATTTGTTAAACATACCATTGTATTCAGATCTCCAAGTACATAGTGCTTGAAATGTCCTATAATTGTGGTTAGAAGCATATTGTATTCCTAAGTTTCTGATTTCAGATTCTAGATGAATCAAATTAGTGTTGTTTAACTTATGCCACTAAGAGGTGAACCCGATGATAACACCTCATATATATGATTTTAGGGCATCCCACCAAATTAATGTAGATGTGTCTGAAGGTTTATTAAAAAAGCAACAAGATCCCTTTTGATATAGCCTTTTGAAATCCTGGTACACCAATCAATTTTGAAATAAATCTCTAAGCTCAAAGATTTCTAATCCAGATGGAGAAAAAAAATCAAATCGATAAGGTGCATGGTCCGAGATGGTGGTCGATAGGATATCAGCTGATTCAGTGGTAGATACAATGTCTTGGGATACTAAAAAATAGTCTATTCTTGAATGGGATTTATGAGGTGCAGAGAAGAAAGTATAGTCATTTTTACATGGATGTAATGTATCATGTAATTCCAAAGATTGAACTATACTTTTTTTTAACTGGTCTGCTCTTAGAAGAAGGTGCAGCACATTGTGACTGTCTATCCACAATGGAATCTAAAACTAGATTAAAATCTCCGCCGAGTATGAAGGAAGAAGGTAAAAAGGGGGTAAGGGTTTCAGCTATATTAGTAAAAAAAATAGCGGAGAATCACAATTAGGAGCATAAATACAGCACAGAATTATACAGAGGAGCCAACTTTTGTTTCCATATATGACCATCTGCCCTCTGCTTTGTGAACAGAAGAGATAACAGGAAGCGATAGTGCTAATCTAGTGAAAATAGCAGTACCACCCCCCCCCCCCCCCCAAGGCTGGGGAAGCAATTTCTAGTGATGAGGGTTATCAATAGAAATCAAACAAAATAAAACATGGGAAAGAAAATAAGATGATACCTTTTTTATTGGACATAACTTAATACATTTCTTGATTAGCTTTCGAAGGTCGCCCTTCTTCCTCAGATCGGAAATAAGCAAATGTGCTAGCTGACAGTGTATATAAGTGAAAACATTCGAGCATTACTATGACAGTCTGACAGAGTGGGAGGATGGGGGTGGGTAGGAGGTATGCATGGGGACATCAAAGCATATCATTGATATTCTAAAAGGATGGGTGTGGATAGGTGAGGGGAGGGTGATCAACAGAGACATACAGCTTTATGGGCTAGGAACCCCAGATCCTTGTTAAGTCCTTTCTGTTGGGTGTTAAAGTATTCAATCATTCTGACTTCAAAGGTCTTACGTTCTTGTATGGTTTTAAAGTTACCTTTCAGGATTCTCACTGTGAAGTCACTAGCCCATTATAAACCATTAAGCTGTATGTCTCTGTTGATCACCCTCCCCTCACCTATCCACACCCATCCTGTTAGAATATCAATGATATGCTTTGATGTCCCTATGCATATCTCCTACCCACCCCCATCCTCCCACCCTGTCAGACTGTCATAGTAATGCTCGAATGTTTTCACTTATATACACTGTCAGCTAGCACATTTGCTTATTTCCGATCTGAGGAAGAAGGGCGACCTTCGAAAGCTAATCAAGAAATGTATTAAGTTATGTCCAATAAAAAAGGTATCATCTTATTTTCTTTTCCATGTTTTATTTTGTTTGATTTCTATTGATAACCTTAAGAGTGGACTAACACGGCTACCACACTCCTCTACTAGTGATGAGGGGTATTTCAATAAATGTGTATGTTTAGAGTTAACATATGTTTATTGTAGAAAGATGTCAGGTGACATTTTAGATATATATGCCAAGAATTTATTCTGACACTATCAGAATATTCTGGCCTTCAAATTTTAAAAAAGCTTTAGCTTTGGCAATTTGAAGTATTTGCATTGCATGCTGGTATTGGAGAAGATGCATGGTGATCGGGCAAGGCCTCGTGGCTCCAGTAGACAGAGAAGATGGCGTTCTATGAGCTCATTCGAATTTTATCAGTCTTGAAAAAAAAGTTGTAGCGTTTTGGTAAGCCATCTTTAAAGAAATTGCATCATTGCCTTCGCATTTTTCAGGTAATCCCAAAATTTTAATATTGTTGCGCCTGGAACGATTGTTGAGATCCTCGAGGTCTCTTTCTAGGTTTTGTTTCTTTCATGTGGTTTTGGTAATGGCCTGCAACTGAGAATCGTGTGCATCGAGCCTATTTTCAGATATATCAAGGTGAGAGGAATGGGCTGCGCTTTGTTGTTCGATAGTTAATACTTCAGATTTTAGTTCTGCAAAGGATTCCGTATTGTCCTTGAAGAGAATTTGCAGGAGTTCATGCATGAGTGAGTTCAGCAAAAGATCCTCCCTGGCTTCAGGCTTAGACTTGCATGGCGATGGCAGCTTGTTTTTCGAGCACTTAATTCCTTGACCTGTGGGCTGTGAATCCTGTTTGTTGCTTTTGGAGGAAGCCATGATGTTTGAAGATGCCAGCAATAGTAATATATTGAACAAAGCGGGGGTTTACATGCATGGTAAAGGAAAGTTTTGACGCAGGAGACGGAGCTCAATCTGTGCATGTCCATCATGCTCAGAGTCCACGTGTTCCCCAGAAATTTTACCATTAAAAAAAAATCTCTTCAAAACTCTCAGGATTTGGTCTCACATTCCCAGATTTTTTTGGCATAAAGGCAGGCCTGAGCAGTGCTGGGATATACCCTTTAGGTGGCCACAGAGTTAGTCCCAGGTGGGTGCTAGGCGTTTTGTGACAGTTGCAGACCTTCTTCCACGTGACAATGGCAGAGGAAGATCTTAGTCTTTGCAAGGGCCTCAGAGGGTGTATTTAGTTCTGTGCAGGCAGTTTGGAAGCGTGGGCACTATAAGAAGGCTCCTGTGCTAGATACTGACAGTTTTGGTTTTTGCACCGAAACTGGCCTGAAATTCGCATTTGGCCTTGTTTAGGTTTAGCTGAAAATGTTGGTGCAATTTTGGCTAAAACTTTATGCTGTGTCCCCTAGCTCTCCCTCTCCCCTGAACTGTAGAAGCCCTCTTCAACCCCCAAGACCTACTGTACGCCAGACCAAAGGGCAGTACACAGTACTGAAAGTGCTGTGTTCCCAGCCGAAATCGAAGATACTTCCTGTGAGGTGGAAGTATCGAGATGTGTGTGTAAGCATCCTTTAAGTCCAGAGAGCATAGCCAATCGTTCTCTAGAATCATGGGAAAAAGGGTGCCCAGAGAAACCATTCTGAACTTTTCTCGAACCAGAAATTTGTTCAGGCCCCTTAGGTCTACGATGGGACGCACCCCCCCTGCCTTTTTCTGCACAAGGAAGTACCTAGAATAGAATCCTAGCCCTTCTGCCCCTGGTGGAACGGGTTCAACCGCACTGGCCTTTAGACGGGCGGAGAGTTCTTCTGCAAGTACCTGCTTGTGCTGGGAGCTGTAAGAATGAGCTCCCGGTGGGCAATTTGGAGGTTTGGATTCCAGATTGAGGGTGTATCCTAACCGGACTATTTGAAGAACCCACCGGTTGGAGGTTATAAGAGGCCACATTTGGTGAAAAAATATAAACCTCCCTCCAACCGGCAAGTCGTCTGGCACGGATACTTTTATTGAGGCTATGCTTAACTGGAGCCAGTCAAAAGCCCATCCCTTGCTTTTGCTGGGGAGCAGTATAAGGGCCTTAGACGCACGCTGTTGACGAGAATGAGCACGCTGGGGCTGAGCCTGGGCAGGCTGCTGAGAAGCAGGAGTGTACCTACGCCTAGAATAGGAACAGGGAGCACTCCTCTTCCCCCCAAAAAACTCCTAGATGAGGAGGCAGTAGCAGAAGGCACCCGGTGGGAGAGAGAATCCATAGCATCATTATGCTTCTTGATCTGATCAACAAGATCCTCTACTTTTTCTCCAAAAAGGTTGTCCCCCCAGCAAGGGACATCTGCCATCCGCTGCGGGACAGAATGATCCAGGTCACAGACACGCAGCCATGAGAGTATGCGCATCACTATACCTTGAGCAGCAATCCTGGATGCCATGTCAAAAGTACCTCTGGCCAGGAACTTGCGACATGCCTTCTGCTGCCTGACCACCTGGCGAAAAGGCTCGGCCAGCTCCGTAGGGAGTGCATCAACCAAGCTGGACAGTTGACGTATCGAGTCCTGCAAGTGGACGCTCATGAAGAGCTGGTATGACTGGATCTTGGCAGCAAGCATAGCGGCCTGATACGTCTTCCTCCCAAAAGAATCAAGAGTCCTAGCTTCTCTGCCTGGGGGCGCCAAAGCATAGTCTCTAGTACTCCTGGCTCTCTTGAGGATGGAGTCCACCACCATGGAATTGTGGGGTAACTGAGACCTCATCAACCCAGGTTCACCATGGATTCAATACTGGGATGCAGCTTTTTTCAGGACCACAGGGGCCAGACAGAGGGGCTGACCAGTTTCGCGTAAGGACTTCCTTCAGTACCTTATGCAGAGGAACTGTCACAGCCTCTTTAGGTGGAGAAGAATAATCCAGGACCTTGAGCATCTCAGTCCTGGGCACATCCTCAATCTCCACAGGGAAAGGAATAGCCATAGCCATTTCGCAGACAAAAGAGAAGAAGGACAGACACTCCGGTGGAGATAGTCTCCTTTCTAGTGGAGGGGAAGGATCAGAGGGAATCCCAAAGGACTCATCAAAAGAGAAGTACCTGGGATCCTCATCTGACTCCCACGAACGCTCCTGCTCAGTGTCAGATAAAACCTGAGTTAAGGTGCTTCGACGCCGAGGAACGATGTCCTCTGTGGCGATGTCGAGAGGCCGATGCCCGGTCCAACTGTGTTGAAGCTCCCTCCACCGACGTCAAAGGGGAGTCGACCTGGGTGGCAGCTGAGGTCGATGGGACCTCACCACAGGTAAAGGGCCAGACACCGCTGAAGCAGATGGTAGAAAAGGTGCAAGCACTCCCGACACCGAAGATGACTGATGCAGCAGTCCCTCCAGAAGTTCTGGAAACAAGGCCCGGATGCGCTTGTCGAGAGCCGCCATCGGAGAAGGCTACGGGGTCGGTGGACCAGATGGTGTCAGAATCCGTGGAGGCTCGGGAGCAGGTACCGGGCTGCTAGGAGACCGACGCATCGGCACCTCCTGTATCGAGGGGGAGCAATCCTCTCGGCGTCGACGCTTCTCGGGTGCCGACTCTCTCGTCGCCCCGGAGCTCCAAATACCATGTGTTGCTGAAAGAGAACGAGGACGGTGCTTCTTCGCCTTCGCTCGACATCCATCATCGAGACTCCTCGCTACCGATGAGGAAGACGTGGAATCCTCATGCCTCCTCGGGGCCGGGTCCGCCTCACTGCTCCCACCATGAACTGGTCTCTGAGCAGCCATTACCTTTACTCCTGATGTTGATGCTCCTGTCGACGTCGATGACCTCGGTACTAATGTCGAAGGACCGGACAAAGCCCCCAAAAGCTTTTCTCATTGGGCTTCTCGAGATGCCTGGGTCAGTTTCTTCATACAAAGATACAGACTATAAGCGGCTGGGCTATGGTTGGGCCCAAGGCACTGGATACACCAGGCATGGGTATCGGTACTTGAGAGTACAACGTTTTAAGCCGCTGGGTGTCTTCAATGACATGGAAGGAAAAACAGCCTCGGCAAAATCAAATGACGCAATTGTGCCAAAAAGAGAAGGCACAAAAGGGAGTAAACCCGATCGTGCGGCCCAAAGGCCGACCTCGCCGAAACTTTAAAGGTGGCAAAAAGAAACAAGGAAACTACAGGAATTATATATATATATATATATATATATATATATATATATATATATATTAATATTGAAAAAAGAACAACAAAAATAAAGCAAAACTAAGTCGCGTAGAGAAGTTCTCTTCCTGGGCCTGAACAGAGAAAAAACTGCCGCACCTTACCGCGGAGAAAAAAAAGAACTGAAGGACACTCATGCGACGGGCGGGAAGTCGTCCGCGACTCGCACACCAGAACTCTCTGGCAAAACCTTTTATTTTGTTTGCAAAATTTCGATTCCTGGGCCGCAGACGTCAACCCACATGTGAGAACAAGCAGCCTGCATGTCCTCGGAGAATAGGATCTACCCTCCTTATCCAGTGGCTTCACAGTACATGATCTTGGGTGGTACCAGCCACACGCAGGCATAAGGCTGCATAGCCCTTTTTAGTTTAAGCACGGTGTATGTCAAATTTCTCTGCTGCTCTAGTCCCCACTCCTCCTCCCAGTGGGACTGACTCAAATCATATGTGCATGGAGAAAACATGCAGATGTGTATTTTCACGAGATCACTATAAAAAAAGGTCTACCAAGGTCATAAAAGAATATGAAGGAATTGGATGCAGTTCGCATTAAATGCTGTGCAATGACCAAAATTACAGAACAGTTGGTCCCGTATTAGGACTAACACACTGAAAGCGAATGCTACATACCTGTAGAAGGTATTCTCCGAGGACAGCAGGCTGATTGTTCTCACTGATGGGTGACGTCCACGGCAGCCCCTCCAATCGGAATCTTCACTAGCAAAAGCCTTTGCTAGCCCTCGCGCGCCGATGCGCACCGCGCATGTGCGGCCGTCTTCCCGCCCGAAACCAGCTCGTGCCGGCCAGTCTCATATGTAGCAAGACAAAGAGAAGGGAAGACACAACTCCAAAGGGGAGGCGGGCGGGTTTGTGAGAACAATCAGCCTGCTGTCCTCGGAGAATACCTTCTACAGGTATGTAGCATTCGCTTTCTCCGAGGACAAGCAGGCTGCTTGTTCTCACTGATGGGGTATCCCTAGCCCCCAGGCTCACTCAAAACAACAACCATGGTCAATTGGGCCTCGCAACGGCGAGGACATAACTGAGATTGACCTAAAAAATTTACCAACTAACTGAGAGTGCAGCCTGGAACAGAACAAACAGGGCCCTCGGGGGGTGGAGTTGGATCCTAAAGCCTAAACAGGTTCTGAAGAACTGACTGCCTGAACCGACTGTCGCGTCGGGTATCCTGCTGCAGGCAGTAATGAGATGTGAATGTGTGGACAGATGACCACGGTCGCAGCTTTGCAAATCTCTTCAATGGTAGCTGACTTCAAGTGGGCTACCGACGCTGCCATGGCTCTAACATTATGAGCCGTGACATGACCCTCAAGAGCCAGCCCAGCCTGGGCGTAAGTGAAGGAAATGCAATCTGCTAGCCAATTGGATATGGTGCGTTTCCCTACAGCCACTCCCCTCCTATTGGTATCAAAAGAAACAAACAATTGGGCGGACTGTCTGTTGGGCTGTGTCCGCTCCAGGTAGAAGGCCAATGCTCTCTTGCAGTCCAATGTGTGCAGCTGACGTTCAGCAGGGCAGGAATGAGGACGGGGAAAGAATGTTGGCAAGACAACTGACTGGTTAAGATGGAACTCCGACACAACCTTTGGCAAGAACTTAGGGTGAGTGCGGAGGACTACTCTGTTATGATGAAATTTGGTGTAAGGGGCCTGGGCTACCAGGGCCTGAAGCTCACTGACTCTACGAGCTGAAGTAACAGCCACCAAGAAAATGACCTTCCAGGTCAAGTACTTCAGATGGCAGGAATTCAGTGGCTCAAAAGGAGGCTTCATCAGCTGGGTGAGAACGACATTGAGATCCCATGACACTGTAGGAGGCTTGACAGGGGGCTTTGACAAAAGCAAACCTCTCATAAAGCGAACAACTAAAGGCTGTCCCGAGATCGGCTTACCTTCCACACGGTAATGGTATGCACTGATTGCACTAAGGTGAACCCTTACAGAGTTGGTCTTGAGACCGGACTCAGACAAGTGCAGAAGGTACTCAAGCAGGGTCTGTGTAGGACAAGAGCGAGGATCTAGGGCCTTGCTGTCACACCAGACGGCAAACCTCCTCCACAGAAAGAAGTAACTCCTCTTAGTGGAATCTTTCCTGGAAGCAAGCAAGACGCAGGAGACACCCTCTGACAGACCCGAAGAGGCAAAGTCTACGCTCTCAACATCCAGGCCGTGAGAGCCAGGGACCGGAGGTTGGGATGCAGAAGCGCCCCTTCGTCCTGCGTGATGAGGGTCGGAAAACACTCCAATCTCCACGGTTCTTTTGAGAACAACTCCAGAAGAAGAGGGAACCAGATCTGACGCGGCCAAAAAGGAGCAATCAGAATCATGGTGCCTCGGTCTTGCTTGAGTTTCAACAAAGTCTTCCCCACCAGAGGTATGGGAGGATAAGCATACAGCAGGCCCTCCCCCCAATCCAGGAGGAAGGCATCCGATGCCAGTCTGCCGTGGGCCTGAAGCCTGGAACAGAACTGAGGGACTTTGTGGTTGGCTCGAGATGCGAAGAGGTCTACCAAGGGGGTGCCCCACACCTGGAAGATCTGTCGCACTACACGGGAATTGAGCGACCACTCGTGAGGTTGCATAATCCTGCTCAACCTGTCGGCCAGACTGTTGTTTACGCCTGCCAGATATGTGGCTTGGAGCACCATGCCGTGACGGCGAGCCCAGAGCCACATGCTGACGGCTTCCTGACACAGGGGGCGAGATCCGGTGCCCCCCTGCTTGTTGACGTAGTACATGGCAACCTGGTTGTCTGTCTGAATTTGAATAATTTGGTGGGACAGTTGATCTCTGAAAGCCTTCAGAGCGTTCCAGATCGCTCGTAACTCCAGAAGATTGATCTGCAGATCGCGTTCCTGGAGGGACCAGCTTCCTTGGGTGTGAAGCCCATCGACATGAGCTCCCCATCCCAGGAGAGACGCATCCGTGGTCAGCACTTTTTGTGGCTGAGGAATATGGAAAGGACGTCCCAGAGTCAAATTGGACCAAATCGTCCACCAATACAGGGATTTGAGAAAACTCGTGGACAGGTGGATCACGTCTTCTAGATCCCCAGCAGCCTGAAACCACTGGGAAGCTAGGGTCCATTGAGCAGATCTCATGTGAAGACGGGCCATGGGAGTCACATGGACTGTGGAGGCCATGTGGCCCAGCAATCTCAACATCTGCCGAGCTGTGATCTGCTGTGACGCTCGCACCCGCGAGACGAGGGACAACAAGTTGTTGGCTCTCGCCTCTGGGAGATAGGCGCGAGCCGTCCGAGAATCCAGCAGAGCTCCTATGAATTCGAGTTTCTGCACTGGGAGAAGATGGGACTTTGGATAATTTATCACAAACCCCAGTAGCTCCAGGAGGCGAATAGTCATTTGCATGGACTGCAGGGCTCCTGCCTCGGATGTGTTCTTCACCAGCCAATCGTCGAGATATGGGAACACGTGCACCCCCAGCCTGCGAAGTGCCGCTGCTACTACAGCCAAGCACTTTGTGAACACCCTGGGCGCAGAGGCGAGCCCAAAGGGTAGCACACAGTACTGGAAGTGACGTGTTCCCAGCTGAAATCGCAGATACTGTCTGTGAGCTGGCAGTATCGGGATGTGTGTGTAGGCATCCTTTAAGTCCAGAGAGCATAGCCAATCGTTTTCCTGAATCATGGGAAGAAGGGTGCCCAGGGAAAGCATCCTGAACTTTTCTTTGACCAGATATTTGTTCAGGGCCCTTAGGTCTAGGATGGGACGCATCCCCCCCGTTTTCTTTTCCACAAGGAAGTACCTGGAATAGAATCCCAGCCCTTCTTGCCCGGATGGCACGAGCTCAACCGCATTGGCGCTGAGAAGGGCGGAGAGTTCCTCTGCAAGTACCTGCTTGTGCTGGAAGCTGTAAGACTGAGCTCCCGGTGGACAATTTGGAGGTTCTGAGGCCAAATTGAGGGTGTATCCCTGCTGGACTATTTGGAGAACCCACTGATCGGAGGTTATGAGAGGCCACCTTTGGTGAAAAGCTTTCAACCTCCCTCCGACTGGCAGGTCACCCGGCACTGACACTTGGATGTCGGCTATGCTCTGCTGGAGCCAGTCAAAAGCTCGCCCCTTGCTTTTGCTGGGGAGCCGAGGGGCCTTGCTGAGGCGCACGCTGCTGACGAGAGCGAGCGCGCTGGGGCTTAGCCTGGGCCGCAGGCTGTCGAGAAGGAGGATTGTACCTACGCTTGCCAGAAGAGTAGGGAACAGTCTTCCTTCCCCCAAAAAATCTTCTACCTGTAGAGATAGAGGCTGAAGGCTGCCGGCGGGAGAACTTGTCGAATGCGGTGTCCCGCTGGTGGAGCTGCTCTACCACCTGTTCGACTTTCTCTCCAAAAATATTATCCGCACGGCAAGGTAAGTCCGCAATCCGCTGCTGGATTCTATTCTCCAGGTCGGAGGCACGCAGCCATGAGAGCCTGCGCATCACCACACCTTGAGCAGCGGCCCTGGACGCAACATCAAAGGTGTCATACACCCCTCTGGCCAGGAATTTTCTGCACGCCTTCAGCTGCCTGACCACCTCCTGAAATGGCTTGGCTTGCTCAGGGGGGAGCGCATCCACCAAGCCCGCCAACTGCCGCACATTGTTCCGCATGTGTATGCTCGTGTAGAGCTGGTAAGACTGAATTTTGGCCACGAGCATAGAAGAATGGTAGGCCTTCCTCCCAAAGGAGTCCAAGGTTCTAGAGTCCTTGCCCGGGGGCGCCGAAGCATGCTCCCTAGAACTCTTGGCCTTCTTTAGGGCCAAATCCACAACTCCAGAGTCGTGAGTCAACTGAGTGCGCATCAGCTCTGGGTCCCCATGGATCCGGTACTGGGACTCGATCTTCTTGGGAATGTGGGGGTTAGTTAAAGGCTTGGTCCAGTTCGCCAGCAATATCTTTTTTAGGACATGGTGCATGGGTACAGTGGACGCTTCCTTAGGTGGAGAAGGGTAGTCCAGGAGCTCAAACATTTCAGCCCTGGGCTCGTCCTCCACAACCACCGGGAAGGGGATGGCCGTAGACATCTCCCGGACAAAGGAAGCAAAAGACAGACTCTCGGGAGGAGAAAGCTGTCTCTTAGGAGAGGGAGTGGGATCGGAAGGAAGACCTTCAGACTCCTCGTCAGAGAAATATCTGGGGTCTTCTTCCTCTTCCCACGAGGCCTCACCCTAGGTGTCAGACACAAGTTCACGGACCTGTGTCTGCAACCTCGCCCGACTCGACTCTGTGGAGCCACGTCCACGATGGGGGCGTCGAGAGGTAGACTCCCTGGCCCGCATCGGCTAAGCTCCCTCCGCCGACGTAGTCGGGGAGCCTTCCTGGGAGGCGGCGGCAGCCGGTACCGCACGCGGCACCGACGCCGGAGACCTCACCTCGGGCAATGGGCCAGCCGGCGCCACGCTCGACGGTACCGGTGGCGCAAGCACCGCCGGTACCGGAGGGTTAGGGCGCAACAGCTCTCCCAGAATCTCTGGGAGAACGGCCCGGAGGCTCTCGTTCAGAGCGGCTGCAGAGAAAGGCATGGAGGTCGATGCAGGCGTCGACGTCAGAACCTGTTCCGGGCGTGGAGGCTGTTCCGGGCTGTCCAGAGTGGAGCGCATCGACACCTCCTGAACAGAGGGTGAGCGGTCCTCTCGGTGCCGATGCCTGCTGGGTGCCGACTCCCTCGGCGACCCAGAGCTCTCGGTGCCGACACGGGAAGGGGACCGATGACGATGCTTCTTCGACTTCTTGGAACGAAGCATGTCACCGGAGCTTCCCGGCACAGACGAGGAGGACGTAGAATCCAGCCGTCGCTTCCTCGGGGCCGAGACCGAAGAAGGTCGGTCTCGGGGGGGCTGTACCGCAGGAGCCCTCAGGGTAGGGGGAGACCCACCCGAAGGCTCACCGCCACCAGCAGGGGAATGGACAGCCCTCACCTGCACTCCAGACGAAGCACCACCGTCCGACGACATCAGCAGACGAGGTCCCGGTACCACCGACGTCGATACAGTCGTCCGATGTCTCAGCGCCGATGCAGAGGGCTGATGCCTCGATGCACTGGCAGCCGAGGATGAAGGTCTGGACGCTGAAGACGTCGATGCACTCGATACCCCCGGTGCCGATGCCGACGAAGAGCCCGAGAACAAAATGTTCCACTGGGCTAACCTCGCTACCTGAGTCCGCTTTTGTAAAAGGGAACACAGACTACAGGCCTGAGGGCGGTGCCCAGCCCCCAGACACTGAAGACACGACGCGTGCCTGTCAGTGAGCGAGATTACCCGGGCGCACTGGGTGCACTTCTTGAAGCCGCTGGAAGGCTTCGATGTCATGGGCGGAAAAATCACGCCGGCGAGATCAAAAGTCGAAATGGCGAAATTTGGCACCAGAAAAATAGCAAGAAGGAAATTTCGACCGGGGCCTAATTAAGGCCTACCCCGACGACGAAAGAAAACTTACCGGGGCGAAAAAAAAAACTCGAAGTACAGGAAGGGAAAAACCAAAAGAGGTCTTTCCGAAACAATTTTCAAAGTTTCTCACGGAAACGAGTCGAAAACGACGCGCGAGGTCGACTTTTCGGGGCACGAACGGCAAAACACAACCGTACCGAGCGCGGAGAAAAGAAGACTGGCCGGCACGAGCCAGTTTCGGGCGGGAAGACGGCCGCGCATGCGCGGTGCGCATCGGCGCGCGAGGGTTAGCAAAGGCTTTTGCTAGTGAAGATTCCGATTGGAGGGGCTGCCGTGGACGTCACCCATCAGTGAGAACAAGCAGCCTGCTTGTCCTCGGAGAATTATGAATACATTCAATTACTTTCTGTTTATTGCAATTTTGAATGCACGGCTCTTCCTTGTGGAGGAGTAGTGGAGTGGAGTAGCCTAGTGGAGGAGTGACCTAGTGGTTAGTGCAGTGGACTTTGATCCTGAGGAACTGAGTTCGATTCCCACTGCAGCTCCTTGTTACTCTGGGCAAGTCACTTAACCCTCCATTGCCCATGGTACAAAATAAGTACCTTAATATATGTAAACCGTTTTGAATGTAGTTGCAAAACCCTCAGAAAGGCGGTATATCAAGTCCCATTTCCCTTTCCATCATGTGACTATGTTAGTATAATTCCAGACAGCTAAAATCAATTCACAAGATACTCAAAAATAAATACCACCAAAAAAACCTTTTTACTACTAATACTCCTTATTTCTACAGAGCTATTAGATGTAGCTCTACAGAGCTATTAGATGTAGCTCTGAGGCCATACACGATATATGCAGGTATATTCTCTATCCCTAATGGACTTACAATCTAGGTTTTGTACTAAGAAATTAAATTTAGGACAAAGATAATACTCCCTGAAGAACCCTTATACTGTAGCTCAGACTCCACCCAATTTAATTTGTTGCCCTTTCTCCTACCCAAGTGGATCTGTTTAAGGAGTGCTTGATGTTTTTGATATCCATTACCAATAAATATCTCACTAACATTGCTGTAATACTTTGACAGCACTGAAAAACAAATGAAACAAAACCTAAAACAAAATGAAATGGACGTACGCACCTGGAAATCCTCCAAACTGAGCTCCATCTGCCTGTCGTCTAGCTTCTTCTTCCTAAAAGAAATCAAGATAAAGAGTAATTTATTCACCTCCAATTGATGTTTTCTGAAGAGAGAATCTTAATACGATTATGGCAGGAAAGAGCTTTTCCTAAGTATCTTTCATTGCAGCTATGAAGGCAGCATCATTGTGAGTATCAACCTCGAACAAACTCGTATACATGTGATCTTCAAATGACAAGACTTTCCTGAACAGGAAAGCACCTTGCTCTAACCCACACTGAGCCCATAAGTATTACAGAGTCTGCCCACCAGATAATTTCATGAAGCTTAGGAGCTTTTCCAATTAAAAAAAAAAAAAAAACCTGGCCATTTGATCCTTTCAGCTGGATCTTAAAAGCTATAAGTGCCATGTGTTTGTCGCTGCCAGAATTCTTGTCCTTTGCTGTGGGAAATCTCTTGCCTGCAAGGAACTCTCCTAATGCTTTCCTTTCATGTCTAAACTGCTCCTCAGTTGTGTTGCTCCTGTATCCCAACTAGCCTGTTTCAATATCAAATCTGCTAAATTCAACAGAACATAGATTAGGCCAAAAGAACTGAAATGCAAAAACAAATGCACTGATTATTTTATTTATGACATTTATATCCCACATTATCTCAAACAGAATTCAAGTTCAATGTGGCTCACAAAGTAACAAATGTAGAACTGACAAACCGTTCTGATTACATCTAACAAGTAGATAAAAGGTGGGCTTTAAGTTTGAACTTGAAAACGGCCAAAGACGGGGCTAGACGTACAGGCTCGGGTAGTCTGTTCCAGGAGTGAGGTGCAGCAAGATAAAAGGAACGGAGTCTGGAATCAGCAGTAGAGGAGAAGGAGACAGATAAGAGAGATTTATCTACAGAACGGAGTACCCGAGGGGGGGCGTAGGGAGAGACAAGAGTGGAGAGGTATTGGGGAGCAGCAAAGTGAATGCACTTATAGGTCAATAAGAGAAGTTTGAATTGAATGCGGAAACGGATAGGGAGCCAGTGAAGTGACTTAAGGAGAGCGCTAATGTGAGCATAGTGACTTTGGTGGAAAATGAGTCGCGCAGCACAGTTTTGGACTGATTGAAGAGGAGAGAGATGGCTAAGAGGGAGGCCAGTGAGAAGCAGGTTACAATAATCAAGACGAGAGGTGATAAGAGTGTGGATAAGGGTTCTGGTAGAGTGCTCAGAGATGAAGGGACGGCTTTTGCGGATGTTATACAGAAAGAAACGACAGGTTTTGGCAATCTGCTGAATGTGAGCAGAGAAGGAGAGAGAGGAGTCAAAGATGACCCCAAGGTTACGAGCTGATGAGACAGGAAGAATGATAGTGTTATCTACAGAAAGGGGGGGAGAGGAGAGGTAGGTTTAGGGGGAAAGATAAGAAGCTCGGTTTTGACCATGTTAAGTTTCAGATGACGTTGAGACATCCAGGCAGCGATATCAGATAGGCAGGCTGAAACATTGGTCTGGATGCTGGTTGAGATTTTGGGGGTAGAAAGGTAGATTTGGGAGTCATCAGCATAGAGATGGTTATTGAAAGCCATGGGATGATATCAGAGAGCCAAGGGAAGAAGTGTAGATCGAGAACAGGAGAGGACCAAGAACAGAACCCTGAGGCACACTGACTGGTAGAGGGATAGAAGTGGAAGAGGATCACCAGAGTGTACACTAAAGGTGCGAAGCTAGAGGTAGGAGGAGAACCAGGAAAGAACAGAGCCCTGGAATCCAAATGAAGACAGCGTATCAAGGAGTAGGTTGTGATCAACAGTGTCAAAAGCGGCGGATAGATCGAGAAGGATGAGGATAGAATAGAGACCTTTGGAATTGGTCAGGGACAGGTCGTTGGAAACTTAAGTGCAGTTTCAGTTGAATGAAGAGGGCGAAAGCCAGATTGGAGTGGGTCAAGAACAGCTTTGAGATGAGAGAAAGTCAAGGCAGCGGCGGTGAACAGCGCGCGTTCAAGTAATTTGGAAAGGAAGGGGAGGAGGGAGATGGGTTGATAGTTGGAAGGACAGGTAGGGTCAAGTGAAGGCTTCTTCAGGAGCGGTGTGACCACAGCATGTTTGAAGGCATCAGGAACGGTCGCAGTGGAGAGAGAGATTGAGGATATGACAGATAAAAGGGGTGAGAGTAGGAGAGATGGTGTTAAGAAGGTGGGTAGGAATGGGATCAGAGGAACAGATAGTTCATTTTGAGGAGGAGGAGAGATGTGATGTTTCTTCATTAGTGACTTCAGGAAAGGAGGAAAAGAACGGAGGGGTTGAGGAAATAGGAGAATGGACAAGGGGAGGGACAAGGGGAGGGACAGGTGGGGTGGTTTGGTAGAGAATTCGAGGATTTTCTTCTGAACCTTGTTGTGGAAGAACTCAGCTAGGGTCTGGGGAGATAGTGAGGGGGGACTTGGGGGTGGAGGCACCTTGAGGAGAGAGTTTAGTGTGGCGAAGAGAAGTCGAGGGTTTGAGCAGAGAGAATCAGTCAGCTGGAGGTAGTAGTCCTGTTTGGCAAGCAAGAGCGCAGATTGGAAGGAGGTCAACATGAACTTGAATTGTGTGAAGTCAGCAAGGGACGAGATTTCAGCTAGAGGCGTTCGGCGGAACAGGTACAGGAACGTAGGTAGCGGATTTTAGGGGTCAGCCAGGGCTGGGGTTTGGTACGTCTTATAGGACGGGGCATGAGAGGCGCAAGAGTGTCTAAGGCAGAGGATAGAATAGTATTGTAGGAAGAGCCGGCATCATTGACAGATTTGGATGGTGCAGTGGTAGAGAAGAGGTTTGAGACATTGGAGGATAGGGTAGTAGGGTCAATGGCCTGGAAGTTCCTAGATAAATTGGTTAAGATTGGACGGGAAGAAGTTTAAGTGTGATGGTTATTAGATGATGGTCAGAGAGGGGAGGATCTGAGGTAAAGGAATTGGAGGGAGAGCAGTTATAGAAGATAAGATCAAGATAGTGACCATTTTGGTGGGTAGGGGAAGTGGAGCATAGTTGAAGATTGAAGGAGGATGTTAAGGTGAGGAACTGGGATACGGAAGAGTTGGGGGGATCATCAGCATGAATGTTAAAGTCGCCAAGGATGAGGGAGGGGGAGGAAGGATCATGAAAGAAGGAAAGCCAAGTGTCAAAGTCGCTGAGAAAGGATGAAAGGGATTTATTAGGGGGATGATAAATAACTGCAATTCGAAGAGGCAGAGGAGTGAATAGGCGGACAGAGTGGACTTCAAAGGAAGAAAAACAGAGAGACTGAGGTGGTAGAAGAGATTGACATTTGGAAGAGGGTGAGAGTAATAGACCAACACCACCACCGCGGCCAATAGGGCGAGAAGTATGGGAGAAGAGATAACCACCATGGCAGAGGGCTGCGACTGAAGCAGAGTCATCAGGGCAGAGCCAAGTTTCAGTTATTGCGAGCAGAAGGAGGCTACGAGTGATAAAAAGGTTGTGGATAAAGGAAAGTTTGTTGCAGATGGAGCGGGCATTCCATAGGGCGCATGAGAAGGGCAAAGAAGAGGGGGGAAGGAGAGGAATAGAGATGAGACTGGAGAGGTCACGGTGTGACCTGCACAAATAGGATGAGGATTGGTGGGGGGGACCAGGATTGGGATTGATATCTCCAACACAGAGAAGAAGAAGGAGTAAGAGAGTACGGAGGAGAGTAGGAGAAGAGTGGCGATGAAGGCGACAAAGGTGAGATGAGTTCAGATAGCATGGGGAAGGTACAATGGAAGGGATGAAGTGTTGAAGGCAGAAAGAAAGGAGGGAGGAAGAGGACAAGAGAGATGATGAGGTAATAAAATGAACGAAAAGGCCATGTATGACTGTAGTGCATAGTGGTTTCGGGAAGTACGAAAAGGACCAGTAAAGGAGAGGAAAAGAAGCAAGCAACCAAGGATAATGTTGAACAATTGCAGGTCTTGTGAGCAGGAGGCACCATCAAGGATTTGTGTTGTTATTTTTGAAGGACTGACTTGAGCACATTTGGGGGGGGGGGGGGAGGGGGGGAATAGATCAAGTCAGTTAGATTTGAAATGTAGAATTCCACAGGGGTTGGACCTCTTGTTCTTCGATCTGCATTTTAGTTTTATAATCCCAATTATTAAACAGTTACTCTTACAACAGAATGCAGATGTTCGGAATTAGGATGACATTAACTAACTTATAATTTCTATGGAAGATCTGGGATCTGCCATCTGTTTTGCATTCATCGATAAAACAGATTACCTTTTTGAACAAATACACAAGCTTCATTTAATCCAGAATACTGTGGCCATATTTCTGGATGAAAAGTTACTGTTGTTCATATTTTTCAGGTTCTAGATTGGCTGCTGTCTGAACAAAGGTCTCAGTTAAAGCCATTATCAACCAAGTCAATTGTGTTTTCAGGAGAGCCACAATACATATACACACGAGATTTGTATATAAGGGAGGTGGGGTAAACAAACCTGTGTCATGCATATTCATTGTAGCTACCCTGAAGACCCACCTGGTAAGTTGTGTATCCTAAGGACTCGATTGAGAATTCCTGGTTTAAAGAGTCTTATAAAGAGTGAAACATAAGACTTTTTAAACCTGGAATTCTCAATCCAGTACAAATTATATGTAAGAGCACTGTTTCTCACAGCAGAGAGTAAGCAAGCCAGATCTCCAGTCTATTAGATTGTTCTTCCATTAGACAAACTTCTTTCAGTATTCACCTCTAAAATGTGGAATATACTACCAGAGATGATATGACAGGGATGCTTCCTCTCAATTAAGAAAAAGGTGAAGACATGGCTTTCAAACAGGTCTTTTACTTTTTAATGCTAGCTGGGAGAAATCAAATTGGTAGGTCCCACATGGTCAAAAGAGGCATATGACTACTGAACATTGTGAGGCTTGGGAAGGGAGCAGAATAACTGGATTTGTATGAGCTGGGTTGGCCGACTTGTCATAAGAAAAGTGTAGCCATGCTGGGTCAGACCAATGGTCCATCTAGCCCAGTATCCTATTTTCCAAAGAGTGGCCGAGCCAGGTCACAAGTATGGCAACACTCCATACTACAAATCTCAGGGCAAGCAGTTGCTTCCCTTGTCTTTCTCAAGCAGACTATGGACTTTTCCTCCAGGAATTTGTCCAATCCTTTTTTAAACCCAGATATACCAACTGCTGTTACCATATCCTCCGGCAAAGAGTTTGAGAGCTTAACTATTTGTTGAGTGAAAAAATATTTCCTCCTATTTTTTTTAAAGTATTTCCATGTAACTTCCTCGAGTGTCCCCTAGTCTTTGTACCTTTGCAGCGAGTTAAAAAAAATCGATTTACTTCTACTCGTTCTACACCACTCAGGATTTTGTACACCTCAATCATATCTCCCTTCGTCTCTTTTCCAAGCTGAAGAGCCCCAACCTCTTTATCCTTTCCTTATACGAGAGGAGTTCCATCCCTTTTATCATTTTGGTCGCTCTTCTTTGAACCTTTTCTAATTCCGCTATATCTTTTTTTGAGATACGACGACCAGAATTGAAAACAATACTCAAGGTACGGATGCACCACGGAGCGATACAAAGGCATTTTGCTTTTAGTCTGTAATGAGGATATTGGTTAAAGGGTAGAGTGAAAGTTTATTTTATGCCATAAATGTGAAGCACTAAGTGAGCAGTCACATGAAAATAAATGGTATGTTTTGTGTAAAAACAAAAACAAACCCTCTGAGCTTTTTCATGTTCCTCTCGAGCCTTTTTCATTCTTTCCATCCGATCCTGTATCTCCTTCTCTTCTCGTTTTCGTTCATACTTTCTCCGATGCTCAGCAATCTTCTGGGCCTGAGGATGAGAAAGGAAACAAGTAAGGAAAGGAACAACGGAAAGAGAAATTGTTTAATACAGTATGTAAACCACTTTGGCTGTACCACAGATAGGCACTATATCAAATCCATAATCCCCTTTTCCTGTTAAGTCATTTTTTAACACATTGGGCATGATACTCAAAGAGATTTAAATGGCCAGGAGAGGCTCCACAGGACAACTAGGCTAATTTAGCTGGCGAGACGGTCAGCATAAAAAAAAAAAAAAAAAAAAAAACGACTTCTGTTGGCTGAATATTGACCAATTAGGTTCTACTGCCTTTTTTTTTTTAATCACTGGGTCATCTAACCAAATTTATGTCCTAGGTGACAATCACAGCCAACAAGAAGGGAATTAAAATGCATCCATTCTGCAGCACCTCATTACCTCTCCACTCTCATCTCTCCCTGCATTCCTCCCCGTGAACTCTGCTCACTGGACAAATCTCTCTTGTCATCCCTCTTCTCCTCCACTGCTAACTCCAGGCTTCGTTCCTTTTCCCTCGCGGCACCTTATGCCTGGAATAGACTTCCTGAGCCTATACGTCTAGCTCCATCTCTACCTGTTTTCAAGTCTATGCTGAAAACCCACCTTATCATCACTGCTTTTGGCTCCTAACCACTACTCAATTACCTCCCCTTGTTCCTTCTCACCCAGTACTTCCCTCGCCCTTAATTGTTTTGTTTGTCTGTATATGTTTTAGATTGTAAGCTCTATTGAGCAGGGACTGTCTCTCTGTGTCAGGTGTTCAGCGCTGCGTGCGTCTGGTAGCACTATACAAATGTTAATAATAATAATAGTAAAATAAAAAGCAAAAAATAAAGTCTAGTCAAATTAAAAAGTCACCAAAACACTGGCATTATGAGCTGAACTTTTTCTGCTGGTGTGCCTAACCTTTGTTGGCTTTCCTATGACTGTTTCAAAGTCCAGAAGGTTAATTTTTTGTGTCTTTTTGCTTATATAAAAAAAAAAAAACCTCAAAGATGATTAAATTGGTCATTCCAGGAATAAAGAGGTCATTTTTCAAAAGCAGTGGTTGGCAAGATATTTTTTTAACCCTAGCTTCAGCATTTAAAAATTCTCTCTCTCTCTCCTCCAAGGAAGGAGGGTAGATGAGTGGGGTTGCACTTCTCTGCAGTCTACAGAAAAACTCCATTACAGGTTTTGCTTTCTTTGCAGACAAGCAGGGAAAATGTTGGCACGCTAGATGGTTAGTCCCAAGCAGAGGGTCACAGTAATCACTCCTGAAAGATCTCTCCTTTCATCTTCATATCTCACAGGTAATGTCATCTTGTTTCTTTACACTTAAAATTAAATTGTTTCACACTTCATTGGAGCTTGTATTGTTTCACACACTACTTTTGGCCCTAGTCATCACTAAGTTCATCTTCTTCTCACTGGACTTCCAAATACCAAGGTGTACAGACTACTACTACTACTTATCATTTCTATAGCGCTACTAGACGTATGCAGCGCTGTACACTTGAACACGAAGAGACAGTCCCTGCTTGACAGAGCTTACAATCTAATTAGGACAGACAAACAGGACAAACAAGAGATAAGGGAATATTAAACTGAGGATGATAAAATAAGGGTTCTGAACAAGTGAACAAGGGTTAGGAGTTAAAAGCAGCATCAAAAAGGTGGGCTTTTAGCTTAGATTTGAAGACAGTCAGAGATGGAGCTTGACGTACTGGCTCAGGAAGTCTATTCTAGGCATATGGTGCAGCAAGATAAAAGGAACAGAGTCTGGAGTTAGCAGTGGAGGAGAAGGGTGCAGATACGAGAGATTTACCCAGTGAACAGAGTTCCCTGGGAGGAATGTAGGGAGAGATGAGAGTGGAGAGGTACTGAGGAGCTGCAGATTGAATGCACTTATAGGTCAATAAGAGGAGTTTGCGGATAGGAAGCCAGTGAAGTGACTTGAGGAGAGGGCTAATATGAACATAACGACCCTGGCGGAATATTAGTCATGCAGCAGAATTTTGAACAGATTGAAGGAGAGAGATGGCTAAGTGGGAGACCTGTGAGAAGCAAGTTGCAATAGTCTAAGCGAGATGTAATAAGAGTGTGGATGAGGGTTCTGGTAGTGTGCTCAGAAAGGAAAGGGCGAATTTTGCTGATATTATAGAGAAAGAAACGACAGGTTTTAGCAGTCTGTTGAATATGTGCAGAGAAGGAGAGGGAGGAGTCGAAGATGACCCCAAGGTTACGAGCTGATGAGATAGGAAGGATGAGAGTGTTATCCACAGAAATAGAGAATGAGGGAGGAGGAGAGGTTGGTTTAGGGGGAAAGATAAGCAGCTCAGTCTTGGTCATGTTTAGTTTCAGATGGTGCTGAGACATCCAGGCAACAATGTCAGACAGGCAGGCTGATACTTTGGACTGGATTTCAGCTGAGATTTCTGGTGTGGAGAGGTAGATCTGGGAGTCTTCAGCGTAAAGATGATACTGAAAACCATGGGATGAGATCAGAGTACCAAGGGAAGAAGTATAGATGGAGAAGAGAAGAGGTCCCAGGACAGATCCCTGAGGTACACCAACTGACAGTGGGATAGAAGTAGAAGAGGATCCACTAGAGTATACACTAAAGGTACGCTGGGAGAGATAAGAAGAAAACCAGGAAAGAACAGAGCCCTGAAATCCAAGTGAGGACAGTGTATCAAGGAGTAGGCTGTGATCAAGTGTCAAAAGCAGCAGATAGATCGAGAAGGATGAGGATAGAATAGAGACCTTTGGATCTGGGTAGGAACAGATCATTGGAGACTTTAGCAAGCGTTGTTTCAGTTGAATGAAGGGGGCGAAAGCCAGATTGAAGTGGATCAAGAATAGCTTGAGATGAAAGAAAGTCAAGGCAACGGCGGTGAACAGCACACGTTCAAGTATCTTGGATAGGAAAGGGAGGAGGGAGATGGGGCGATAGTTGGAAGAAGCACAGGTAGGGTCCAATGAAGGTTTTTTTAAGGAGTGGTGTGACTACGGCATGTTTGAAGGCATCACGAACAGTCGCAGTGGACAGTGAAAGATTGAGGATATGACAGATAAAAGGGAGGAGAGATAGTGTTAAGTAGATGGGTGGGAATAGGATCAGAGGAACAGGTAGTTAGTTTCGAGGAGGAAAGAAGATGGTAAAATTATGTATCATACCTGATAATTTTCTTTCCATTAATCATAGCAGATCAATCCATAGACTGGTGGGTTGTGTCCATCTACCAGCAGGTGGAGATAAAGAGCAATCTTTTGCCTCTCTATATGTGGTCATGTGCTACCAGGAAATCCTCAGTATAGTCGATATCAAAGCTCCATCCTCAGGAATCACCAAACAGAGAATTACACCCACAAAGGGACACTCCGCCACCCAACCACTGCCGAAGCGGGGGGGGGGGGGGGGGGGCCACCCACACCCTCCGACGCGGAGGGAACTGGCATGTCCTGCAACCGCGGGAGGAGCTGGCTTAACCCATCACCGCCAAAGCGAGAGGGAAACAAAGCTACCCTACTACCGCACGAAGCAGGAGGGAGCACTGGCATAATTTAGTTATGAATCCAACCACCATCGAAACGGGGGGAAAGAAGCAGCAGCTCACTGTAACACAAAGTCTTCCCAACTCCAGGGAAATCCAAGTGGAAGAACTTGAACTCGAAGTCCTCGTGAACAGGAACTGAAGTCTAAACTTGAACCTGAAATATAACTGAACTAGAACAAACAGTACAGATATCTGGGAGGGACTATGGATTGATCTGCTATGATTAATGGAAAGAAAATTATCAGGTATGATACATAATTTTACCTTCCATATCATCAAGCATATCAATCCATAGACTGGTGGGATGTACCCAAACAGTACTCACCCAGGGCGGGACATGGAAATCCCAGAACACAACACTGAAGCTCCAAACTGGGCCTCGGCCCGTGCTGCCACGCCCAAGTGATAATGCCATGAAAAGGTATGAGCCCACACCCAAGTCGCCAATCTGCAAATCGCAAATCTCCTCCAAGGAAACGGACCTGGACTCTGCCATCGAAGCCGCCTGTGCTCTAGTAGAATGAGCCTTCAGCTGGATAGGCGGCACCTTCCCTGCGGCCACATAAGCCGCCGCAATCGTTTCCTTGACCCAATGTGCCACGGTAGGTTTAGATGCCTGCAGACCTGTACGGGGGCCCGCGAACAGCACGAACAGGTGATCCGACTTCCGGAAATCGTTGGTCACTTCTAAGTATCTGATAACTCGTCTAACATCCAGGCATCTGAGAGAACGATACTCCTTTGGATAATCCTCCCTAAGGAAGGAGGGTGGACAAAGCTGCTGATTCACATGGAAGCGAGAAACAATCTTGGGCAGGAAGGAAGGCACTGGGCGAATAGACACTCCTGCCTCCGTGAACCGCAGGAACGGCTCTCTACACGAGAGCGCCTGGAGCTCGGAAACCCTCCTGGCTGAAGCGACTGCCACCAAAAAGCCCGCTTTCAACATCAGGTCCTTCAGAGACAGCCGATCCCAGTGAGCAGCTGCAAGTAAAATCTTTTCTGCTTCAAGATTGTTATGTTTTGTTTTTAACAGAGCCAGCGGGAGGGGGGAGAAAAGGAGGGACCTGGCACCACCAGGTTTGCACTTGCTCATGAAGAGCCCTCAACCCCAGGTACTCAACAAAGCCTAATAGGCATGGAGACCAAGCCAGAGCTGCTGCGTGTGACTACGCACCTGCTAGATAGAGAGAATACTGAGGATTTCCTGGTAGCACATGACCACATATAGAGAGGCAAAAGATTGCTCTCTATCTCCACCTGCTGGTAGATGGACACAACCCACCAGTCTATGGATTGATCTGCTTGATGATATGGAAGTGTAGTTTCCTCTTCAGTGACTTCAGAAAAGGAAGAAAAGGAGGCAGGGGTTGGAGGGTTGAGAGAATGGACTAAGGGAAGGAGAGGTGGAGGTGACCTGGTTGAGAATTCAAGTTTAATCTTGTGAACCTTATCATGAAAGAACTCAGCCAGAGTCTGGGGAGAAAGTGAAGGGGGGGGGGGGGGGGGGGTTGGAGGTGAAGGCACTTTGAGGAGAGAGTTCAGTGTGGCAAAGAGACGACGAGGGTTTGAGCCAAGAGAATTAGTCAACTGGATGTAATAGTCCTGTTTGGCAAGTAAAAGAGCAGACTGGAAGGAGGTCAGCAAGAATTTGAAATGTATGAAGTCAGCATGGGCACGGGATTTCAGCCAAAGGCGTTCGGCAGAGCGGGCACAGGAACGTAGGTAGTGGATTCTAGAGGTCAGCCAAGGTTGGGGTTTGGTACGTTTTACAGAACGGGGAATGAGAGGAACGAGAGTATCCAGAGCAGAGGAGAGAATAGTATTATAGGAAGAGACAACCTCATTAACGGATAACATAGTGGTAGAGAAGAGCTTTGAAACATTGGAGGACAGAGTAGAAGGGTCAATAGCCTGAAGATTCCTAAGTGTATTGGTTAAGATTGGACGGGACTGGGGAGGAGGGTGTTTAAGTGTGAAAGTTATCAGACAAGAACTTGTAGTTATAATAGCTGAATTCTGAACTTGATGGCCACAAGATGTTTGATCACATAACTTCTCTTCTTAGGAGAGCACAGGCTCCCCTCTGCATATAGAATACCCTTTAAAAATCTATCATTAAGTCAGAAGATTCAGTTCTTAGGTTCTCCAGCATTCTTTAGCTAACCATCTCATTCCACTGTCCCATTAGAATTCTTTGTTCTTTCCAGAAAAATTATCCCATCCTTTCGCCATCTTTATACTATCCAAAACTCTTGTTTTAGTGTGTCTCAGCACCTTTTTCTCTGGAACCTCCTCTTCCCCACACCTTATTTACAGAGCTCCTTCACCAAATTTAAAGCCTTGCTTAAAGCTTACAATTGTTTCCTCCACCAATTTTCATTTCCTTACAGAATGGCCTTCATTTCCCAATTGAGATATCTTACTTCCCCCTTGTTCTAGCTTTTCCCCATCATTCCTTCTCAGAATATGCTGTTATTTTTAGCTCTGCCTAGTGCCCCATTGTTTTACTGTTTTGTTTACGCTGTTTCATATTGTCTACTTGATTCCCTTATTTTATCATGATATTTTAAATTGCTTAGACTTATTATATAGGTGGTATATCAAATAAAATGACTTTTGAACCTTCCACAGGAAGACTGGAGGCACTAAGATGTCTAGTGGGCTGAGAGTATATGAGTTAGTGGGAGAGCTGTGTGCGAGGGTGCTTGTGTGGGAACTAAGTTAGTGTCAGCAGGATGGGGAATCTTTGAGATAGGAGATTGTAAAGGCAATGAGGGGTTACAGCACTGGAATGAAATCCGGGGGGGGGGGGGGGGGGGGGGGGTTGGGAGAGAGCCCTAATGACCACAAGGCAAAGAGGGAATATGTGAGATTGTGGGGGAGTGATGGAGCAACAGAGAAGCAGGGGGAGGGATGTGTAAATGCAAATCAGAGAGGGGTTTCTAGGTTGGGGAATCTCTGCCCATCATGGGTTAAGCCAATTGCTCTGAAGTGGGACATGGATGATAAAGAGTTTGAAGTGTGTAACATGGAAAGATATACAAGCTGCAATCTCCAGTTAAGCCTAACAAAATCCTAAGAGCATTATGCAACCAGAGAGCTGATATAGCTAACTTACAGGAGACTCACATGGATGCTACAGAATATGCTAAGCTGAGCAGGTGGGTGGGTTATGTGTTTGGCACCTCATCCGGGTGTAAGGAAGCACGCGTGGATTAATTTCTTTTGCAAATGGACAGCTTTCAAACTGGGGAGGCAAGTGAGATTCCCATAGGCAAATTCATTATCCTTTATGGGAAGTTGTGTAAGGGGAAAATAAAATCCTGTGTAATGCATATACAGATATGCCTGACTGAAATTTTATTTTGGAATGACCTCATGCATCATTTAGAATCCCTCGATATACATCACATGATACTGGGGACTGAATTGTGTCCTAAACCTACTGATAGATAAATCATCTCCTGGGAAGGAAAGCCTCTCTAAATCTACCTGCTTCAAAGCCTCTGTGAAAGATGTATGGGAGGATACGCATACAGAAAGCCTGACCCCCAATGTAGGAGAAAGGCATCTGAGGCTAGCCTGTCGGGGGCCTGAAGTCTGGAACAGAACTGAGGGACCTTGTGATTGATCCGAGTGGCAAAGAGATCCACCGAGGGGGTGCCCCACACTCGGAAGATCTTGTGGACAACTGCCCTGTTGAGAGACCACTCGTGAGGTTGCATTATCCTGCTCAACCTGTCGGCCACACTGTTTACGCCTGCCAGATAGGTGGCCTGGAGAAACATGCCGTGACGGTGAGCCCAAAGCCACATCTGAGCAGCTTCCCGACACAGGGGGCGAGATCTAGTGCCCCCTGCTTGTTGACATAGTACATGGCAACCTGGTTGTCTGTCTGAATTTGGATAATTTGATTGGACAGCTGAGGCGACCACAAAGGGCAGTACACAATACTGAAAGTGCTGTGTTCCCAGACAGAATCGAAGATACTGCCTGTGAGCTGGCAGTATCGGGATGTGTGTATAAGCATCCTTTAAGTCCAGGGAGCATAGCCAGTCGTTTTTCTGAATCATGGGAAGAAGGGTGCCAGGGAAAGCATCCTGAACTTTTCTCGAATCAGATATATGTTCAGGGCCCTTAGGTCTAGGATGGGACGCATCTCCCCTGTTTTCTTTTGCACAAGGAAGTACCTGGAATAGAATCCCAGCCCTTCTTGCCCCGGTGGCACGGGCTCGACCGCATTGGTGCTGAGAAGAACGGAGAGTTCCTCTGCAAATACCTGCCTGTGCTGGAAGCTGAAGGACTGAGCTCCCGGTGGGCAATTTGGAGGTTTGGAGATCAAATTGAGGGAGTATCCCCACTGGACTATTTGAAGACCCCACCGATCGGAGGTTACAAGAGGCCACCTTTGGTGAAAAAATGTTAACCTCCCCCCGACCGGTAGATCGTCCGGCACGGACACTTTGATTGCGGCTATGCTCGCCTGGAGCCTGTCAAAAGCCCGCCCCTTGCTTTTGCTGGGGAGCTGCAGGGGCCTGTCGAGGCGCACGCTGTTGACGTGAACGAGCGCGCTGGGGTTGAGCCTGAGCAGGTTGGCGGGAAGGTGGATTGTACCTATGCTTATGAGAAGTACAGGGAGCATTCCTCCTTCCCCGGAAAAACATCTACCTGATGAGGTAGATGCTGAAGGCGCCCGGTGGGAGAGTTTGTTGAGTGCAGTTTCCCGCTGGTGCAACTGCTCAACCACCTGCTCGACCTTCTCGCCGAAAATATTATCCCCCTGGCAAGGAACATCCGTAAGCCGCTGCTGGATTCGATTTTCCAGGTCAGAGGCATGCAGCCATGAGAGTCTGCGCATCACTATACCTTGAGCAGCGGCTCTGGACATCACATCAAAAGAGTCGTAAGCACCCCTGGACAGGAATTTACAATACGCCTTCAGCTGCCTGACCATCTGCTGAAAAGGCTTGGCCTGCTCCGAAGGGAGCTGATCGACCAAGTCCGCCAGTTGCTTCACATTATTCCGCAAGTGAATGCTCGTGTAGAGCTGGTAAGACTGAATTTTGGACACGAGCATAGAGGACTGGTAGGCCTTCCTCCCAAAAGAGTCCAAAGTCTGAGCTTCCCGGCCCGGGGGCGCCGAGGCATAATCTCTCGTACTTTTGGCTCTCTTGAGAGCGGAATCCACAACCGCAGAGTCATGAGGCAACTGGGTCTTCATCAATTCCGGGTCCCCGTGAATCCGATACTGGGACTCAACCTTCTTATGGATGGTGGAGTTAGATAATGGTTTCATCCAGTTCCTGAACAATGTCTGCTTGAGGACATTATTTAGAGGGACAGTGGATGACTCCTTAGGTGGCGAAAGATAGTCCAGGACCTCGAACATCTCAGCCCTGGGCTCATCCTCAGTTACCACCGGGAAGAGAATGGCCATAGACATTTCCCGCATAAAGGACGAGAAAGACAAACTCTCAGGGGGAGAAAGCTTTTTCTCTGGCGAAGGAGTGGGGTCAGAGGGAAGACCACAAGACTCCTCAGAAGAGAAATATCTTGGGTCTTCCTCTGCCTCCCACAAGGCCTCTCCCTCGGTATCGGACAGGAGTTCCCTGACTGCAGTCCGAAGCCGAGCCCGTCTCGACGCCGAGGAGCTATGGCCCCAATGGCGATGCCGAGAAGCTGACTCCCGTGTTGGCGGCGATGAAGCTCCCTCCATCGATGTCAACGGGGAGTGAACTTGGGTGGCAGCTGAGGCCGATGCCGACATCAAAGCCAGCTGCCACATCCATCGACGGTACCATAGGCGCAAGCACCGCCGGTACCGGAACAGACGGTCTCAGCCGCCCTTCCAGGATCCCTGGAAGAATGGCTCGGAGGCGCTCAAGAGTGTCTGTTGAGAAAGGCTGTGGGATCGGTGCAGGAGTCGAAGCCAGAATCTGCCGAGGACGTGGTACCAGGCTGTCTGGAGACTGGCGCATCAACACCTCTTGTATGGAGGGTGAGCGGTCCTCCCGGCATCGACGCTTCCCGGGTGCAGAATCCCTCAACGCTCCGGAGCTCTCGGTACTGTGACGAGAAGGGGATCGATAACAGTGCTTCTTTGCCTTCGCTCGAGGCACGTCACCGGTACCCTTCGGTACCGACGAGGACGTGGAATCCACACGTCTCCTCGGGGTCGGGTCCGAAAGAGGTCGGTCCTGATTTGCCTGTACCGCAGGAGCCTTCGAGGCAGGTGGAGACCCACAGATAATAAAATATGGTGATTTATTATATCAAAGGCAGCAGAAATGTCAAATTGTAATAAGACCATCTTGCCACCATCACACAATCTATGTTTTACCTCAGATGTTAAAGACAATAACAAGGTCTCTGTACTATGATACAACCTAAAACCGTGCTGAGAACTAAGTAGAAGATTATGTGCTGCAATACAGTTCGATAATTGAGAACTCACAACAAATTCAATCAACTTTGCCAAAAATAGAATGTTTGCTATAGGTCAACAATTAGAGACTGAATTTAGATCCCCATCCAGCTGTTTAATAATCTGTATAAGAATAATCTGTCCTATATCTTGAGAAAACCATCCCAATTTTAATACAGTATTAACAAACAGAACAAACCAAGTTAATAGCACTTCTGGAGGTTTTCTCCATAAATTGGACAATATAATATCCAAAGGATTACTAGATTTGGACAGCCTATTTACTAGAGGGCAAAGAGAAGATCGAGAAACAGATTCAAAAGTAGAACAATATCTGTCAATGGAAATATACTCAAAAGCCGTATATGCTATATTTAATAATCATCATCAAATTCAGAAGTAGTAAAAAAATGACAAATGAATATTACAAACTTTGGAGGCAAAGTAACACCTCAAAGCCTGGCTGAATTGAAATAGAAGAATTAGACAGCTATACATGTTCATTAAACAGACTAAATCATTTCTTTAAATTAGGTAGTTCAATCCCAGGTTAAACTTAAGCCTTTTTTATATTCAGTCTGAATAATCTTCCAATTATCTTTCACTACATCACTTTTTGATTTCTCCAACTATGTTCAAACCTTCCACACTTCTTAAGTTCTAATAACTCATTAGAAAACCAAGAAGATTTCAGTCTCACTGAAATTCTAACCTCATGTTCAGGAGCTAATTTATCCAGTATTTTCTGAGTTGTAATGCCTTGCTCCATGCATCTCTGTGTTGCAACTTGGTATTGAAGTTGGTTATGCTAAATCTGTATATTATCTTCCCCTGCAGACCAATCAGGAAGGAGAGTTTGATAACTTGCTCTCCTGATACTTGATCTGACTAAATTTTTAGAATCATCACAGGATAACTGTCAAGCTCGTCACACGGAGAGGTGAGCCCCTGTACTTGAGGGAAATCCTTCATCTGGCTGTCGGTCAAAACCCTGAGTCCCCCCTGGTGCCAACCACCGTTCCCCAGGGGTTGAGCCCCTGAGTGCAGGTAGCCAACAGCGGCGAGAACAAAGTCCAGCACAAAGTCCACAGGGTAAGACCAGGCAGCGAAAATCGTAGATCCAGGGACAGGCAAAGGTCATTACCAGGCAGCAGTCAATAGCAAGTCCAGAGCCAGGCAAGGGTCGATACCAGGCAGCGTTCAATAGCAGATCCAGGGATGGGCAAGGGTCGATACTAGGCAGCGTTGAATAGCAGGTCCAGAGACAGGCAAAGGTCGATACCAGGCAGCGGTCAATAGCAGGTCCAGAGACACGCAGAGGTCGATACCAGGCAGCGGTCAATAGCAGGTCCAGGAACCGGCAGAGCCAGTGGTGTTCCTAGGGGCGCTGACACCTGGGGCGGATCGCCGATGCGCCCCGCCCCCCGGGTGCAGTGCCCCCCCTGGCGAAAGAACCTCCCCCCCCCCCCCCCGGGTGCACGCCGCTGGGGGGGGGGGGGGGTGCCGCGCGCCTGTCGGCTCTTCGTTTCAATGCTCCCTCTGCCTCGGAACAGGAAGTAACCCGGGGCAGAGGGAGCATGAAAACGAAGAGCCGACAGGCGCGCGGCACCCCCCCCCCCCCCAGCGGCGTGCACCCGGGGCGGACCGCCCCCCCCTTGGTACGCCACTGGGCAGAGCAACTATCCAGCGAACTGACTAGAAGCCGAAGCACAGAAAAACTGAGGACAGGGCCTAAAATAGTGTGAGAATTAGAGGAATACAAGATGGCTGCCCCCATTGGAGACGCCCTGCACCCAAATATGGGCTTCCTTCCTGAAGCTGCCCCACTCCAAGATGGCTGCCACCACCACAGCTGCCCCTATCAAAAATGGCCGCCAGAACCTGGAAAAGCCCCAAAGAAAGATGGCCGCCAATCCTCCGATGCCCTACTCTGCAGAGACAGAGAACATGACAGTATCCTCCCCTAAAGGCTGCCCTCTCTACTCCGGGCCAGGTTTTCCGGGATGTCGGGCATGGAAGTCTCAAATTAATTTGGGAGCATGGACCTGACTTGCTGGTTCCCAAGAGTTATCCTCAGGGCCATAGTGTTTCCATGCCAACAGATAGTAGAGCTGTCCTCTTCTATGCTTAGAGTCCAGGATTTCCTGGATCTTGAACTCAGGCTCCGAGGATACCTCCGGAATTGGTCCTACCTTGGGTTTTGGATGCCACTTAGAAGATACACAAGGTTTGAGTAGGGAGACATGAAATGCATTATGTATCTTGAAATTCGATGGCAAAAGGAGTCTGTAAGTAACTGCTCCTATTCGATCCGTGATGGCAAAAGGCCCAATGAATCTGGGCACGAACTTGAAGGAGGGTAATCTGAGTTTTAGATACTTAGTACTAAGCCAGACTCATTGGCCCAGTACAAGCTGAGTTGCGGCTCGTCTCTTTTTATCTGCAACCCTCCGGTAAGTCTCTGCGGCCTGTTGCAGGTGTGACTGAACGTCCTTCCACACTCCTTGGAGATCAGTCAACGTTCTGTAAAGTTGAGAAGGAGCAGAGACTGGAACCGCTTCCGCCACCGGAGGCATGGGAAGAGGCAATCATGGGTGCCACCCGTAGGCTGCAAAGAACGGAGATGTGTGCGCGGCTGAATGAAGGCTATTATTATAAGCAAACAGCCCACGGTAATAAGGAGACCCAATCGTCTTGTCGAGCATTAATATGCAGTCTCAGATACGCCTTCAGTGTCCGATTCGCTCGCTCTACCATACCATTGGTCTCAGGCTGATATGCCGAGGAGAAAAGGTTCTTGATGCCAAAACTGGAGCACAGGATCCTCCAAAATCTAGAGGTAAATTGAGGAGCCCGGTCGCTGACGATATGTATTGGCAATCCATGTAGGCGAAAGATATGGTGAATAAACTGTTGGGCAAGAACTGCCGCCGCCGGGAGCCCCTTCAGTGGAATAAAGTGGGCCATACGCGAAAATCGATCTATCACCACCCAGATGACCGTACACCCCTGGGAGGGTAGTAATTCTGTAATAAAGTCCATTGACAGTTCTTGCCATGGAGCTTGCGGCACCAGCAAAGGCTGAAGCAACCCCCAAGGCTTCCCAGTCGGTTTCTTGTGGCGGGCGCAAGTAGGGCAGGTAGTGACGAATTGCAGGGTGTCCTGAGCCATGCGTGGCCATTGATAAAACCGAGAGATGAGATGCAGTGTCTTATGATATCCTTGATGTCCAGCGATACCAGGCAGCGGTCAATAGCAGGTCCAGGGACAGACAGAGGTCAATACCAGGCAGCGGTCAATAGCAGGTCCAGGAACCGGCAGAACAACTATCCAGTGAACTGAGTAGAAGCCGAAGCACAGAAGAACTGAGGACAGGGCCTAAAATAGTGTGAGAATTAGAGCTAAGCTTGCACAGCTGAATACAAGATGGCTGCCCCCATTGGAGACGCCCTGCGCCCAAATATGGGCTTCCTTCCTGAAGCTGCCCCACTCCAAGATGGCTGCCCCTATCAAAGATGGCCACCAGAACCTGGAAAAGCCCCAAAGAAAGATGGCCGCCAATCCTCTGATGCCCTACTCTGCAGAGACAGAGAACATGACAATAACATCACCAAGAGAGCTACTTTGATGTTAATAATGTTTGGTGGAGAAAGGAAATGGTGAATATGAAAGCATATTTTAAGAAAAACGTATTCCTTTCTGTGGGCAGACAGTTTTGATGTTTCCTGATGTAGCCAGGTCAATTCAGTTGCATCATAAGGCTTTCCTGCTGCTTAAATCTTGTAGTTTGGTGGTAGGAAGCATTTTTCTTCTTAAAGTTTGCCAGTAAGTGCCTGGCTATGTTGGAGAATCAATCTTACATTTTTTTGGATCCTGTGCCTCTAGAGTCTTTTCTTTTGGCCAAGGTCACTAGTACTTCCTAGTTACTAACATAGACTTTTTTTTTTTTGGGGGGGGGGGGGGGGGGGGGTTCAGGCCTACAGACATTTTTATTTAGTTTTACCTTAGTTTTGATGAAATAGAATTAGCAGTGTTAGTCTCCCCTTGAAAGAAAAGATATAACTGGAAACGCTATACAAATCAGGGTGTTCCACATTCAGCATAACAAAATACCATTTCTAGTGGTGGTCAATTTGACAACACATAATGAGGGTAACTGAAGCAAAGATTTCTGTGAAGAACATAAGCTACAAGAAGGGACATATTTGTCCAATTTATCCAAAAAGATCAACAGGAAAATTCGATAGCCACGAACTCTCTTGCTGGAAGTGCAAAATTTCTGATGTTCTTACTATATTCAGACTTTGGAACTATGATGAAACAGTGGGTCACTGTGAACTGAATTATTTCATGAAGTGTATTTCTCCTAATTGGTCAGCAGATGGTGGTTGTTTTAAAGCTGTTGCAGAAAAAGACTTTTTTTTCCCCAGTTTAAGCTTGTGGAAAGGCAATTTGCAGTACCATTGGCCAGATACTTCAAAGTTGGTGCTCTGGGCTTTGTACCTTTGAGTTCAAATCTAGCCAGGAGGTACTGGATTTTCCCCAGTCTCAGCCAGGGAGCGGAGGGAAAAAGATCTTTTTACTGAGGCTCTGTGAGCAGTTATAAAACTTGAGCAGCTATACTTCCTGAACTCCCCAGGTACTACTCAGGTAAGTAAACAAATGGTTAGATTTTATAATTGATCCATATTCAGTTGCCTGTTATTGTTTGCTGATTTCAACCTATTCTGTTCACTGTTCAAGTTCTATGACAATAAACCTTATTAGTTTATTGAGATTGCTGTCCTGGACTGACTAAGAATCCTGGTTTGTGTTTTTTGGGGGTCTGTGGGTAGGAACTGTGGGACCCCTGGAGTGTGGCTCCAGTGTCCTAGAAATTACCAGGGAATAACTTGAGAGTGGGAGACTAGCCCAGAGGTGAGTGGGACCCAGCCAGTGGGAGGAGGGTGCTAGTATAGAGCATGAGCCCAGGTGCAGGTGAGTCTGGACAGTGCTGGGCAGACAATTTAGGTGGCTGTAGGGTAACCCCAGGCGGGTGCTAAGCTTTTTATGACAGGAACGCAGGGGTCAAAGTGTGGAGCTGAATCGTATTAATCTGTAATACATCCTGATTAGTTTACCATTTTCTGGTAGTGGTTGCATCGGAAGGGGAAGGAGTGTTCATATAAATAAAATATGCACAATTCTTTGCTATTTAACAACAACAACAAAAGTATATTCAGTGACACTCTACATATAGCTGGCAGTGCTGTACATATTTGTCACTGATATGCAGTTGCTATACAGAAAGCCTCAGTCTTTTACTTTAGGTCTGAGGTCTAGTAGATGCTTACAATATCGTAATTGATTATGCATGTCTGTGTTCTAGCACAATTATGAAAAAATATTCATTTACCTTTTTGTGTAAGTGCCACCTGATAACGATTCATTTGATGGTTATCACCTTTTGTGTTTTACTACTGATGCAGGCATAAGGTCAAACATGGCCATGTCAGGTTTCGTATTATAAAGAAATCCAAGGAGTAGAGGCGGACCAAGAAACCGTCACAGCCAAATAAAAACTGCAGTAATCTTATTGAGCACCACTGCAATTTGTATTTGGCTGTGAAGAGTTCTTGCTCAACCTCTACACCTTGGATTTCTTTTGGATTACTCATAAGGGTTTTTTCCTTTACCTTTGGGTTTGGTTTTAGGTTTTGTATTATCACATTTTTTTTATTTATAGTAAACAGCAGGTTTTAGCCCTCTTTTAGAGCTTGTATATTTTAATTATGTTTATATTTCACCTTTTTAAAGTGACCAACCTTAACAGCAACATAGTACCACAGGGTGATTCCACAAATTACAATACAATACAGCTTGTCACCAGGATTTTAACATTTTACCCCTCCCCTCTCATCCTCCCCCTCCCACTTACATGTCTCCCCACTCACCCTCCCCCCTAACCCCTTCTCCCCCCCCTTATCTCCCCCCCACCTGGTCTTGGGTTCTGATAGACCAGATGGGCTCCCTGCCCCCCTCTTTACCTGATACTCAGGGTTAAACACAGGAGTTCCAACCTGTCTCCTTTCCTGCGCCTACAACCAGTCAAGAAGCAGGCTACGCCTGCGGGGGCTCAGACTATGAACATAAGGGGTCCATACTTGCAAAAGATCCTTTTCTGTTTCAAGGATCCCTTAGCCCCTATGGCTTCCCACAGTGCTAACACGTGTATTCGGTTCCTCTATTGCCAGTAAGCTGGTGGTTCTGGGGATATCCAATTTTGCAAAATACATTTCCGAGCCACCAAACATAGCTTACGACACCACAACCTTTTGCCCGCAGCCTATGTGCTAAATGCAGTTTGTGTGTCTGGTACAAAGTGCTCCCAAGACCCAATTATTGATGACCCCAAAAGTTTTTGTCATGTATCTCCAAATCTGTCCCCAAAAGGCCCGCACTCCTGGGCATCCCCAAAAAGCGTGGTATAAGGTGTGAGGTGATTGACCACACTTAAACTTAGCCTCCTGCCCCGGTCCCATGTGTGCCAACTGTTGTCTAGCCATGTATGCCCGCATTACCACCCTATATCCACACTCCCGCAGTCTCTCATCCCCCGTAAGAGTAGGGACCCCCCCCCCCCCCCAGTGTATTCCCAACCTCCCATTCCCCTAAGGACCTTTCCACTTCCCGTTCCCATTTCTGCTTAATCACTTGGAAATTTTTTGAAGGCGATCCCTTCACTAGCGCTTTGTGAAGGGTTGACACAGATATTCCCACAACCTCTAATTCCTGAAAGAAAGTATGCACTTTGTGTCCTAGCTTTGCCTGCACTATTGATTGATTCAAGTTTAGTATATAATGCTTAATTTGGGCGTACACAAAGCGGTCCCCCCAAGACATCCCAATTTTAGCTTGCAATTTCTCAAATCTTATAAGTTCTCCATCCCTTCCCAGTAAATGTTCCACCCTCGTGATACCGGACAATCCCCACCTAAGAAACACCAAGTTATCCTGACCTGGGCCAAAATCCAAATTACCTTTGATGGTTAGCAAGTCCGAAATCGCGGGGTGCCCACCCATTTTTTTAGCCAACCTTTTCCATATCTCCCGTAAGGGCTGAAGAAGTGTACAGCGTTTGAAATATGCCGGCAGTTGTTTATGCTCTTGGTGCAGTACTGTAATGGGATCATAGGGGGAGAAATATTCTTGCTCCTGCTCTAATGGTGTAAACACATGCGTTTGACATAACCAATCTTCTAGGTGTCTCAGTAAACATGCTTGGTTTGAACCCAAATTTGGGAGACCCAATCCTCCCTGTTGCCACCCGCCTTCTAAGAACTTAAATTTCAGTTTAGGCTTCTTCTTTGCCCAGCAGAAGCGACTGAAGACTTTAGCCACCTTCTTCAAATCTCTCTGAAGTAGACGCAAAGGGAGTGTCTGCATTACATATAGCCACCGAGGGAACACTATCATTTGAATCAAATTTATCCTACCCAGCAAGGATAGTGGAAGGCCATCCCACCTTCCCAATTGTCGTCACGTTTCTTCTAACAGAGTAGTGAAATTAAGGGTATACAAATACTCTAAGTCCATTGTCAGTCTAATTCCTAAATATTTAAATGAACCCTCTGCCCAACTCAGGGGAAAGTCCTGATCCCACAATTGTTTCACTTCCGAGGAAGAAGCCAACGCTTCTAATTTAGACAAATTTAAGCAAAAGCCCGCATAGTCTCCATACTCCCTTATGATAGCCATCAATGCCAGGAGAGACTCCCGGGGATCAGTCACCATTATTAATAGGTCATCTGCGAATGCAGCTATCTTGAAATCATATTTACCTATTTGTATACCTCTCACCAGTGGACATTCTAATATGTCCCTAATCAATGGGTCCAACGATAGTACAAACAACAATGGGGTTAGTGGAAATTCCTGTCTGGTTCCTCTATATATCGGAAAAGTCGCCGATTCCACCCCATTTACCCAGATTTTGGCACACAGCTGGTAGTAAAGTGCCTTGACTGCAGACATAAATCGCCCTACAAACCCGCATCTTTCCATTGCAGCAAATAGAAATTCCCAGTGAATTTTATCAAAGGCTTTTTCCGCGTCAAAGCTTATGAGTAATGTTGGGGTGTTTCTATGCGTCCTTATCTCCAAAGCCCCTATTATTTTCCTCAAATTTTTAACTATTATCCTTCCCTCTACAAAGCCTACTTGCGCCTCGTGTATCAATTTAGGTAAAACTCTCGCCATGCGATTGGCCATTATTTTTGCCAATAATTTTGTTTCCACGTTTAATAATGAAATAGGGCAATATGACTCCGGAATTGTTGGATCCCTACCCGGTTTTGGTATAACTATTATCTGTGCTAAAGATAGGCCTTCTGGCTCTATATCTACCATTTTATTGAAGTACCTAGTTAAAGATGGTGCAATATCCTCTCCCATTATTTTATAGAACTCCATTCTAAGACCATCGGGGCCTGGAGCCTTAAGTAATTTCCCCCTCGATATTTCCTGGGTCACCTCCTCTTCCTGGATCGGTTGGTTCAGTGTGACAATATCCCTCTGACCAAGAGAGGGAAGGTTAAGATTGTCCAAGTACATGGTCCCTGGGAGCCCCTGGTCGGCTGGCTTCGCATATAATTTCCTGTAAAATCTAGCAAATACTTCACATATTTCCTCATCTTTACTCACCACTGTACCTCTCCCATCTTTCATTTGTAAGACTCTCCCCTTACTACCTTTAGGTCTTGTTAGGCATGCCAGAAGATGCCCCGCCTTGTCGTCAAAGCGATGTAACTGGTATTTGTGGTACAATTGGGACTTGGCACCCAACTGTTGCAGCAACTCATTTAGAGTCGACTGCGATGGGCCTCCGTGTGTGTCCTACCATATAATTGACGGGCTTTGCATATCAAAGCACTTAATCTAAGAATCTCTCTATTTCAAGCTTTCCTAACAAAATGTGAATAACTATTTCCCCACGGAGTACCGCCTTTGCTGCCTCCCAGAATAGTAATGGGTCCTCTATATGTTCCTTGTTCAGAGTCTCATAGTCTTTCCAACGCTCCTTTAGTCTTATTTTAAATGTCTCATCTCCCAACAAACCTAATGGGAATTGCCATGAATTATAACTGACTTTCCCCTGGCCCAGTTCCTACTCTAAAAATACCCACGCATGATCTGAAATCGTGTATGGTCCTATATTCACTGTTACCACCTTCCCAAACAAATCCCTTGTAGTGAGTAGGTAATCTATTCTAGCCTGTGATGAGTGAGCACGTGAGTGGTGAGTGTAGTCTCACTCTCCAGGGTGTAGTAGTACCCGCCAGATATCTACTAGATCTAATAAACGTCCTAAGCGCTTCAAACCCCTATTGGACGTCTCCACATCCCTTCGCTGACCTTGTGAACTATCCATCTGTGGATCCCATACAGTGTTGAAATCTCCACCCACTATTATCTGTGCCTTTGGATAGTTTAACAGATGACCTATCACTCTATTATAAAACTTTTTATCATAATGATTGGGAGCATATACATTGCATATTATGATTTTTTGACCTGATATCGCCACCTCCATATTATGATTTTTTGACCTGATATCGCCACCTCCAGCAGGACATACCTTCCACCAGGGTCTATTATAATTGGTCTGACTGACGCAGCTATTCCTTTACGTATTAGCACTGCCACCCCCCCTTTCTTCCCTTGTGCAAATGCAGCTATACATTCCTCCACCCACCACTTTTTCAACTTATCATGCTCCTCTTGATTAAGATGTGTTTCTTGTAATAGTGCTATATCTATTTTATGTCTCTGTAGCTGTTGTAAAATTTTTGTCCTTTTTATCAGGGAGCTAATCCTTTCCACATTCCATGTGACTAGTTTAACCATGAGCCTTATCTTTCTTGGTCATGCCAATCAATGTTACCCAATTAGATGCTTTCCCCAAGGAGACAACCCAGCCTTTGCCTCCCTGAGCATTCCAATATTGTCTACTCCTTCCCTGGATTATCTTTGATTCCTTTTCCTCCTGTGCTCTCTCCAGACCCTCCTCCAAGTACACCCTTAAACCTAATGCTATATTTGGCTCCCCTCCCCAAACCCCCTCTCCCCATTCCCTCCCTTCCCCCATTTCCCCTCCCGTCCCCTACTCCCCCCCTTTCCCCCATCTCTAACGTTCCCTAGTAGGGAACTATCACGTTTAACACCCTCCGTCTTCTCCCCCCCCCCCAATCATAGTCAATGTAACAGACATTCTCTAACTTCAATCCCCATTCACGCCGGATCAGGGCCATATTAAGGCGACAGTCAGTACTCATATCTTACCCCCCTCTCCAGACACATTAATGCCAAACCTTCAACCCCTCACCCCTTCCTCTGTGCCTAAGCCCTCAGAAAAGTCCTTTCTAGGCAGCTCTTACTTTTATCCTATTAAAGAAACATGCAACTTAACAAAATTCTCTCTCCAAACTGGGTTCTCAGTTCCGAACCTTCTGGGTCTAGATATATCCCTGCCTAGACAGTTGGAACCTGCTTGATTATTTCGGTTTCAGCCGTAACGAAAAACATTAGACTTGTCTCTCCACCAGGTCATGGCGTTGCATCTCTGTTGGTTCCGTCTGCCACCTCTGACTCTAACTGGGTCACGAAACCTCCCGCTTCCTCCACTGAATCAAAAGATCGCGTTGACCCATTATGAGTGATCTTCAGCAGTGCTGGATACATCAAAGCAAACTGGATTTTGGCACACAGTTTAGCGCATATCAGCGAGAAGGCACGTCTCCTCCCCGCCACTCCCGCCAAATAATCTTGAAAACATAAAATCCTTTTTTGCTCAAAAAGCAAGCTATTATCTTTCCTTGCGGCCTGTAGAATTGCTTGTTTGTGGATGAAGTTCAACACCTTCAAAATGACCACTCGGCCTGGCATCGTTAGCATGGCGAGGTCCAATGCAGTGTGCACGCTCCACTCTTAATGGCACCGCTCTTATCGAAAAAAACACTTTCTCTGAAAGCTAGCGCTCCAGGGCTGCTGACATATCTCGGGTGCCAAAAGTTTCCGGAAGCCCCACCAGCCGAAGGTTGTTCCCTCCTGGAGCGATTCTCCAGGTCTTCTACTTTTTGTTCCAGGGTTTCGATTTGCTTTTTCAAAATTCTGTGCCCTTCCTCCACCTCCGACACCCTATCCTCCACTTTGCTTGTTCTGTTCTGAAAGGCTACACACTCTCGTGTTAAGTCCTCCATTCGGGAGTGCAGTTTTTCAATCTTCAAATCTATCGGGGTTAGCCTCCTCTCAAGAAGATCTTCTAGCACCGCCGACTTCTCCGCTGTTATTTCTGCCACCCACGCGGAGGAGACAGAGGGTCCGGCTATGCTTGGTGAGGACGCCATCTTGGCCTCCGTCGATTTTTGCCTCAGTCTGTTCTTTATGGGCCGTTTTCGCTGCCATCCCCCCTCTTCCGATTCACACAATCGATCTTCAGAAGTACCGTCCCATTTCTGATGCTACTAGCTGATTGCTATTAGGATCCAATATCGATCGATTCTCGGGGGGAAGAAAACTGGGGCTAGAGAGCACTTCACCAACGTCTGCTCTCTAGCATGGTGTCACGTGATCTATTTTAATTATGTTTTTGAATTTTTACATTTATTCTAGTTTACTTATTTTGTGGAGAGAAAAAAATACCTTCTACCTATTAATTTCATGGAAAATCCCAGAGTCTTGACTATTTGGAGGCATAAGCAAACCTAGTTACTGGTCTACCCCAGTCATGATTTTATAGATCTAATTGATTTCCTTCAGCAGTCTCTTCCCCAAGCTGAACAGTCCTAATCAATTTTTAGCTTCTCATCATAGGAGAGCTGTTTCATCACTTATCATAAAGACTTCCACTATTTTATAGTTCTGCTATCTTTGAGATACGGTGACTAGAACTGGAAACAATATTCAAAGAGATGTTGCACCACAGATCAATATGGTTTGGTTAATCACACAGACAATTTATACTGTAATAGTTAATCACAGAATCTTATGAAAGTAATTAAAATCAATAAGTGTTGCATCTTAATATGATGTGACATTGACACTTTACCATGGACATTCCACCACTGTCACACTTGGCATCCAAGAACAGACTCAATTATGTTATGTGTAAGCAGTGGTACTTAAAATGAAGTATATCCACTTCAAAAATTTCAGTAAATCCAGTTATTTGCCTTAGGCTGGGACTAGGTGACTAGAAGAGCCTGATTAAAATATAAAACCTGTCCATAGGTCACAGGCTCAGATCAAACGCTGGTACTTTTTTCAGAAATGCAGTATGCAAGGCAAAAAAGAAAACACCCATAAAATATGCCTGTGATTAAAAAAAAAAAAAAAAAGAGATTAATTCATGTGTAAACACAAAGTAATTAAAAACTATGCTACATCTTAGTATGATACAACACTGACAGCCTATCATGGATATTTAATCACAGATACTTTATAATGCAATAATTTAAATCTTAACAGTTAATCAATAAACTGTATGAAAGTAAAATCCTCTTCTGATTCCCATGAGTGCTCCTCTTCGGTTTGGGACAGCACCTCCCTAAGGGATGTCCGAGACCAGGCCCACCTCGATGACAAGAACCCATGTCCTCAAGAGCGGCGTCGAGAAACTGGCTCCCGTCTTGACTCCTGTGAAGCTTCCTCCACCAACGTTGAAGGGGTGCCAGCCTGGCTGGCTGTTGACTCTGGTGCCGCAAGTGGCGTCGGGGGCTGCAGCAGGAGGTATGGTAGGTGCAAGAACCCTCAATACGTCGCACATAGCTGCATAAGGTCATCCAGAAGCTCAGGGAGCAAGGCCCGGATGCGCTCATTAAGGGCCACCATTGAGAAAGACAGTGGCGTCGGCTTAGGCGCAGGCTGCAGAATCTCTGGGGCCGGTGCAGGATGTTGACTGCTTGGAGACACACACGTCGGCACCTCCTGAATGGGGGGGGGGGGGGGGGGGGGAGGGGGGAACAGTCCTCCTGGCATCGACGCTTCTAGGGTGCCAAATCCTTCGGCACCCCAGAGCTCCCAGTACCATGTATCAAAGGAGATCGGTGACTATGCTGCTTGGCCTTCGCCCGATGCATGTCACTCATGCTCCTTGGTGCTGACGAGGACGACATCGAATTCTTCTGTTGCCTCGGGGACCCCTTCTTCATACGAAGGCAAAGGACACAGTTGGCAGGGCTACAGTTGGAGCCCAAGGCAATGAAGACACTAAGAATAGGTGTCCTTCACCAAGATGGTCCGGTTGCACCGAGTACAACACTTGAAGCCACTGGGAGTCTTCATGGACATGGAAGGAAAAACAGCACCGGACAAATCAAAAAGCATGATGGTGCATGAAAAAGGGGAAACGGCACAAAAGAAAGAAACCCGACTGGGCAGACCAAAAAATGGCCCGCATCCAATTATAAAAAACTTATACGTGGGGCAAAAACTGAAAGATAAGGTAAAATTATGTATCATACCTGATAATTTTCTTTCCATTAATCATAGCTGATCAATCCATAGACTGGTGGGTTGTGTCCATCTACCAGCAGGTGGAGATAGAGAGCAATCCTTTTGCCTCCCTATATGTGGTCATGTGCTGCCGGAAACTCCTCAGTATGTCGATATCAAAGCTCCATCCGCAGGACTCAGCACTTAGAGAATTACACCCACAAAGGGACACTCTGCCCAGCTCACCACCGCCGAAACGGGGGAGGGGAATTAACCCAGCTCATCCCCACACAAGTGGGGGAGGGGAATCCGTCCAGCTCATCCCCGCGGAGCGGGGGAGGGACACCACACCCGCCAATGCGGGGGGATCTGGCTTATCCTGCAACCGCAACCGCGGGAGGAGCTGACTGACCCCAACACCGCAGAAGCGGGAGGGGTACAAAGCTGCCCTACAGCCGCACGAAGCGGGAGGGAGCGCCGGCAGAATTTAGGTCTCAATCCAGCCCCGTAAAACGGAGGGGAGAGGAATGCAGCAGCTCACTGTAACACAAACTCGTCTCAACTCCTGAAGAATCCAATTGAAAAAACTTGAACACGAAGTCCTCCTGAACAGGAACTGAAGACTAAACTTGAACCTAAAATTCAACCAGAATATAAACAGTACAGATATCTGGGAGGGGCTATGGATTGATCAGCTATGATTAATGGAAAAAAAATTATCAGGTATGATACATAATTTTACCTTCCATATCATCATGCTGATCAATCCATAGACTGGTGGGATGTACCGAAGCAGTACTCACCCAGGGCGGGACATAGAAATCCCTGACCGCAACACTAAAGCTCCAAACCGGGCCTCCGCCCGAGCAGCCACAGTCAAGCGGTAATGCCTGGAGAAGGTATGAGCCGATGCCCAAGTTGCCGCCTTGCAAATCTCTTCCAAGGAGACGGACCCGGCCTCTGCCATCGAGGCCGCCTGAGCTCTAGTGGAGTGAGCCTTCAGCTGGATAGGCGGCACCTTCCCCGCGGCCACATAAGCCGCTGCAATGGCTTCCTTGACCCATCTTGCCACTGTAGGCTTAGCAGCCTGCAGACCCTTACGAGGACCTGCAAACAGGACAAACAGATGATCCGACTTCCGGAAATCATTGGTCACTTCCAAGTATCTGATGATGACTCGTCTCACATCTAGATATTTGAGAGCAGAGTACTCCTCTGGGTAGTCCTCCCTACGAAAGGATGGGAGACAGAGCTGCTGATTCACATGGAAGCGAGAAGGCACTGTGCGAATAGACACTCCTGCCTCAGTGAACTGCAGAAAGGGCTCTCGACATGATAGCGCCTGGAGCTTGGAAACTCTTCTGGCTGAAGTGATAGCCACCAAAAAGACTGCTTTCAACGTCAGGTCTTTCAGAGATGCCCTCGACAAGGGTTCAAAAGGCGGCTTCTGCAAGGCTCTTAGCACCAGATTGAGATTCCACGCAGGCACCACTGAGTGCAGAGGAGGGCGCAGGTGATTAACTCCCTTGAGAAAACGCACCACATCTGGCTGCGAAGCCATGGAAGCACCCTTCAGGCGGCCCCTGAAGCAAGCCAGAGGCGCTACCTGGACTTTAAGGGAACTGAGCGACAGGCCTTTCTCCAGACCTTCTTGCAGGAACGCCAACACTGAAGAAATTGGAGCAGTGAAGGGAGAAAGTGAGCCTGCCTCACACCACGATGCAAAGGTACGCCAAACCCTGGCGTAAGCAGTAGAAGTAGAGCGCTTCCTCGCTCTCAGCATAGTGGCAATGACCTTGTCTGAGAAGCCCTTCTTCCTCAGACGCTGCCGCTCAATAGCCAGGCCGTAAGACCAAAGGGGGAGGGATCCTGATGCAACAGGCCCTGCTCCACTGTCAGCCGCAGAGGGTCGTCCACTGAGAGCCTGATCAAGTCTGCATACCAGGGACGTCTGGGCCAGTCCGGACCCACCAGGATTATCCGGCCCGGATGCTTTGCAACCCGGTCTAGCACCCTGCCCAACATGGGCCAGGGCGGGAACACATAGAGAAGCTCCTGTGTCGGCCACTGTTGGAGAAGAGCATCTACTCCCAGAGATCGAGGGTCCCGTCCTCTGCTGAAAAAGCGCGGCACTTGGCAATTGGCCGATGACGCCATCAGATCTAGGCTCGGCTGGCCCCAGCGCTTCGTGATGTCCAAGAACGCCTGAGCCGATAACTGCCACTCTCCGGGATCCAAGGTATGGCGACTGAGAAAGTCCGCCTTGACATTCATGACTCCAGCAATGTGGACCGCCGACAGCTGTTCCAGGTTCGCTTCCGCCCACTGGCATAGATTCATGGCGTCCTTGGCTAGAGGGGCGCTCTTGGTACCTCCCTGGCGATTGACATAGGCCACCGCCGTGGCATTGTCCGACAGGACCCGTACTGGCTTCAACGCCAGTACCGGGAGAAACTCCAAAAGCGCCAACCGAATGGCTCTGAGTTCCAGGAGGTTGATAGACCACTTTGCCTCTGCAGGAGACCAGAGCCCCTGCGCTGTCCTTCCCAAGCAGTGGGCTCCCCAGCCCGTCAAAGAGGCGTCCGTCGTGATGACAATCCACTCCGGGGTCACAAGAGGCATTCCTGCAGACAACTTGTCTGTCTTCAGCCACCAGCTCAGCGCCTTGCGCACCGCTGGGTCCAAGGGAAGGCGCACAACCTAATCCTCCGACACTGGAGTCCAGCGCTGCAGCAGAGAGTGTTGCAGTGGTCTCATATGAGCCCTGGCCCAGGGCACTACTTCCATCGTGGCCGTCATAGAGCCCAACAGCTGCACATAGTCCCAAGCCCGAAGAGGAGAGGCTGCTAGGAACTGGTCCACCTGAGCCTGAAGCTTGACAATCCGATTGTCTGGCAGGAACACTCTGCCCACTTGGGTGTCGAATTGAACTCCCAGATACTCCAGGGACTGAGTCGGGTGCAGCTGGCTTTTCTCCCAGTTGATGATCCACCCCAGGGAGCTCAAAAGAGCAATCACCCGGTCCACAGCTTTGCCGCACTCTGCATAAGAGGGGGCTCGGATCAACCAGTCGTCCAGATAAGGATGGACTTGTACTCCTTCCTTTCGTAGGAAGGCCGCGATGACCACCATTACTTTGGAGAAGGTCCGTGGAGCAGTAGCCAACCCGAACGGGAGGGCTCTGAACTGGAAGTGTCGGCCCAGGACTGCAAAACGCAGAAAGCGTTGATGAGGAGGCCAGATGGGAATATGCAAGTAAGCTTCCTTGATGTCCAAGGATGCCAGGAACTCCCCTGCCGCTATAACAGAGCGGAGAGTCTCCATTCTGAAGTGCCGAACTGTTAAGACCCGATTGACCCCTTTGAGGTCGAGGATAGGCCGGACAGAACCTCCTTTCTTTGGTACCACAAAGTAAATGGAGTAACGTCCCTTGCCAAGCTGATCTTCTGGCACCGGAACGACCGCACCCAGGCGGATCAGATTGTCCAAAGTCTGCTGCACTGCCACAGCTTTGACCGGAGACTTGCAGGGAGAGTGTACAAACCCGTCTCTTAAGGGTTGGCAGAACTCTAGCTTGTAGCCGTCTCTGATGACTTCCAGCACCCAAGCATCTGAAGTTACCCTGGTCCACTCGCCCAGAAACGAGGACAGGCATCCTCCAATCTGCTCTGGGCCGTGGACCAGGACCCCGTCATTGGGTATGAGACCCTGGGGGAGGACCGGAGGACGCACCTCTGGGACGGCAGTCTCTGCGAAAGGAATGCTGCTTGGGGGAGAAGTTCCTCTTGAAGGAAGAGGGGGCAGAGGAGCCCGACTTGCCCGAGCGATACCGACGGGCTTCTTGAAACCGTCCTTTGGAGGAACCGGGGCGGGCACCACTGGCCCGAGCCTTGACCTCTGGTAACCTCTTGCCCTTAGACGTGCCAAGATCGGTCACAATTTTGTCCAGCTCGACCCCAAAGAGCAGCTTGCCTTTAAAAGGCAACTTAGCCAGGCGAGACTTAGAGGCGTAGTCAGCAGACCAATGCTTCAGCCAAAGCCAACGCCGTGCAGAGACTGTCTGAGCCATACCTTTAGCCGAGGCTCTCAAGACATCATACAGCAAGTCTGCCAACTAGGCCAAGCCCGATTCCAGGGCCGGCCAATCAGCCCTCAAGGAAGGATCCGAGGGGGAAGCCCGCTGCACAATCGTCAGGCATGCCCTGGCCACATAAGGAGCCGCAAACTGAGGTCTGCAAACTTAAGGCAGCCGCCTCAAAGGACGACCTTAAAGCCGCCTCCAATCTTTTGTCTTGGGCGTCCTTCAGGGCCGTGCCACCTTCCACCGGCAACGCCGTTTTCTTAGTCACCGCAGTGATTAAAGAATCCACGGTAGGCCAAAGAAAGGCCTCCCGTTCACCTTCAGGCAGAGGATAGAGGCGGGACATAGCCCTAGCCACTTTGAGGCTCGCTTCCGGGACATCCCATTGAGCCGAAATCAAGGTGTGCATGGCATCATGCACGTGGAAGGTTCTAGGCGGGCGCTTCGTCCCCAGCATAATGGCGGAGCCAACAGAGGCTGAGGGAGAGACGTCCTCCGGAGAGGAAATCTTCAAAATGCTCATGGCCTGCATTAACAGGTTGGGCAAATCCTCTGAGCGAAAGATCCGCGCTGCAGAGGGGTCATCCGCTCCATCCGAGCGAGAATCTGTCTCCTCCAAGGAATCCCCAAAGGACCGTTGGGAGAACTCAGATACGCTGCCCTCATCTACATCAGAGGAGACAGAGTCCTCTAGGGCCTGGAAATCCACCCGAGGGCGTTTGCTTCCGGAGGCCTTAACCCCTTTATCGGACAAGGGAGCAGGGGCAGCGTTTTGCATAAGGAAGGCCTGATGCAGCAGCAAAATGAACTCGGGGGAGAAACCCCCCAGACTGTGCACTTCTGCAGCCTGGGCCACAGCCCTAGACGCACCCTCAACTGGCGCTCGCAAGAGCGGGGGAGAAACATGCTGCGCATCCAAAATGGCGTCCGGCGCGACACTCCGAGAAGGAGCCGCGCGGGAAGAACGGCGCTTAACTTTGGCCGCTTTTTTGCCATCGCCCGAATCAAGGGCGACCATAGCATTAACGTCTCCCACCTCGAGGGCGGCCCAAGAAGAAGCCGTCCGAGCAGAGTGGCCGGCCAAAATGGTGGGGGCGAGCAGCGGGGGATGGGCATTTATGGCGGGGAAAAAACCGCCGCACCGGAGGAAGAACCGGGACACTGACCGGCCTCCAAACTGACGCCCAAAAAGGGCGAATCAGGCTTTAAGACCCCCGCTAGAAACGCACACGCGGTCCGGGGAGCGATTCTTTGTGACCTCGCCCTCCGACGCCATAGGCCACGTGGAGACCGATCGGGGAACCCCCTGCCCGCTACAAAAAGGTAAAAATTACCTGCTTCTCGCTCCGAGCTGTAACGAACTGGTGTCCCAGTGAGCAGCTGCAATAAACGCTGATATAAACGTTGAAATAAACGCCCTTAAAGGACGTCCAAAATTTTTTTTTCTTTTATTTTACGGAGCCAGCGGGAGGGGGGAGAAAAGGAGGGACCTGGCACCACCAGGTTTGCACTTGCTCAAGAAGAGCCCTCAACCCCAGGTACTCAACAAAACCTAAAGATTAGGCTTGGAGACCTAGCCAGAGCTGCTGCTGTGTGTGACCACCACCTGCTGAGATAGAGAACATACTGAGGAGTTTCCGGCAGCACATGACCACATATAGGGAGGCAAAAGGATTGCTCTCTATCTCCACCTGCTGGTAGATGGACACAACCCACCAGTCTATGGATTGATCAGCATGATGATATGGAAAAGACTTTTACTTTTTTTTTTTTTTTTTTTTTTTTTGAAAAGGCAAAAAGGGAGCGTTGAAAGGCACTCATACAAAAACGCTCTGACCGGGCATGTGAGGAGCCACCACAAAAAGCAGCTGCTCCTCACGTGGAAAAAGCGAAACTAAGGCAGGCGCGTTCACACAGTGGGTGGGAAGACACTCGCGCATGCAAACTAGAGCTCGTGCTCCTAAAAGCTCTAGTTTTTTCTATGGCAAATTTGCCAGGCCGGGTGACACGGAACGGCATCTACCCACTTGTGAGAATGAGAGCCTGCTTGGCCCCGGAGAACAAAATATTTCATAATTTTAACTTCAAAGGTCTTACGTTCCTGGACTGTCTTAGTTTCCTTTTATTATTCTCACAATAAGATCACTAATGCTGTATCACAGATGTGACATCCTGGTTGGTATTGGAATGTTTAATATTATGTCTATATAAATTGAGTCTCATCTTTAGAATCTGGCTTGTTTCTCCAATATAGCACCCTTCTTCACACTTTTACATTTATTTATTTATTTAGATTTGCTCACACTTTTTTCAGTAGTAGCTCAAGGCGAGTTACATTCAGGTATTTTGGATATTTCTCTGTCCCAGGAGGGCTCACAATCTAAGTTTGTACCTGAGGAAATGGAGGGTTAAGTGACTTGCCAAGATCACAAGGAGCAGCAGTGGGATTTGAACCGGCCACCTCTGGATTGCAAGACCGGTGCTCTAACCACGGCCACTCCTCTACTCCACATTGAATGATATACAAGATTTGAAAATATATATGTGAATGATTCCCTTAAGCTGAATATTTTTCCCATGTGAATGAATGTGGGATCCACCCAGCTCCCTGTTTCTCACCTAACTCACCCCACCCTCTTCCAGTGAGACTTTCATTGGAATATTTTGTGTTTCACTTATATATTCTGATATTTGTCAACATTTGCTCATTTCTGATCTAAAGAAGGGTGACCTTCGAAAGCTAATCAAAAAAATGTATTAAGTTAGTTCAATAAAAAAAGATGTAATCTTATTTTCTTTTCTACGCATTGCCTTTAAAAGTGGACTAACACAGCTACCACATCACTTTACTCCAGATGTTACTAAATCTGCACAAGACAGAAGAAAAGAGTTCATGGGTATGAAAGAAGATGTTAAACTGGGAGCGTTTTTCTTACTGGTTTATCCTTGTAAATGGGCAGTTGTATTTAGGGATAAAGTATGTCTGTCCTGGACCAACTTAGGGCCTTTTTGGACCTGAAGATGATCTCCAGTAGAATAACAGTATTGAGTAGTGTCCCGTTTGTGGCCGTGCCACCCTTCAGACTTACCCTGTTTCTGGGAGTCAGTGTCTGTGCTGGCTTCTGCTTGTCTCTGTGTCTGTGTCTGTCTTAGGTTCTCTCTGGCTCTGTGTGCTGATTGCCCTACTGAACCTCACCTGTGTGGGCTTTGCCTCTTCCAAGATGGCTGCCGCCTCTTCGTTTCTGCCAGTATCCAAGATGGCTCCCGCTGGTACTTTCTATGGGATGCCTGCTCTGAGTGTCAAGCCTCTGTTTGGTTGCAAGGTGATTGCTGCACCTGTGGCTCTGGTGCTGATGGGCTTTATTAGTCACCTGATGACTAGAGTCCTGGCCTTTGTATCTCATCTCATCTAATCTCATCCAAAGGTCCTGGAGTATAGAGTACTCTGTACCCAGCGTCAGTGTTTGCTCTGTGTGAGTGTTCTGTGTTTGTTTCCAAGGTAAGACTAGTTAGCTTAGGCACCGTCTGGCTTGTTGCCTGTGCATAGCTTTACTAGTTCTCTATGTTTGTTTCCAAGGTAAGACTAGTTAGCTTAGGCACTGTCTGGCTTGTTGCCTGTGCATAGCTTTACTAGTTCTCTATGTTTGTTTCCAAGGTAAGACTAGTTAGCTTAGGCACCGTCTGGCTTGTTGCCTGTGCATAGCTTTACTAGTGCTCTATGTTTGTTTCCAAGGTATGACTAGTTAGCTTAGGCACCGTCTGGCTTGTTGCCTGTGCATAGCTTTACTAGTGCTCTATGTTTGTTTCCAAGGTATGACTAGTTAGCTTAGGCACCGTCTGGCTTGTTGCCCGTGCATAGCTTACTAGTGCTCTATGTTTGTTTCCAAGGGTTGACTAGTTAGCTTAGCCACCGTCTGGCTTGTTGCCTGTGCATAGCTCCACTAGTTCTCTGTGTTTGTTTCCAGTGATAGCCTAGCCAGCTTAGGCACCGGGTGGCTTGTAGCCTGTGCATAGCTCTGCTAGTTCACTGTGTCTGTTCCTAGTGTGAGACTAGCCGCCCGTTGCTAGTCAATATTCCAAGACCATGTTTGTTCCTCGTGGTAGCTAGCCGTCCTGCTAAGCTATTTCCAAGACCATGTTTGTTCTTCGTGTTAGCTAGCCGTCCTGCTAAGCTATTTCCAAGACCATGTTTGTTCCTCGTGTCAGCTAGCCGTCCTGCTAAGCTATTTCCAAGACCATGTTTGTTCCTCGTGTCAGCTAGCCGTCCTGCTAGCCATTTCCAAGTCTGTGTTTGTTTCTAGTGTTAGACTAGCCGCCCTTGCTAGCCACTATTCCAAGATTGTGTTTGTTCCTAGAGTGAGCCTAGCCGCCCTTGCTAGCCACTATTCCAAGACTGTGTTTGTTCTTAGTGTAGACTAGCCAGCTGAGGCCCCGCTGGCTTGTAGCCTGTGTTAAGCTTTGCTAGTGTTCTGCGTTTGTGTCCAGGGCATGCCTTGTTAGCTGGGGCACAGCTTAGTTGTTAGCTGGTGTATAGCCTTCCAAGTCTCCTGAGTTTGCTCTGTGTATGTTCTTGTGTATGACTGGTTGGCCTGGGTACAGCGTCTCTATTAGCCCGGGTACAGTCTACTAGTCATTGTGTTGATTCCTGCCGACTGCCAGAACCCGGACAGTTCCTGCTTGTCTGCCTTGCCTTCGCCTAGGTGCCAGGGGGCACTCCTGGATCTTCATTCCTGCTGTTCTTGTAAGTCCTACCGGCTGCCAGAACCTGAGGGCTCAACCCGAGGGAGAAGGCAGTCAAGTGTAGGTGAAGCCTAGATCCAGGGTGTTCCAAGTCCGCGGGTCCCGCTCCAGTGTGTTCCAGTCCAGCGGGTTTCACTCCTGTACGTTTCAGTCCAGTGGGGCCACTCCAGTGTGTCCAGTCCAGTGGGCCCCACTCCAGTGCGCACCAGTCCGGTGCGTTCCAGTTCCGAGTGTTCCGGTGTACAACTCCAGTCTTTTCTCCTGCCTACCTGGAGGGTGATTTTGCCTTAAGGACTCACAAACCCCGCGCTCCCGGGGAAGAAGCCTGAAGGTATGCAAAGGACCTCGAGAGCGCGGCCAGCGTGGGCGGCGCGACAAGTAGTAAGGTTAAATTGTGGAGTTTATATTATGTTAAGGCTATTTTGTTTAGATTTCTGATATGATCTCATATTTTGGATTCATTCCTCCACTACTGTGGTCTAAGGACAAGTTAGATTTATTTTCTTTTCCTTCTTGTTCCTTATTATATATTCTTTTTTTTTTTTTAAATATTTTTATTGAAGTTTTTACATATTTATCACAAATGCTGATAATCACAACTTAACCATACTTCTTTTACATTGCCCCCCTCCCCCCCCCCGATGTGGCTAATAACCGGTATAGGTTCATGATATATCTTTACTCTATAACCAGGTCATGGAGCTGTCAATATTCTGGGCGCATCCAAGTCCACTCCATCCTTCAACCTCCAGGCTGTGTATTTGTCCCATTGTTTGTAGAATTGTGTAATCCTTCCTGTCTTTATTGCTGTCAACTTAGTCATTTGATAGACATAGTCCATTTTATGCACCACCCTTATCACCGGTGGTAACATAGGTTGTTTCCATGCTGAGGCTAGTACGATTTTCCCTGCTACCAGCCACATCGACGCCAAGCGATGTGTTATTGAGTTTATGCCTGTCGGTTGGAATTGCAGTAGACATGTCTCCATCCTCAGTGGATAATGGCTCCCCAAGAATTTCTCTAATGTCTTAATTATTTCTTGCCAGTATGCCTGCGCTTTAGGGCATATCCACCAAATATGTGCCATATCTCCAGTCTCTTTGCATCCCCTCCAGCACCCGCTACTTTCTTTCTTATACATTTTTGCTACCTTATTGGGTGTCAGATACCATTGGTACAACATCTTATAACCATTCTCAATTAAAGAGCTAGAAATAGATATTTTAAGCAGGTAACTCAATGCTTTTTCCCAATTGTTACTGTCATACTTCTGTTGCATAACCTTTTCCCATCTCTGGGTATAGCGTTTTAGTGGGTTTAAATGGGATCCCAACGCTCTATATAGACGGGAAATACACCCCCTCTGACTTCCCCCTCCTATAGCCTTTTCTAGGGCCGTTTCCTCAAGGTTGAGTTCTCTTTTAGCTTTTCGTTGTATGTAATCCCTAATCCTCTGGTAGTGATATAGGTGGGACACAGGGAGTTCGAATTCCTCTTGGAGGTCTGCAAATGGTACCATGTTCCCCTCTTCCCAAACTTGATGTATTGCTACCAGCCCTTTCTGCTTCCAGATCGGAACGCATTGTCTGTTGCTCCTATGGGACATCCCATAGCTGTCTGTATTTTCATTCGTCTAAAGTGTTTCCTACCCGGAAGGAGTTTCTGTCGCAACGTATTCCAAGTCTGAAGGGGAAATTGTATTGCGGGGGGCGCTCGTCTAATGCATGTTAGCAATTGATTCTGTGGAGCCCATAATATAGCATCTGGTCTCTCTATCTTCAACCAGTATTTCTCAATTTGCATCCAAGGAGTTGAGAGATTGGAACCCCACCCCGCCAATAATCTCAGCTGAGCCGCTTGATAATATTGTTTAAAGTTGGGTACCCCCATACCCCCCCTATCCTTTGGCTGAAACATGATGTCTGCTCTCACCCTAGGCGGTTTGTGTTGCCAAATATATGCGAATACTTTGCGCTGCAGGTGACGAAAGAAGTGATTTGGTATCGGTAGGGGCAATGCTATAAATAGATATAAGATCTTTGGTAGGAGCATCATTTTTATTGCCGAGATCCTTCCTATCCATGATAGTTCTAGCCCTTCCCATCTCTCTAATTCCCCTAGCAATTCCCTAATTTTTTGTGGGAAATTAGCCTCATACAAATCTACTAATTTAGCTGTAAGGTTAACCCCTAAATATCGCAAATATCGATTGACCCATCGAAAGGGATACTTTTGGCTTAACGCCAGTGTCATCTCATTGGCGAGGCCTACCCCCATGATCTCTGACTTATCCATGTTCACCCGGAATCCTGCCATCGTCCCATATTGTTGTAAACACTGCATTACCCATGGTAGTGATTCTTGTGGAGATGTCAGTGTAAGTAAGATGTCGTCTGCAAACAACATAATCTTGTGTGTCTCCTCCCCTATGATCAGGCCCTGTATGTCTACGTGCTGTCTAATATGTTGAGCCAGCGGTTCCATTGTAAGTGCAAATAACAATGGGGACAACGCACATCCCTGACGAGTACCCCTCTCAAGGTGGATTAAATCAGATCTGGATCCATTAATTCGTAGAAATGCTATAGGGTTCAAATATAGTAGTGTCAGCCATGAGATGAATCTTCCTGTAATACCTATCTTTTCCAATACTGAAAACATGAATTGCCACTGAACCCGATCAAACGCCTTTTCGGCGTCGAGAGATAATATCAACATCGGCTGTTTTGTATCTCCTGCCTCATAGATCAAGTGTATGGCTCTACGAATATTATCAAAAGTCTGTCTCCCACTTATGAAACCTGTTTGGTCCCCATGCATCAACTTCGGCATAACCCTTTGCAGTCGGTGGGCTAGGATTTTTGTGAAGATTTTATAGTCTGTCCCCAGGAGAGAAATCGGACGGTATGACTCACATCTATGGGGATCTTTGCCTGGCTTCAAAATAAGCGTTATGCCTGCTAGCCGCCATGAATATGGCAACTCCAAATGGGGGTCCATTTCATTAAATACTCGGACTAATAGCGGGGCCAGAATTTTACTATATTTTTTATAAAACTTATTTGTGTAGCCATCGGGCCCCGGGGCTTTCCCATTCGGTAGGTCCTGGATAGCCCATTGCACCTCTTCTAAGGTGATTGCATCAGATAAAGCCTCTGCCTCCCCAGTTGTCAATCTTGGAAGTATCGCCTGTGCTAAGTACTCCTGGGTGGCTCGTGGGGTTGCTATGTCTTCAGCTTGGTATAACCGCTGATAGTATTTGTGAAAAGTATCCTTTATGTCCTCTAGTTTAGTACCCATTGTACCCTCTTCTGTTTGAATTGTTATGTATATATGAACCTAAGCTACATTTTTTAAGTTTATGTGCTAACAGTCTCGAGGGCCTATTTCCAAATTCAAAATAGGTTTGCCTAACTTGCTGTAGGTGTTCTGCCACTTCTGCTAGCTGTAGCTCTCTAAGCGCTAGTCTAATAGTATGTATCCTATCTTGCGATTGTTGTGGTAAAGGGTGCTGTTGAGCTTGTATGGTTAGCCCTAATAGTTCCGCATGTAGTGTTTGTGCGTGAGCCTTTGCTTTCTTTTTCACATGTATCTGTATTGTTATTATTTTCCCCCTAACCACTGCTTTCAGACCCTCCCAAAGTATCTGTGAAGTTACCTCTCCATTATCATTATGATCTAAGTATTCCTTTATTTCCCCCTCCAACTGCAGAAGCATCTTAGGGTTAGCCAGCAACTCATCCGGAAACCGCCAGGGTGGGTTCTCCGGAGGTCTGACTGCCCATTCTATTTCTAACAGGACAGGTGCATGGTCCGACCACGTCCTTGGAAGTATCTGTATCTCCACTACTTTAGAGAATATATCTGGTGGTCCCAACCACATATCTATACGGGAATGGGAGTCGTGAACCGCCGAATAATAGGTATAACCTCTGGATTTCGGATGCATCTGTCTCCAGATGTCCATTACTTGCCAGGTATCTATAAATGTATGTAGTTGCGCTCTTTCGGATTGGGCATATCGTATCCCTCCTGTTGTGTTATCTAAAGCTGGGTGTAGTGTCAGGTTGAAGTCTCCTCCTATTAATAGAGTTCCTTTAATATGTTTGCTCAAGGTCTTAGATATTTCCTTATAGAAGGTACCTTGCTGTGTATTAGGTGCATATATGTTTAATAGGGACAGTATTTCAGCTCCCAACTGGACTATTAACAGTAGATATCGTCCTTCTCTATCTCTTATTATCTCCTGTACCTGCCATGGATGCCTGTTGGACAGTAGTATGAGGACTCCCTTTTTCTTTTTCTCTTTGTGGTTTGATGCAAAGTATATAGAGTTGTTTTTCCCCCCCTGGCATAAGTGTTCTTTGGTTGGCAGCAGATGTGTTTCTTGTATGAAAGACACATCCGCTTTTAGGTGCCGCACCTCTTTGAGTAGCAACTGTCTCTTCATGGGGGAGTTTAATCCCTTAACATTAAGGGTCATGCAGATCATGTTATGCATTGTTTTTTGTTACATAAACAGCCATGTCCCCAATTTTTATGTAGATAACTCCCGCTTATCCCAGGTTTTCTTCCTCCCATTCCGGTCATCAATATTTTCTGCTTTTTCCCTCTATTACCCACCCCTTCCTCCCTCCCCCCCCTCCTCCCTCCCTACTATTAGACACATCTGTTATTATTGCACAGATGTGTTTTCGGGGAAGGGACCTCACCCCCCTGTTTTTCTTGCTAGTCTTTAGTATATTTCCACCGTTAACTGACAGCTTATAAATACCGTTATAACACTTTCCATACTTTACTCTTTTCATAGAATAACAATATATAACTTTCTATAACTTATAACATGTTAATTCTACTAAACATTTCCTAAACAGACAGTCTCACTCTGCATTTGACCCTCTCATTTCAGTTTCGGATCTTCTTTTAGCTCTGATGCTGTCTTTCCAAGGCCTTGTTCAAGATCCGCTAGCATCCAAATCATGTCGGAGCCGGGAGTCTGACTGCTGGCGGAGGAGTCGTCCCTTGCCCCTGGTTACTCTTTGCCAACGTGGTTTTGGTAGATGGGTCTTAGCAGATTGATGCGCTGTATTATCGAAGGCTTTTGGTAATTGCTCTTTTGCGTCTTCAAGATGTCGTATTTGATGGAGTTTTCCTTCCTTATAAAAGCGCAGAGCAAAAGGGTAGCTCCATCGGTAGCGAATACCTTCTGCCTGCAAAAATTGAGTTAAGGCTTTAACTCCGCTCTTCTTTTCAAGGTGGCGGCCGCTAAATCTTGATAGCAAGCAATATTGTAGGATTCCCATTGAAAGTCCGGAGATTCCCTAGCTGCCTGCATTATCTGTTCCTTTATTTTAAAGTCACCAAAGCAAGCAATGAGGTCTCGCGGTTTATTAGCTCTTGGCGCTCCCAGCGCCCGGTGAGCCCGCACTATTTGGATATCTGCGGGGTCTTTATTGATTTTTATTGTTGCCAGCCATGCACTTGCTATTTTTTGCACTACTGCCTCACTTTCTGAGTATAATGGTACTTCTGGCAATCCTCTGAATCTCAAATTATTTCTTCTATTGCGATTCTCAAGATCCTCTAACTTGTCCCATACTTGTTGGAACTCTTGTTTGGATTTGATTGCCTGTTCGTTTAGGCTCTGTATGGCCTCCGCTTGCTCTTCTATTTTGTCTTCATTCTCTGCCACGCGGACTCCCAAGGCCCCGATCTCACCTCTCAGATCTGCCCCCAGTATCGTGAGATCAGATCGCATGGCTTTAAGATCAGCCTGAATCTCCTTTATCCAGGATCCGATATCTTGTAGAGTAGTCTCCTCAGGCTCCGGGACGTCTCCCGTTTCAAATAAAGGTGGGGAGTTATGCAGCTGCTGGTCTACTGAGAGATTGGGCCGCTGTTCCGTCGGAGCGCCGCCATGTTTTTTCGCCGATGCGTTCTCGAACGCAAACGCTGATAAATCTATCATGGCTGTTTGTGAGGACATTGTCATTCTCCCGGTTGCTGTTTTAACTCGCTAAACCGTGTTCTCTGCTTCCAATTAAGCCTCTTTAGCGGGGTCTATATGCTTTATTTGCTCGGGGTGCGACGGAGCTCTTAGCTCACGCTGCCATCTCCGTCGATGACGTCACTTCCTCCCTTATTATATATTCTTGATTTATATATTTTCTCTGTTTTTCTGGAAACAAGTGTTATACTTGTGTAAACTGTTACAAAATTATAAATAAACTTCTGGGTGACTGCACCAACCCAGATGCAGGTGCCCAGACATGGCCCAGCATTATCTGGGCTTAATTCAGCCTATGGCTGTTAGCTAAATTCCATGCATGTTCTGCCCCATAAATATGTATCTAGCCAATAGTTTGTAGAGTATTTACAATTTTGCTTGGCACAGATGTCAAACAGCTTATACTTTCCCACACTTC